>NC_134356.1:51661135-51961135 GCF_048569485.1 Anomaloglossus baeobatrachus | reverse complement strand
TGGCCACGTGTGTGTAGGACACATCAGGCCAGATGGGTACACCAGTAGCGTTGACTGGGAAGCCGAGGAGGATAAGGAACACCCTGTTAACTCCACAGGGGTCCTGGGGTACGCTGTCCGTGCGCGTAGGGGACACAACCGGACAGGTGGCGCAGCAGGTGCGTTGTCCGTGTGCGTAGGGGTCACAATCGGACAGGTGGCGCAGCAGGTGCGTTGTCCGTGTGCGTAGGGGGCACAATCGGACAGGTGGCGCAGCAGGTGCGTTGTCCGTGTGCGTAGGGAGCACAATCGGACAGGAAGCACAGCAGCCGCAGCCCAGTTAACACCACTGGGCTGCTATAGCAAGACTGGAACGGCAGGAGGGAAGCACGGCGCCTGACCCTGATGTGCCGAGCCACGAATCTTGGCGTGACAGGCACCGTTCGCCTAACCCTACGTACCGCTTCCCAACATAGGCTTATGCCGCAATGAGGCTCTAACATGGAGGTGTGCTCTGACTGAGCAAAAGTGAAGACTGCGCACCTCCATGTTGTCTCCACCCCTTTTATAACCTGGGTCCGCCCCAAACCCAGGGTGGAACCACCAAGGTCCAATAGCAGAGTGCCATGTCATCAGTGACGTCACATGCGACCTATCCGGAACCGCCACGTCATTGATGACCTCATGGCAGCCACGCCCCAAACACTTCACCAGTCATCGTCTGACGACCAATACTGAGGTGTCAGATCATAGGGGCGGGCCTCTGCGAGCCAGTCCGGAGTTGCCACGTCATCAGGACACCTGACACCCTCTGCCCTATCAGGGCCTGCCACCTCACAGACATGCTGAGTGAGGTCCTTACCGGACCTAGCCTCTGATGCACTAAGTGCCTGAGCATGCTCAGTAGCCTGAGCCACAGGCTTAGAAAGCAGACTATCAGTTTGAGCATGCTCAGTAGGCACATCCCAGAACTTCGACACAGCACGAAGTCCAAGTACCTGTGCAAAGAGGCTGTTAGGGTTAATTATGGGAGCATGCTCAGTAGCCTTAACTGAGGACTTAGTCTCAGACATAACACAAACAGGCTGAGCATGCTCACTAGGCAAAACACCGGGCTTAAACTCTGGCTGGGGTAAATCGGCGCACGCATGCGCACTAGCCGCCTCTCCACACTTAGACGTGGTGGAAGGAACAGCCAACTGGACGACCCGAGGCACGGCCAAGAACGGCAGCCGGCGCCTGGGCGCAACAGGAACCGCAGCAGGCTGCTTGCGGCTATGGCGGCGCCGGTTCGTAACATCACGTCTATGTTAGACACCAACTCTATGTATCAGAGACTGCTATGTGTCAGTTTATGGAACCTCCCTTCCAATAAGAAACAGAGAATACCTGTCATGCACCATCTGGATGCGGGGTTGTGGATCGCTACTTCCATGTTGGACTCTGTCCACATTACGGAGTCCAACAACCTATCTTGCGCTACCTAGATCGGCACCCGCAATTTGACACTATGAGGTTGGACTCTGTATATACTTCAGAATCCAGCAAGCAACCTGGCTTCTATTGAGGAGCTCTGCTCTATCGGGCATCAGTTGTTTTATTACCTCTGCTTTAGGCACTGTAGGAGTTAATGCCTCCTGGAAAAATGTGTGGGTTCTCAGAGAACCAAGTTGCTAACACCACCTTCAGCTGGTCTCCTTTTACTTACAGTGGCTTGCGAAAGTATTCGGCCCCTTTGAATTTTTAAACCTTTTCCCACATTTCGGGCTTCAAACATAAAGATAAAGAAATTTATATTATGGTTAAGAATCAACAACAAGTGGGACACAATTGTGAAGTTGAACGAATTTTTTTTGCTTATTTCTAAAAAATAAATGACTGAAAATTGGGGTGTGCAATATTATTTGTCCCCTTTAAGTTAATACTTGTAGCACCACCTTTTGCTGCGATTACAGCTGCAAGTCGCTTGGGGTATGTGTCTATCAGTTTTGCACATCGAGAGGCTGAAATTCTTGCCCATTCTTCGTTTGCAAACAGCTGGAGCTGAGTGACGTTGGCTGGAGCTGAGTGAGGTTGGATGGAGGTGTTTGTGAACAGCAGTTTTCAGCTCTTTCCACAGATTCTCGATTGGATAAAGGTCTGGACTTTGACTTTGCCATTCTAACACCTGGACACATTTATCAGCAGCAATCACCGGTGTCTGTGGAGTTTCAGACCTTCCTTCCTTGCGCTTGTAGTGTGGATCCCCGTGGCGTGGAGCTACTTGGGGACCCCAGTGTCCTTGGGTTTAGTTCCTGTCCCGTTCACAGGCAGCGCAAAACTTATTATGGGCCCGACCGAGCAGGTGCATTTATACAGAGACTTGATTACACACAGGTGGCTTATATTTATCATCATCAGTCATTTAGGACAACATTGGATCATTCAGAGATCCTCAATGAACTTCTGGAGTGAGTTTGCTGCACTGAAAGTAAAGGGGATGAATAATATTGCACGCCCCACTTTTCAGTTATTTATTTTTTTAAAAAGTTTAAAATAAGCAATAAATTTCATTCAACTTCACAATTGTGTCCCACTTATTGTTGATTTTTCACCATAACATTAAAATTTTTATCTTTATGTTTGAAGCCTGAAATGTGGAAAAAGGTTGAAAAATTCAATTGGGCCGAATACTTTCGCAAGGCACTTTAAGTCCGGGTAGGTTCTCAGTTATTGCTGAAGATAACCTCTGCTTAGCTGTTGCAATATCCCGGCGTCTGTGATGATCTTTCGTTTGGTGACCAGCGATTTGTTGTCTGCACTGTATGAAGGTTCCCTGTTGTGACTTTCTCCTTCCCCTTTGATTTATTCCCTCTGGTGTCTTTTTATATGTCCTCTGTCCTTATTTGCGGTGTGCATGAGTTTCAGTTTAACCCCCTTGTCTTTGTCTTGTAGGAAGTTTATTACTTTGTGTTCTGCCCACCCCTAGGTTGGGGGTGTGGGGGTATTAGGTCAGGGACTGGCAGGAGACAGGGCCAGGTCAGGGGCCCGGACCTCCCTACCTTCAAGGGTACCTCTGGGGTGAAGGTGAAAGTAAGGGTCCCAGCCTTGGGGCCAGCATACGTCCCCCTGTGTCCCCTAGTCACCCGTGAAAATACTTTGATACTACAGCATGTTTTAGAGCACTGGTCTCCAATCTTTCTTACCTTGTGACAGATGGTTGTGAGGTTATGAGTCACATTCAGCAACCCCTGACTACATTTTTTCTTTTACATATTCCATTTATTAAGCTCTGAGTCTAAAAAGACCCTAGAAAATAGTTAGGGACTTTAATTTTGCAGTGAAAATAATTATCTGCGAAATGAACTCAAGAAAGGATGAATTTGAATTTTGCATGATCCTTCATCTCTAGTAATGGCCGATGAGCTGATAATGTGCTGTTAGCTATTTGATGTCTTTTTTGGGCACTTTAACACATTTGAATCCCCTTCAACTATTCTGGATACTGATTCCTTAATTTTTTATTAAACATATGCTTTTTTATTGATAATGTTAACCATCCCCCCCAATAAAAAAACAAAAAATGTTTGATTATGCCAAAAAATAAAAACGCTGAAAACAAGTTGGAGGTACAGAATCAGAACAAATAAAAAAGTGAGAGGTTGATTGCTATAACCAAAAACAAACATTACAAGGTCCCATGTTGTACTATGAAGGGTTAAATGTAAGCATAGTCATTAGCGAGGCAATGCTGGTCAAGCAAAGTCAGGCATGCAGTACCGCAGGGCAATGCAAATTTGCACAATTGCGCTTTAGCTGCATTCCCCACGAGTCCCCATTTGCAACATATAAGACAATGAAAGCTGAAATAGAGAAATATGATCAGTATTTCAGACTAATGTGGGAAAAATGTCAACAAAACAACTTTTCCTGAGTTCCAGGAGTAATGTGCTTGAGATTCCATTTTCATGATAAAATGTTGTCAAATTTTGCTTAAAATGTATACAAATAAGAATCCAACTGATTTATATTTAGCAATTTTCTCAAATCCCATCACTATAGAAATTTACCTGTAATTTGTGGGAAAAGATTAAGTATATCTCCTGGAAATGGTAAATGGCTGTCACTAATGTGTCACAGCCTGATATGATTTTGCTGGGATCATAAGGTCACAACGTAATGTGGATCGTAGATCAGCTTTAGTTCGCACTTGCCATGTACCTTGAGTTGGAGCGTATTTAACTCCATCCGATAATGAAAATGTTAAAGGGAACTTGTCAGGTCCAATAGGTGTGGCGCCCTTCAGGCTCAGTCGCCACAGGGTATTGAATCTGACTTAAGGTGCAATGCTTATTCCGGGTAAGAAGAGGTTAATCACTGGTGTTTTTCACTTACACAACATCTAGCCAGTGAGTCAACCAATTACACAAATCAGGAAGCTAGCCAGTCTGGAAAATTCCCGGTGGGACAACCACTAGTGAGTCATTAGAAAGGTGGGGGCTGCAATGAGGGAGTAAGGAACACACAAGCAGTTTCACTTTAGAACAGTCTGAGAGACAGAAGGAGTAGGGTTACTGAGGAGTGTTCTGCCTAAGATCCCCTCAGAGGGACTGACTGGGATGAGTGCTTAAGACCTATCTCGGTAATGAGTGCCAGAACATGAGGGACTGATGGGACCATGGCGGCTGTGGAGAATACTTCAGAGCTTCAACAGTTAGTTAACCGGGCAGACTGGAAGAGACAGGAGATGACTGGGTAGAGCCGTGAGACAGAGGAGCAACACGGTAGCTGGAGGGTGAGCCCCAACAGCCCCTTCGGGACTGGCGTAGTCAGGGTGCAGAGCCCTATGGTGGCGTAGACTCCACGTTGCGCCACCAGAATCTGCAAGAAAGGGGGATTTCACATCCCATTGCCCACCATGAAAGTCCCAGGGCACCAGCAGCATATAGAGACGAAAAGCCACGGCCACAGTCAGGTCGATAACAAATTTTGCGCTGCCTGTGAACAGGACGGGAACTAAACCCAAAGACACAGGGATCCCCAAGTAGCTCCACACCACAGGGATCCACACTACAAGCCCAAGGAAGGAAGGTTTCACATTCCACAGACACCGGTGATTGCTTCTGATTTACGCAGGATCGGCTGGAGCCCATCGTGGAGGATTTAATAATGCCCTTGAAACTAGTACCTGTGCTCATGAGCATATCAGAAAAGATCTTTAGTAATACTTTTTCTAAAGATCTCTTTAACTATGCTAGTAGATACAGGGACGTTAGGCAGGGATTACAAATATGCACAGAGAACTGCTCGTGGTTCTGGGTGCATACTGGACCTGACAGGTTCCATTTAAGATTCATTCTATCTTGCAGTGCTCTAAGAGGTAGTTGTAACCTCAACTGCAGCCACTCCCTTCTGCTATAAATATCCACTCTTCACGCCTCCGTATGCCAGCTATAGATCACACTTATGCTGTCTACTTGGAAGGAGCCACTCTCTGGAAGAAGCTGAGGTGTCCCTTCAGTTGCAGCTGAGAAGTTTCTGCCAGAATATTATTTGTTGTGTCTTTTTCTCCTGTTTGTCTTTCCTATGTTGTGTTGTCTTATGTCAGTATCGAGACTAGTGTTTCACTGTCCTGCAATAGTCAGGGCAGAGTTCAGGACCATTGATGACTTAGGCACATGATTGGCATAAGGCGAAAGGACCTGTCTAAAGATGTTAGGGAGTATAGGTATCAGCCTCAGGTGAGTGTTAGGAGGTGACCTCGCTCCCTTCTCACTAGCGTCAATACCCACCATCGTATTGTGTTCCCGGTGTGTCCTGTGTGTTGCGGCGCTCACTGGGAGTTCCGTTATGGTGGGAGTCTGGTAGTCACTGTGTGATAATGACTGACCAATATAAAAAAAAATTGAAAAAAAAAGAGAAAAAAAAAAAATTCTCAAACAAATATAAATGAAAACACAAACTGATCCAATCTTCTCACATGCCTTTCAGTGAAAATAAAGGACCTGATACAGCTGCACAAAGGAAACAATTAAGTTTGCACAGCCTTGAATATTCCTGTTTTCCCAGCTGAATGGGTCATTTGTGACTCTATAGAGCGTTATATTCAAGTGTTCCACTTTATAGTCTGTCATGCGACGAGGAGCGTGGGCACAGAACATAGACATAAGAAAAAGCTTTATAGATACTGTAGCTTAACCTGCGTCATCAGGTCATGGCCGAGCTCACAGGTTTACATTATTTTACTTTTAAACTACTTAGAAAAGTATCAGCATAGGGTCAGAGCAAGACATAGCTTAGAGGTGATGGATGACAAGGCCGCCTAAGCACAGGGTGTTAAGGCCCAGTCACACACAACGACTTACCAGCGATCCCAACAATGATACGACCTGATAGGGATCGCTGGTAAGTCGCTGGGAGGTCGCAGGTGAGATGTCACACAGTCAAACCTTACCAACGACGCAGTAACGCTACAGGTCGCAGTAGCGACCTGTATAACGATCTCAGCAGTCACTGTGACCCTGTCACACAGCGTCAAACACAGCGATGTGTCCTGCCCAGCAGGACATCACCTTTGAAGAAAATGGTCCGGAACATTCGGCAACGACTAGAGATCTCACAGCAGGGGCCTGATCGCTGGTAGATGTCACACATAACGAGATCGCTAGCAAGATCGCTACTGCGTCACAAAAACCGTGACTCAGCGACGATCTCGTTAGCGATCTCGTTGTGTGTGGCGGGGCCTTTAATTTACAGCAAAGAGGGGTTTAGGTTACAGTGGGCTGGATTTTTGTGGTGGAAAGGTTACCAGATTGATCAGAAGGTGGGGAATCCAAGGAAACTATTGATAGGAGTGGTGGGGACTCGGAACCCGTGATATCTCTGTGCCTGTGCCTCGTAATGTTGCTCTGCAGCATTACAACATGCACCCTGAGCCATAACTTCTGATTGTGATGTTCCTGTGCAGGCCATGTGTGAAAAAGCTTGCAAGGAGTTTCAGATTTCCTCCTTGCATAGTGGTGTCAGCTCTGCTGTTCAGACCCATCTCCTACATGCCCTGTCCAAGGTGTGACTCATCTCCAGACAGGGATTATAGGGAGAGATGCAATATGGCAAAGCTGACAGTGATGTGAGAGGAGAGCTGATAGAAGGGTCTGTAGTGTGACACAGCTAAACTCAGCTGTGCTGCCCCTTCCCCCACAGGGACCTTGCCTGAAAAGTTGCGGAGACTGATAAACCAATATGACTGCCAGTGATAAGTCTTAAAACTGCAATGCTCCTCCGGGAAATATGCAAATTGTCTCTTCAGGGAGGAAGGAGACAAACTCTAGCGCCACCTATTGGACGTAGCAATCCTAAAAGTCAAAAGTGACTCTCCAACGAACCTTGTCATATGACAGCATTTACAACAGATCAGAATGTCAATTTGCAGAGACAGTGTTTTATCGTGATTGCCCCTTGAAAGTGCAAAGTATAAGATCTGATCTGGCTGTATGAGAAGCTATAGTGGGGTCTAAACGGAAAACCTTTCTCCTTGCGGAGACTGACACACCAATCTGACTGCCAGTGAGGAGTCTTATAGCTGCAATGCTCCTCTGGAAAATATGTAAATCCTTCCTCCCTGAAGAGAAAATGTTTATATTTCCCAGAGGAGCATTGCAGTTTTACGACTTCTCACTGGCAGCCATATTGGTTTGTCAGTCTCCGCAAGGAAAAACATTTTCCTCTTAGACCCCAATATAGCTTCTCGTACACCCAGATCAGATTTCATACAGTACTTTGCACTGATGAGGGGCAAAGACCCGAAGCACTGTGTCTGCAAATTGAGGTTCATATGACAAGGCTTGTTGTAGGGTAATTTTTGACTTTTAGGATTGCAACTTCCAATAGGTGGCACTAGAGGTTTCTCCTTCCTCCGTGAAGAGACAATTTGTCTGAAAACTGTAAGTCACCTGTGCTCTATTCTCCCAGCACTTACTAATCATGCAGGTGGTTTGACCAGGAGATCACAGCAGTATCATTACATCTTACATACTGAGTAACCTGCTCCAAGCTATTATGGGGGCGTGTTCCTTTTCTGCTGTGTTATTGCCGCCTTTTAATTGGCCAACTCATACAGGAGGAAGAAGCACACACCCCAGGGAAAAATATCTGATAACACCCAATTAGACTTAAACGTCAACTCATTATGCACAAAAAAAACATAATTGTTTGCCAAATACTTTGATTGCTAATCTCTCCGCAAGAGAGAGGTGAAATAAAAAAACAAACAAAAAAAGATTAACAGCCACTATTACATTTTGTGTCAAGTTCAACAAAATAAATTGTTAAAAGGCCCTCTTCATATTGAACCTACAAGAGTTTAAGAGAAGCAGAGCATGTTTACAATCTGTGTCCCCTATTTCAACCCCACGGTGGGGATTTGTGAGCAGCCAGTCCTGCCCATTTTTCTGACTACTCGTAAACCTGGCCCTTGTCAGACCTATTAACACTATGCGTACTGGGGCTAACTTCCAGACTTAAATCTATCACTGAGGATAACCACCTCTGTTATTCATATCTCCCCTCCATGATATGTCCAGGAGCCATCTTACAGGTCATATATGCTGACTCAGGCAGCAGGATGACATCTGACTATTCAGGTGGATGTCATATGTGCTTTTACTGTGGACCTATACTCTGTACTTGAACTTCAAGACAAATTCAGCTTTGCTATATTGCTGAGTCAATTCCCCCATAATGATGTGCCAGGTCTGTACTGGTGTTTGATATAAACTCAACTCTGCAAAATCCTCTGTGCTAGTCCAACATTGGACTCTTCTAATTACTCAGTAGAGCTACATTTCTGAGTTATCTCTGCTACATCACTGGGCCAGTCCTACCTCAAAGCTCCTGTGTACTTAGTCTTGTGACAATGGTTCCTCATCAATAAATCTATCATACTCCTTTGTAGAGTATAATTTTGCTCGCCAGTTGCATTTTGCCACAACAACCTCCATAGTTCCAACTGGACCACCCTTCTGCATCGATTCCTCTGGTCTATACTGTATATCAACTAGTCTTCCAGACCAAAAGCATCTAGCCACCCCACCTCCTGTCACGCACAGACTTAGTGAAAGTCAAGCATGGGGCAAGCAACATAAAAAAGGGGTTTCACTACAACAACAAGGGGTACACTGGGGACACTTAAACAACGGTGGGCCCCGGTGCTAGGGAGAGTGATGATGGACACCTCCTGCACTCACCTGCAGCTGCACCATGCACTCCTAGCCAGTCCCAATACAGGTTTCGCACCTGTCGCCGAGCAGAATACCTGGAGCCCTGAGAGACCTTGTAATAACCCTGGGTAGTGAGCTGGCAGGTGAGGATCGCTAATCCTACCGCTCCATATATACAACATGAAGAGGAAGGTACAACAGACAAGGGAAATAACAAAAGATAAAGCTCAACTACATGGCTGCAGTCAAACACCAGGACTGCAGCCTACGCCCCTTCACTGCAACAATGCCTCCAGCAGCTCCTTCCACCTCAAGGCCTGGCTACAGAATGGAGCAGAATAGCTGGTGCTCTCTACTGGGAGATGTGACCATATATAGGAACAGGGAGTGGTCACCAACCGGAAGCATCTGAGGCCAGGAGTAATAAGCTGCTGGAAAGCTGCAGGCAACATAACTAATATTGACCCTTTCAGGACCAAAGGAAAGGGAATAAGTTTAATGTTAGGCATCTCAGATGGCAAAGAGAGACTGTGGCCCAGATCCTGTCACAAGTCTTTAAAAACAGAAAGACAGCCGTGACATCTCCTGAGATAAAACAATACCATACATGTATAGACTTAATTACTTATCCTTCCTTAACTTGTCTGTAAACACAACATAACTCGAGATGTATGGTGCAACATGAAAAACATATGCTACAGATGCCAACCATCTGCCATCCTTGACTCTTATGTTAACGCATCCTTTTGTTTACTGGTATGTGCAAAACTACAGTGTATTAAATTGGCATTGTAACATATTTTATTAATGCACATTGTTCTGTATTAAAAAGGATAGGCCACTAATGGGCAACTACCGAAGGTAGGGAAGGAGCAGCAGGAGGAATACACGACCACCACACAACAGATAAACCAAACTCTCATTGGGGCAGGTCAGACCTCCACCATTGTGAAGGCTGTAAGGAATGTTCCTGACTATTCTGCAGAGCTCCAGTAAAAGGTAAAAGCTCCCTGTCCTGTCTCTGGCTGAATTATTCTGCACCATCCCTACCTCGACATCTCCAGGTACCAGCCCTAGTTAGGGGGGCGAGGGGTCAACCCTCTAAAACTGCGCATCACCACCTAACTGCTGGGGATATTCAGCAGTGCCGGCCATACCAAAGCCGAACATCCCAACTGGTGTCACAAACTCTTTTTATTTATTTATTTTATTATTTTTTTCTCCTCTTGTTAAAATTATTTTAACCCCCATCACAAAAGCCTGTCACACACAGCCGTACGGCCACATCGCCACCATCGTGACCCTCCACCGACACATCAGAGGTCTACCGGGGTCAGCACACATCCAGTGATATGGGCAGCTTCAACTCTTGCAAGGTTTATAGCAAACAGCCTGCAAGCGGAGAGCTGCCACTGCTTATACACTGCAGAGGTGGCCAGTAACATAGTCAATCTAATATATAAAGCTGAGTGTGTGTATGTGTGGCGCCCTGGACAAGCCAGGTCGTCACAGAACTACACCAACACACCCCACACCCCGGTTAGGCACACCGAAGCCAAACACAAAATCCTTGTTGCCTTCTTCCAGGGGCTGATGTCCACACCAGGGGGTGGGCCAGGCGGTTGGTCCCGCCCACCGAGGAGTTCACAGTCCCGGAGGCGGGAAAAGGAAGCAGATCAGATAGAGATTGAAGTGGAAGTGAGAGGAGTGAAGTGGTAGAGGAGCAGTCTGACGGCGTCCGGGTGTGTGGCCCGGACGGAACAGCAAGGTTAGCAGACGGTGGTGACCGTCTGCAGGAGAAGCTAATTGGAGCAAACCGTATGGACCGTGGACGGGTAAAGAGAAGCTAGCACCATCCGGCAGGGCTTACGGACCCCGACCAGACGAGGAGTCGCCATTAAACTGGTCAAATCCGTTAGCAAAGGGAACCTCCGGGGTTTCCCAGCAGTCAAGACCCGATTGAAGGCAACAGCTCACACCGTAGAGGGAAACACAGTCACCGCCAAGGCTACAGTTCCCAGGGCCAGAGCCTGCGGGCAAAAGAGGCTCCTTCAGCACCCATCCAAGCTGGGGAGCGGGTTACCGGTGGGAAGCCATTGGAACCGTAACACAACACAGGTGCAGGGAAAGGCAGTCACCATCAACCTGCCGGGAGGAGAAACACCGCAGCCATCTGTGGGACCCATCCATCCAGCCGTTTGTTTTACCGGAGACTTTGCATTCATCATTGGCTGAGTGAGTACCACCGTGCCGTGCGGCACAGCGCTGCCCCGACGACCCTGCACCTCACCAGGCCCCGTAACCCGCCTGCCATACATCCCTACCTCCCTCACCGGGCCCCGGGACAACCAACCCCCCTACCCATGGAGGGAAGAACCAACATCCAAGCTGCTCCCTGTCATCGCTCCCGGGATCCCCGTCCAGAGCAGCGGTGGTGTCACCAATCTCACCACAACTGTGGGTGGCGTCACGGACAATATCCCTAAACCAAAACCACCCCTTTTCACTCATGGGCGAGGAACGCCGCTCGAGTCCCCGGGATCCAGCCCACCGCTCGAGCCACCACCGAGCAGCAGCAGCAGCAGCCGGACCCGAGCAGTGGGTGAGCGCAGCGTCCCCTCCTCCGCCCGCGACAACTTGGCGTCACGAACAGGATCTTACCGTTCTGCCGTCTGGTAGAGGTGCGCCTTGTGACCGCCGGAGGTGTCTGGCCGAAAATTTGGAGAAGCCGCAATTTTGGGCGCGAAAAGTCCCGGCTCGAGCATCTCCTCGAGCAGTGGAGGCGCGAAAATCAAAACCCCGCCCCTGTAGAGGAGGAGCCGGAAAAAGACTAAGGGGGACGGATGGCGTCTGGCTGCATGTAGTCCGCGGTTATAGAAGCAGGGACGCCAGGGCTCTGCTATCTGCTAATTCCTGGAAAGTATGTCTGCTCCACCCAGCTACGCCGAGGCTACAGAGCCGATGCCCGGGATGGCGGCGTGGCTCAGGGCCCGAACGGCAGGGATCTGCCGACGCTACCGGAGTCAGATATGTATGCTGATGGAGCAGTGGACCGCGGAGGTGGAGGAGGTAGCTGCGGTCGCCCGGGTGTATGGAATGGAGGCCATGATGAAGGAGCTGGTGAGTGACCCACGCCCCTGTGTCCCCGAGGGACCGGCCGTTGCGGCTGAGGGACCCGGTCTACCCCTGGCCCCCATGCCGCCTCCGTCTTCCTTGCCCGTGCACCGCACTGCGTCTGGTCCGTCTGGCGTACACCCCTTCGTAGCAGTGGCCGAGAGAGTGGCGAGCCCGGAGGCTGCGGCAGCTGACAGCGGCCCTCCTGCCGCAGGGAGGATGCCTGCCCCGCCAATCCACCTGACCGTGACAGGAGTGGCGGCCGGCGCAGAAGACCCAGGGGGCGCCAGCTCGGGACAAGAGACGACAGATGGAAGTAGCTCGGGGGAAGATACAGAGTCCCTGTCGGAAGGTGAGGTACTGCTCGTCATTCGCGCCTTCGGCGACACGTGGATGGCACGCTGCAGGTACTGCCGGCAGTGGAGGCATTTTGCAGGTCAGTGCCCTGCAAATGGCCAGCCTTGAAGTAAGAAAAGTTAAAGCATGGTAGCGGTTCCCGGTTACCTTGCTGTCGGTCCCCATTGGGACTCTACTGACGTTCCAGACGGCCCTCAAGGCTAAGGAGTCCGGTTGGAGGAGCAGTCGTACTCGCATCATCGGCAGCTGAAAATGGAGTCCTGTGGGACAGTGTCACCCCTGTGTGAGGGTTGCGTTGGGGGCTCGTGCTGTTCGGTGGTGGACTGTGGGAAAGCTGCAGGAGGAAGCTATACCGGAGCCAAGCGTTGTGGATGGCCCCTGGGACCCAGCTGACAGTCCCCGTCGGGACCCTATGGCAAGTCTCCGTTGGAACCCTACAGTTTTGTTTGTGGTAGCCCGTTGGCTACGAAGCAGTGTTGTCCCCGTAGGGACTGTCTTTGATCCTTGCGTAAGGAACTGCTTACGGACAAGCCCGAGAACTTGCAGGGCAACCACGAACTTGTGGAATGTAAATAAAAATGTTGGGCTTGAAACCGTGACCGCCTCCGGAGAGGCTGATTTGGAGGATGGGCCTGGAGGAAAGTGATGGCCCAGGCCCGCCACTACCGTAACCCGTGGCGATCCTCCGGGGGTTTCAGGGGTTCCCCATGGACGTGGGTCCCCTGAAAGGGACAGAACCCGCTCGGGCAACTTGGTGCTGGACTGGGGTCAAGGGGTGCTGCCCATTTGCTTAGGGGCAGCATCAGGGCCAGGTTGCTTGGGTGGGAGAAGAGCGGAAGCCGTAACCGTTATTAAAAATGTTGGTAACGTTTAAGAAATGTGCCTCCCAATGTGGGAAGATTGAAAAATGCTTGTTTTACATGTTTACCGTTTTATATCTTTTACAGTTAAAAATAAAACCGGTGATGGACGGGCAGCCCGCGGACGGTCTGCATTTTACTAAGGGGGAATGTGGCGCCCTGGACAAGCCAGGTCGTCACAGAACTACACCAACACACCCCACACCCCGGTTAGGCACACCGAAGCCAAACACAAACTCCTTGTTGCCTTCCTCCAGGGGCTGATGTCCACACCAGGGAGTGGGCCAGGCGGTTGGTCCCGCCCACCGAGGAGTTCACAGTCCTGGAGGTGGGAAAAGGAAGCAGATCAGATAGAGTTTGAAGTGGAAGTGAGAGGAGTGAAGTGGTAGAGGAGCAGTCTGATGGCGTCCGGGTGTGTGGCCCGGACCGAACAGCAAGGTTGGCAGACGGTGGTGACCGTCTGCAGGAGAGGCTAATTGGAGTAAACCGTATGGACCGTGGACGGGCGGTGGCCCGGCGGTACCGGATCGGAGAGTAAAGAGAAGCCAGCACCATCCGGCAGGGCCTACGGACCCCGACCAGGCGAGGAGTCGCCGTTAAACTGGTAAAATCCGTTAGCGAAGGGAACCTCCGGGGTTTCCCAGCAGTCGAGACCCAATTGAAGGCAATAGCTCACACCGTAGAGGGAAACACAGTAACTGCCAAGGCTACAGTTCCCAGGGTCAGAGCCTGCGGGCAAAAGGGGCTCCTTCAGCACCCATCCAACCTGGGGAGCGGGTTACCGGTGGGAAGCCATTGGAACCGTAACACAACACAGGTGCAGGGAAAGGCAGTCACCATCAACCTGCCGGGAGGAGAAACACCGCAGCCGTCTGTGGGACCCGTCCATCCAGCCGTTTGTTTTACGAGAGACTTTGCATTCGTCATTGGCTGAGTGAGTACCACCGTGCCGTGCGGCACAGTGCTGCCCCCGCGACCCTGCACCTCACCAGGCCCGGTAACCCGCCTGCCATACATCCCTACCTCCCTCACCGGGCCCCAGGACAACCAACCCCCCTACCCACGGAGGGAAGAACCAACATCCAAGCTGCTCCCTGTCATCGCTCAGCAGTGGGTGAGCGCAGCGTCCCCTCCTCCGCCCGCGACATATGTATGTGTGTATGTATGTGTGTATGTATGTATGTGTGTGTGTGTGTGTGTATGTCCGCTAAAGGAATCCGCACCGTCGCATTTACAATCACGAAATTTTGCACAGATGCCCCATGTGACCCAGGGAATGTCATAGACTATGTTTTGATGGGAAAATTTAACCCCGCGCTTTACAGTTAAGGCTACTTTACACACTGCGATATCGGTCCCGATATCGCTAGTGTGGGTACCCGCCCCCATTTGTTGCGCGACACGGGCATATCGCTGCCCGTGCCGCACAACATCGCCCACAGCCGTCACACATACTTACCTGTCCGGCGACGTCGCTGTGACCGGCGAACCGCCTCCTTTCTAAGGGGGCGGTCCGTGCGGCGTCACAGCGACGTCACTGAAACGTCACTGAACCGCCGCCCAATAGCAGCGGAGGGGCGGAGATGAGCGGGACGTAACATCCCGCCCACCTCCTTCCTTCCGCATAGCGGCCGGGAGGCAGGTAAGGGGAGCTTCCTCGTTCCTGCGGCGTCACACGCAGCGATGTGTGCTGCCGCAGGAACGAGGAACAACCTCGTTACTGCTGCAGTAACGAGATTTGAGAATGGACCCCCGTGTCGCCGATTAGCGATTTTGCACGTTTTTGCAACGATGCAAAATCGCTTATCGGTGTCACACGCAACGGCATCGCTAATGCGGCCGGATGTGCGTCACGAATTCCGTGACCCCAACGACTCCGCATTAGCGATGTCGTAGCGTGTAAAGCCCGCTTTACTCTCAATAATCCTGCCTCCATTAAACTGAACAGAGATGGGAGCTGCAGGCTATTAATAGCAACTGCCAGTGGTTGCTATATAGGAACAAAATAAACTGTTAGTATAAGAAGCTTATGTGTGAGGTAATAAGATGTCAGTGGTGAGACGGATAGAGAGAGAGACAGAAAGAGACAGACAGAGACACAGACAGAGACACAGACAGAAACAGACGTGGAAAGAGACAGACAGAGACCGACGGGCAAAGAGGGATGGGCAAAGAGACAGACGGGCAAAGAGACAGACGGGCAAATAGACAGACTGGCCAAGAGCTAGACCTGGAAAGAGACAGACTGGCAAAGAGAAAGACCTGGAGACAGACCTGGAAAGAGACAGATGGGGAAAGAGACAGATGGGGAAAGAGACAGATGGGGAAAGAGACAGACCTGGAAAGAGACAGACAGGGAAAGAGACAGAAGGGGAAAGAGACAGATGGGCAAAGAGACAGACCTGGAAAGAGACAGATGGGCAAAGAGACAGTCGGGGAAAGAGACAGTCAGGGAAAGAGACAGACGGGGAAAGAAACAGATGGGCAAAGAGATAGACGGGCAAAGAGACAGACCTGGAAAGAGACAGACCTGGAAAGAGACAGACCTATAAAGAGACAGACAAAGACAGACAGGGAAAGAGACAGACATGGAAAGAGAGAGACAGACAGACACACACATAGAGACAGACACAGAGAGAGAGAGAGACAGACAGACACAGAGATGGCGACAGACTGATACAAATACAGACAGATGGAAATAGTCAGACAGAGACATAGACACAGACAAAGAAAGGCACAGACAGAGAGACAGACAGCGACACACAGACAGAGATTGGGAGAGAGACAGAGAGACAGTTACTATCCCAAGCAACGCCCGGGTACTACAGCTAGTCTAATATATAAAGCTGAGTGTATGTATATGTGTGTGTATGTATGTGTGTATGTATGTGTGTATGTCCGCTAAAGGAATCCGCACCATCGCATTTACAATCATGAAATTTTGCACAGATGCCCCATGTGACTCAGGGAACGTCATAAACTATGTTTTGACGGGAAAATGTAACTCCACGCTTTACAGTTACTCTCCAAAACACCTGCCTCCATTAAAATCAAGGGAACTGCGAGTTAAAGGTTATTAATAGCAGCTGTGATTGGTTGTTATAGGAACAAAGGACATTCATAGTGTAACAAGCTTATGTGTGAGGTAACAAGATGTTGGTGGGGAGACAGATAGAGATAGACAGAAAGAGACAGAGAGATATAGGCACAGACAGAGTAACAGGCAGAGAGAGAAAGAGACAGAGAGACAGACAAAGAAAGAGAGACAGACAGATACAGACAGGGAAAGAGACAGGACAGAAACCAAACTCTCATTGGGGCAGGTCAGGCCACCACCATTGTGAAGGCTGTAAGGAATGTTCCTGACTATTCTGCAGAGTTCCAGTAAAAGGTAAAAGCTCCCATTGGGGCAGGTGGGGACTGGGGAGATGGATAGAGATAGACAGAAAGAGACAGAGAGATATAGGCACAGACAGAGTAACAGGCAGAGAGGGAAAGAGACAGTGAGAGACAGACAAAGAAAGAGAGAGAGAGAGACAATCAAAGAGACAGGCAGAGGCATACAGGCACAGACAGCGAAAGAGACAGAGAGAGACAGACAGTCAAATAAACAGAGGCAGACAGATACAGAGAGGGAAAGAGACAGACACAGACAGACAGGGAAAGAGACAGACAGAGAAAAAGACAGACAGAAAGGGAAAGAGACAAAAACAGGGAAAGAGATAGGAAAAGAGACAGACAGACAAGGAAAGAGACAAAGAAAGTGACAGAGACAGGGAAAGAGACAGGGAAGAGACAGACAGGGAAAGAGACAGACGGGGAAAGAGTCAGACCTGGAACGAGACAGACGGGGAAAGAGACAAATGGGGAAAGAGACAGACGGGGAAAGAGACAGGTGGGAAAAGAAACAGATGGGGAAAGAGACAGACCTGGAAAGAGACAGTGTAATACTACTGTATGTTCTGAGGATTTCGATAGCGTAGGGCAATGACAACAGAGACGAGTTCTTGGTACAAGATGTTATATAATATGTACACACGGTAGATACACAACGGGAATAAACACAGTAAAACAAACACACAAAACACTTTTACGCAACAGAGCGAAGGGGATTCCCGGGGCCACGCACCGGACTCCCCCAGGGAGACCACCAGAGCGAACCCCTGGACAGGGACTGTCCGGCAATCAACCCCGGAAGGCCTAAATGCACAGCAGCCGGTACACAAGGGGCAAGTGGTATAGTCCAGGAGTGTCCGTACGGGATGATTGTCCAGAGTGGTTACGAACCGGGCAGAGTGCTGATCAAGACGGCAGACGGAGTCCGGGCACAGCTTGACGAAAACCGGGTATGGTCCAGAGTCGGTCGGTAGATTTTCAGGAGAATCCAAGGCAATCAGGAAGTAGAAACAGCAAAGCAGGAGCACACAGCAAGCAGTATACTCAGGCACTGGACTGGGCTGAGAGGCGGCCTTTTAAGCAGCTGGACAGGAAGTAGGGCAACAGAACCTTAAACTCCATGTTAACTGAGGGCAAGCTCATTCAAAAGAGAACTGGAAAACCTGGAAACCTGACAGACAGACCTGGAAAGAGATAAACAGGGAAAGAGACAGCCAGGGAAAGAGACAGCCGGGGAAAGATACAAACGGGGAAAAAGACAGACGGGAAACAGACTGACAGACACAGAGATAGAAAGAGAGACAGACACAGACAGACACAGAGATAGAGAGAGAGAGACAGACACAGAGAGAGAGACACACACAGACAGACACAGAGATAGAGAGAGACAGAAAGACAGACACAGAAATAAAGAGAGACAGAGAGACTGATACATAGAGAGACAGACAGAGAGATAGACACAGACAGACAGACATGGATAGAAATAGAGACACACATGGATAGAGACAGACAGGGAAAGAGACAGACAGAGAGACAGACACACACAGACAGGAACACAGAGACAGACAGAAAGAAACAGACAGACAAAAAGAGACAGACAGAAAGAGACAGAGACAGAAAGAGACATAGACAGAAAGACAGAAAGATACAAACAGACAGAGACTGGTAAAGAGACAGAGACAGTTACTATCCTGGGCAACGCCGGGTACTACAGCTAGTCTAATATATAAAGCTGAGTGTATGTATGTATGTATGTATGTGTGTATGTGTGTATGTCCACTAAAAGAATCCTCATGTGAATATTCACAAAATTTTGCACAGATGCCCCGTTTGACTTAGTAAACATCATAGACTATGTTTTGAGGGGAAATTTTAACCCCACGGTTAACAGTTATTCGCCAAAGAAACTGCTTCCATTAAAGTCAATGGAGCTGGGAGCAACAATGCAGCCAGAACTTCAGAAGAATGTTGGCGTGTCACAATTCAGCCAGGGAAAGAGACAGACAGAAACAAACAGAGAGACGGAAAAAAAGACAGACAGACATGGAAAGAGACAGACAGGGAAAAACTCAGACAGAGAAAGAGAAGGAAAGAGACAGACAAAGACAGACAAGGAAAGAGACAGACAGAGATAGACAGGGAAAAAGACAGGCAGGGAAAGAGACAGACAGACAGACAGGGAAAGAGACAGACAGACAGGGAAAGAGACAGAGAGACTGACAAAGAGTAAGAGAGAGAGAAGAGAGACAGAGACTGGGAGAAAGACAGATAGACAGTTACTATCCCTGGCAATTCCGGGTACTACAGCTAGTGAGCAATAAACTTTAGAATTAAAATCCCTCCGTTCTTGAGGAAGACAAGGATTTTTATTAGTAAGTACATTACAAAGTTTCTTGTTTGATTAACACTTTGGAATATGAATAATTTATTATGTTGAGACAAGCAATTTAAAGGTGGACACATCTGAAGGACGGTCAGTAACTCAATTGCATGGATAAAATTATTTAGGAATGTTTTCAATTACAGTATTTTTGATTGCAAAGTCCCCTAGGGTAGAGACCTAATGTAAAGTATTATCACTAGAAAGAAAAGTAATTTTTGTTTAGGGAATTTTTTTATGAGATAAACTAATAACAAATGTAAAAAAATATCTATCAGCATTTTCTGCCCAATGTGATAAATATAATCCCCTAAAATTACATTGCTACAAAAATTACTCAAGGAACTTTTGACTATTGTATATAGTTATTCATGGAAAAAAGAAACTATACAAAAGTATGACGAGCATACATCAGTCTGACTAGCATGGCAAGCACATGAGCACTGTTTTCTTTACAGTACCACTCCAGTTTCTCTTTTATTTCAGCGCTGAAGTGGTGATTTACATCTAAGTCCCCTGCCCCCCGTCTTATACCCACCCTGGGGTGACTTCACCTGTGTCCAGCGGTGCTCCAATCACTCTCCTTTGATTTGTGAAACTGCAGTGTTTCATGAAGGTGCCAGAGGTAACAATTCAATACAAGTCTATGATAGCCTCATTGGGGCTCTCATAGACTTGCATTAATAACTTGTAATGTAACTTCTGACTTCCAGTCATTCAGAAACTATAGGCACAAGATAGCGTTGTGGGACCGGAGTGGCCTGAAAAAGGTAAATACGCCAGAGGGCGAGTAGAAGAATGGCGCTAGGGGGGTTTACATTTAAAGCACCACTCCAGCATTGAAAGAAAAATGCTGGAATGGTGCTTAAAACCAAGGAACTTAAAACATCAGCAAATAAACTTTACAATATACTGTAGTGCCAAAATAAGTTTACATAGTGGAATAATTTTGAGTACATCGCCATAAATATTTGTGTAGTCTGTTCTTAGAGTGCATAAAGGAAGGCTGAAAGCCGTAGAGCTCTCTAAATATTTCAATAAGTTGCTGGAAAAATTGGGGTAGTTAATACAATTGTGGGTTTACTGTTCCAGCCTTTCTGTTCTTGACATATGGCGTAATCTTCCCTGTATATCAATCTACCCAACTGTGTGTGGTTATCAAAGTATATAGAGATTACTGCATGCTGGAATTTTTTTCACATGAACATCAGAACCTTGAACAAAAAAGGTCATCTGAAGAGACTTATTGAACAACATTGGTCACAACAGACAAGGACTTCTTTGTATGTGTGAAGGAGGACTTTATGCTGATCTAACAGTAGATGGCGATGTTGTTTCCTTACTCACTGTACTGTAAAAAAGTCTTTTGTTTTCTTCTTGGTTTCACTTTCTCTTTCTGGTACAATGCTGTATGACTGTGCTTATTACCTCATGTTCTCTCAGAAGTAAAGAGTTTGCTATCCCATGTAATCTGCTTTGTGAACTTTCTTCTGCAACTGGGAAGCTAGAAGCTGTGTTGTGCAACAGGCGGGTGATGGCTGGCAGCGCTTCCCCTTGCTCCATTAAATTTATATGTGCGTGTGATGCTCCCGTTGGGGTGTGAGGCATTTTTTATTATGTCTGGTGTTACCACCATCTTGGCTTGCTGAGTACTCATCATAGACGGGGAGGGCGACATAAAGCTTGCACCAGTCTCTTGTAAAACAATCAGGAACCATTTTATTGTATATCATGCTTCTTCCGTACTTCAGGCCCTCAGGAACGCTCGTGCTGTTACTGCTCTCCTAGTGGGGGGGGGACTTCATCCTTACTGGCACTCACCCTGGGAACTATCCTCCAGAAGCTGAGTCATATTTTTTTATTATTATTATTATTTATTCATAGAGCACCATTAATTCCATGGCACTATACATGAGAAGGGGGTTACATACAAAATACATATACAAGTTACAGTAGACAGACTAGTACAGAGGGAATAGGGCCCTGCCCTTGCGGGCTTACATTCTATAGGATTTTGGGGAGGAGACAGTGAGTGGGGTGTAGGTTGGGCAGCAGCTCCGCACTTTGGTCAGGCGGCAGTGTGAAGCCCCGCAAGTGTGGTGTCGGTGCGTTACCTGCAGGGACTCCACGTGGATGGGACAGTCTGGTCACAGGTAGGGAACCTTCTTTTAGGATTGTCGTGACGCCACTCTCAGTATTGCGGTCAGCGGGGACCGCCACTGCAGATTAAGGGATGCCTGGGGCTGATGGTGGGTGCAGTCAGTATATTAGCCCCCTGAGAGTGAGGCAAGCCCCAGGCCCCGGTGTATGTGTGTGGGACCACAGGTCGCAGAATGACTCAAACACAGTCCAAGAAGTCTTTCAACGTGTTTACTCACTGTTTGGAGGTCACGGTGAGATGCCCGGGCGACACTGTGATAACCAGGTTGAACCAGGAATTCCAGGAGGCCGTTCTGAGGGTAGCTGTCCACTCGCCTTCCTTGCACTCTTTCTGTTTTAGGAGGATCCTTTGCTTGAAGCGTGGTAGGACCCCTCCAGGGAAGCTGTTACCACCCTGCTCCCCTCTCTCTGGCTCGTCTGCCGGCAGCGTGGCCTTGGTGGGATGGCTTCTGGCCCTGTCCCCTTATGGGCCTGGTGATTGCTGCTTGGCTCAAGCTCTGTGTAGTCGTGGTGAGGGCATGAAGTACCCCCCCCCCACCTGTAGGTTAAGCAGCTCTGGATGATCTGCTGCCTGTACTGGGGACCTAGTTCCCCTTGTGTGCTCGGATACCGGGATCTCCGTACTCAGCCACCCTTCTCTCTGGATGATTTTCAGGCCGACCCACGGTACTCCTTTCTCCCCCGCTTTCAGCTACTGCACTCCTCAGGACCTGTCTGACACGAGAGCTCCTCTGCTCCCTTCCACACACTTCAACTTCTTCCTCCAGACTCCCCTCTTCCTCTCTCTCTCTGCCCTGCTTCCTAGCAACCAGCCCCTGAACACACCCCCAGCTGGGAATTGAAAGTTAACCCCTTCTGGCTACCCAAGGGTCCCCTCTGGTAATGTGGGAGGCCTGATCACTATATGTTTGTGTGTGCACCTCATCCTGGCCTTTGGAGATTACCTGGAAGCATTGCTCCCGCATGGGTGCAATACTCTGTGGTGCCTGACCAGGTCAGGGGCGCCACATTCCCCCTTAGTTATCATCAGCACGTCCTCGGGCTGCAAAGACAAGAGAAAAGGTAAATACAAACTTTTCCCACACAGGGGCAATTATTTACATTTAAACATACCAGGTACCATTCCACCACCAACCACCCACATGTCCGAACCCCACCCAAAAAACCTCCAGGAGGTAGGTCGCCGGTCCTTTTGGTGACCAGGGCTGGGCCATCACATTCCCCAGACCTTTCCTCCAATCTTCCTCTCCTGAGGGGAGTGGTGTAAGGTAGGCCCCATAAACAGGCGTACCCGCTTCCGAGTGTTGGAGGGCAGGCCCCATAAACAGGCGTGCCCCCTTGTTGGTGCAGAGCCATGCCCCTCAACAGGCAGACTCTGGGGTTGATACCAAGGAGGCAACTTTTTACAATGCAAAGTTTGTGGTTAAAGCCAGTTCATAACCAGTGGTCTAACATTTTAAGGAGGTCTCACAATAGTCCTTGTGGGCACATTTCGCTTAAACGTTACTTAACTATAAACAGGTTAAACATTACCCTTCATACCGTCACTTTGAACTAAACTGTACTTTCTCTATAGCGTAATGGGAGCTGACCAAAGTTGCTGCGGGTTGACCTACGCAGTACTATACTGTCATCTGTCTGAGGTTGTGTCCTCCCACCCGATGTATGTGTCTCGATGTGAATAATAGGTGTACTAGGTATTGATACCAGTGCATGGTCTTCTGCTTCAGCTACATTTGGCTCTTCCAGGTTCTGAACAGGTTCTTCTGGGTCTCTTACTTCTCCAGATTGAGGGAATGTAATAACCGGAATAACTACTGCTCCATTGTATTGAGGCCAACTTGCTGGAAAATCTCCAAGTACAGTATGAATCATCTTTTCTTTTGGTTCTTGAACTGGCAAAGGGTTGGGAATTTCTTCAGGGATTCTTAGTTGTTCAGGACATTTCTTTAAGCGATCTCTAGAAACGACAGCTGTTGTTTTTCCTCCATCTTTGCTGATAAGGCATGTCTTTTCATTGCTAAGCGTCGATGGTAACACAGTATAGGGTTCTTCTTCCCAGTGATTGTCAAGTTTATGACGTCTTCTCTTTCTTTTGAGAACTATATCTCCTGGCATCAAAGGAACAGCAGGTGCTTTTCGATTGTAGGCCTTTTCTTGTTTCTCACGCTGCTGAGTCAGGCTTCGCTCCACACACTCTTGTACTTTCTTGTATTGGGCTTGGCGGTTGGAATCCCAATCAGCACCTTGTAGATGGTCTTCAGGGGTCTCAACTCCCATTTCCAGATCTACTGGCAATCTCCCTGGTCTGGCCCTCATCAGGTATGCCGGTGTGCAGTTCGTGGAACTCACAGGGATGTTGTTATACATGTCCACTAGATCGGGCAGTTTTTCCGGCCACTGACTTCGTTCTTCTAGTGGGAGCGTCTTCAGAAGGTCGAGAATGATGTGGTTCATCTTCTCACACATGCCATTGGTCTGAGGATGGTAAGGCGTAGTACGGATCTTCTGGCAGCCGTATAGGTTACAAAACTCCTTAAACACTTCAGCTTCAAAGGCTGGTCCTTGGTCAGTGAGCACTTGATCTGGATAGCCATGTGGTCGACAGAAGTGTGTCTGGAAAGCTTTGGCTGCAGTTTGACCTGTCAAGTCCTTGACTGGTACTACCACCAGGAATCTGGAGTAGTGGTCAACCATAGTGAGAGCGTAGTTGTAGCCTTGTCTGCTGGGTGCCAACTTTACATGGTCCAGGGCCACGATCTCCAGGGGCCGTTTAGTTTGGATTGGCTGGAGTGGTGCTCTCTGGCTGTGCTGGTCTTTTCTTCTAAGATTGCAGGGCCCGCAGTTTCGACACCACTTCTCTAGGGCAGATCTCATGCCCACCCAGTAGAATCTTACTTTAAGTAGGGCCTCCAGTTTCTTCCAACCAAAGTGGCCTGCACCATTGTGATAGGCTTCTAGCACCATCCTCGTATCCTTCTGTGGTACAATCACTTGCCACACCTTCTCATGCGTCCTCGGGTCAATGATGCTCCTGTAAAGTTTGTCTTGATAGATGAATAATCGACCCCTCTCCTTCCATAGGTACTGTGCCTCAGGTGGGGCTCCTTTGTCAAGGCTGGCGCCCGGCTGGCTGATCAGTTTCTTTACCAAGCCTACCGCTGGATCATTTTCCTGGGTCTCCTTCCAGTTGTAGTGAGGTAGTGGGTTCAGGGTCACCTCTTGGCGGTTGGCACGCGACTGCCGACACTGTTTTGCTCCATGGCGATGGAACGCTGGCAGCTCAATCTCTTCAAGATCATCTACATCTTCACCCTCGTCTGCTAGGTGAGGCATCCTGGACAGAGCATCTGCGTTGCCGTTCTTGCGGCCAGCTCGATACTTGACAGTAAAGTCATAATTCGCCAGTCGGGCTACCCAACGCTGCTCCATGGCACCCAATTTAGCAGTATCCAAGTGGGTCAGGGGGTTGTTGTCCGTGAAGACAGTGAATTTGGTGGCTGCCAGGTAGTGCTTGAACCGCTCTGTGATAGCCCATACCATGGCCAGGAACTCTAGCTTAAATGAACTATAATTCTCTGGGTTTCTTTCAGTAGGCCTGAGCTTCCTGCTGGCGTAAGCAATCACACGCTCTTTGCCTCCCTGCACCTGTGAAAGCACTGCTCCCAGTCCCACATTACTGGCATCTGTGTACAGTACGAATGGCAGACCGTAGTCAGGGTAGGCTAGGATCTCTTCACCCGTCAAGGCCCCTTTCATTTGTCTGAAGGAGTGTTCTTCTGCTTCTCCCCAGTGAAATGGCGGGCCGGAGATCTTTCCTTTCTTCTTTGGGTGGCCTACCAGGAGCTCTTGCAAAGGCGCTGCCATTTTCGTGTAGCCCTTGATGAACCTTCTGTAGTAGCCTACCAAGCCAAGGAACTGACGTACCTCCCGGACGGTAGTAGGTGTGGGCCATTCCTGGATGACTGTGACCTTCTCTGGGTCCGGTGCTACTCCTTCTGCACTGACCACGTGACCTAGGTACTGGACCTTTGGCTTCAGTAGATGGCACTTGGATGGTTTCAACTTCATTCCATATCGGGATAGTGCTTCAAAGACTTCAGCCAGGTGTTTCAGGTGGTCCTCGTAGGTCTTGGAGTACACGATGACATCATCCAGGTAGAGCAGGACGGTTTCAAAGTTGAGGTGCCCTAGGCAGCATTCCATAAGCCTCTGGAAGGTCCCGGGGGCATTGCAGAGTCCAAATGGCATGCTGTTGAACTCACAGAGGCCCATTGGGGTGGTGAAGGCCGTCTTCTCCCGATCTTCTTCTGCTACAGATACTTGCCAGTAGCCACTAGTAAGATCTAGGGTAGAAAAGTAGTTAGAGGCTTTCAAGGCAGCGAGGGATTCCTCTATCCTTGGCAAAGGGTAGGCATCCTTGTGTGTTATCTGATTTATCCGTCTGTAATCCACACACATCCTCATCGTGCCATCCTTATTTCTTACCAGGACCAGGGGAGCCGCCCAGGGGCTACAACTGTCCCTTATGACGCCTGCCTCCTTCATGTCCTTCAGCATGTCCTTTGTGCGCTGGTAATGGGCTGGTGGAATAGGCCTATGTCTTTCCTTAAGGGGAGGATGACTGCCTGTGGGTATGTGATGTTGCACCCCTTTGATCCTACCAAAGTCTAGTGGGTTCTTACTAAAGACCTGCTCGTATTCCTGCACGACCCTGTAAACCCCATGTTTCTGGTAGTCGGGTGTAGAGTCAGTCCCCACGTGTAGTTTCTGGCACCAATCCTCTAACTGCTTTTGGGAGGTCTCATCCTCTGTTGAGTCAGCTTGTGTCAGGGGACCTACAGGTGTTATGGCGTCATCTGAGCATGTAAACAGTTTGGCTATGGTAGCGTACCTTGGTAGTCTGGCTTCCTCCTCCCCACAGTTCAACACTCGTACAGGCACTCGTCCCTTGTGTACATCAACTACCCCCCTGGCTGTCAGAATCGTGGGCCAGTGGTCTGAATGAGTGGGCTCTAGTACAGCCTGGTAGTCTTGTCCTCTGAGACCTACCGCTGCTCTACACCACATCATCATCTCACTCCGTGGGGGTATCACAATGGGGTTAGCATCCATCACCCGTACACTACCAATCTCACCGCCAGCCTGTTTTACCTGTTGCTTCCTCAGAATGATTCGGATCTCCTTTTGCAAGGCTCTTTGCGACCTGCCCTCAGCACCTTCAACAATCTGGTGAAGCAACAACAACACTTCCCCTAGGCAATTTTCTATGACATTAGTGCCTAAAATCATTTGCGGGTTCCTTTCTCTAATATCAGTGTCCACAACAATCAGTCCTTGTCCCTTCATTTCCTGCCTTCCCACCTGTATGGTTACCTCCTTGACCCCAATCTGGTCTATAGGTTGTCCGTTGGCAGCATAGATGGTGAGGGAGGGGTCCGGTGGTCGGAGATCGTCGTCCGACCAAAACCTACGATACAGGACATACGGGATCGTGGTTACCTGAGAGCCGGTGTCCAATAATGCCGGGGTAGGGATCCCGTCCAGGACGATGGACAGGACAGGACGTCCACCCACGTACTGATCACAGCAGCGAACTGGGCCTGATCTTCTTAATCCTGAGGACTGGCCCCCGGCCCCAGGTTTGGCTCGTTTAAAGGACAGGCCCTTGCATAGTGTCCTGCCTCCTGGCAACGACGACAGATGGGTTGTCCAGACGAGTCATAGCGATCACTGCTCCTGCCTCGGGTTGGGGGACCTCTTCTCCTCCGCATCCAAGGGACGTCCTCTGGGTTGTCAGCTAGCAGGATCCGATGAGGGACTTTGGTCTCTGAGGGCAACTGCATTGCTTTCAGGATTTGTGCGACGTCCTTAGTGAGCTGTTGCACCTGGGAGGATAGTGTATTTATGGTCTCTGCTGGCGTGTTGAGTCCTTTTGCAGTTACCAGGGCCTGCGAGGAGGATTCCGCTCCTGCAGCCGTGGAACTGGCAGGCCATGCTGGTGCGACGGGGTCTGTGTCCACAGGAGGTTGGAGTGCTTTCACTGCCCTGTCTTTCAGAATGGCAAAGTCCACGTCAGGGTGTTCCAGGGACCACAGCTTCATCTGCTTCCCATCCTCAGGAGAGCGCAGGCCCCGCAAGAATTGTTCCTTCATCATCCGGTTTCCTTCCTGATCACTGACAGGGTCCACCAGCTTGAGAGCCCGTAGTGCAGCCTGCAGCCTGAGGGCATAGGCTCTTATGCTATCTTGGGACTTCTGACGGCAGTTATAGAAGTCCGTCCTCAGCTCTCCCTCGGTGCGGTGTTCAAAAGCAGCTGCTAGTTTGGCAAAGATGGTCTCAACAGAGCTCCGGTCATCATTGGTCCAGGACTCAGCCTCCAATTCTGCTGCTTCAGTCAATTGTCCCAGCACCACAGCGGCCCTCTGCTTACCAGTCATCGCGTGCATGTCTAGCAGGGTGTTGATCTTCTTCTTAAACCCGGTCAGCGTGTCTATTTTACCGGCGTATTGGGGCAGCCATTGCGCTCCTGGGACATACAGCAAGGAAACTGGCATTATGGGGGAGATTTCGGCCGGCGCAGCTGCGACCGCGGCACCGGCACCAGGCGCTGCTGCGTCTAGCGCGACGGGGGCTGGCCTCGCTTGGGCTGCGTCGCCCTGACCAGGGGCATTACCTCCTGCAGCGTCCATTTTTCTTCAAAAAATCTGCGCGCTCCCTTTCCACTTCCTGGATCAGAACGCTCTCCGAATTGTGGGGATTCTGGGGCGGCCACACCTCTTCGTGGGCGGTGCTCTTCTCCCTCGCGCGGGCTGCAGCGTGCGCTTTTGAAGATGACAATATGGCGGCGGTTCAATTTTTGCGGTCGGACCTCTGAGGCGCACGGTCACCTGTCTGAACAGGTCTAGTCCTAATCCTGTTCGTGACGACCAGAAGTTGTGAAGCCCCGCAAGTGTGGTGTCGGTGCGTTACCTGCAGGGACTCCACGTGGATGGGACAGTCTGGTCACAGGTAGGGAACCTTCTTTTAGGATTGTCGTGACGCCACTCTCAGTATTGCGGTCAGCGGGGACCGCCACTGCAGATTAAGGGATGCCTGGGGCTGATGGTGGGTGCAGTCAGTATATTAGCCCCCTGAGAGTGAGGCAAGCCCCAGGCCCCGGTGTATGTGTGTGGGACCACAGGTCGCAGAATGACTCAAACACAGTCCAAGAAGTCTTTCAACGTGTTTACTCACTGTTTGGAGGTCACGGTGAGATGCCCGGGCGACACTGTGATAACCAGGTTGAACCAGGAATTCCAGGAGGCCGTTCTGAGGGTAGCTGTCCACTCGCCTTCCTTGCACTCTTTCTGTTTTAGGAGGATCCTTTGCTTGAAGCGTGGTAGGACCCCTCCAGGGAAGCTGTTACCACCCTGCTCCCCTCTCTCTGGCTCGTCTGCCGGCAGCGTGGCCTTGGTGGGATGGCTTCTGGCCCTGTCCCCTTATGGGCCTGGTGATTGCTGCTTGGCTCAAGCTCTGTGTAGTCGTGGTGAGGGCATGAAGTACCCCCCCCCCACCTGTAGGTTAAGCAGCTCTGGATGATCTGCTGCCTGTACTGGGGACCTAGTTCCCCTTGTGTGCTCGGATACCGGGATCTCCGTACTCAGCCACCCTTCTCTCTGGATGATTTTCAGGCCGACCCACGGTACTCCTTTCTCCCCCGCTTTCAGCTACTGCACTCCTCAGGACCTGTCTGACACGAGAGCTCCTCTGCTCCCTTCCACACACTTCAACTTCTTCCTCCAGACTCCCCTCTTCCTCTCTCTCTCTGCCCTGCTTCCTAGCAACCAGCCCCTGAACACACCCCCAGCTGGGAATTGAAAGTTAACCCCTTCTGGCTACCCAAGGGTCCCCTCTGGTAATGTGGGAGGCCTGATCACTATATGTTTGTGTGTGCACCTCATCCTGGCCTTTGGAGATTACCTGGAAGCATTGCTCCCGCATGGGTGCAATACTCTGTGGTGCCTGACCAGGTCAGGGGCGCCACAGCAGCTCCGCACGGTGGTCAGGCGGCAGCTCCGCACGGTGGTTAGGCGGCAGTCCTATATAAGATTTCTCCCCCTGTAACCTTTTCATACGGCTGCAGTGTTTAATTCGGGCTCTCAGATGACTTAGCAGCTTCTGACCAGTTCCAGGTCCCGCAGGCAGTTTCTCTATACTCTTCCTGGACAGGCCCCAGCTCTGGGTCCGGTTCGTACACTTCAGCTCCTGCTGCTTTACTTGCTACAAACTTCCCTGTGTTCCTAAATCTTCTCTGCTCACTCCTTCGTCTCCACTGCTCTCCGTTCATGCTCTATCTTAACAAACTAACTATCTACCACTGACACCCCACTCCTGCACACTTAGTCCCTAGTTACACTACACTAAAACATTCTATTTTATTAATACTATATCAATCCTATCCTTAACCCTTTATTTACAGTACTCCTGGCTCTGCATACTCTGTGACCTGCCTGACAAAGCACGAGGGGCCAGCATTATACGTTACACAGTATTTACAGTACTCTAAAACATGCATATAATCACACACATTTCCTTACTATGAAACATATACTACCTGCGGCTGCCAGGTGGAATCAAACATCATGCCTGTTCAGCTCTGCTTCACTCTACATAGGCATGTCTCTTACCTCATATGCAGGGCATTGCAGTTTAGGTATCCATGGTTACGACCAAGAGCAACTAACTGTTTAACTAACTGTCACTATATGAGATGATGTAGCCATGGATACCTAAGCTAAAATGCCCTGCACATGAGGTAAGATACATGGCTATATCAGGAGAACTATACTAAAATTCTAATTGGAGGTATGTGCTAATATTATTATTACACCTGCCCTACTACATATTGGGATAGGATCTTGGAGGTGAGAATAACCCTTTAAGTATGGACTTTCAAGCAAGAGTCCCATTATATGAAGCCCAGTTTGACTGTTAAATTCCACTGCCTGTTTAGACATACTGATTACACAATATGTTTCCAGATTGAAGACATTTATACTTTTACAGTTTTAAAGTAGACAGAATACATAAGTTTACCGACTCCAACCTATCACTTAACATGGTTCAGAAGGCAAAAACCCCATGAGGCCGATGCTAGTTGCCCCACATCAGGGGAAGAATTCCATCCCAATCAGACAAGTTCCTTGGATCGACGTCCCATTACAGAATCTGGTATTTTTGTAGGAAATCAACCCATGTGGCAGAGAGTTCCAAAGCCTCACTGCTCTTACAGTAAAGAATCTGCATCTGTGATTATGATTAAATCTTTTTAAACCTAGATGTAGAGGATGCCCCTTGTCTCCATCATAGGCCTAGGTGTAAAAAGATCATTAGAAAGATTTCTTTACTGTCACTTTATATATTTCTACTTTCTAACAAGATCGCCCATAAGCCTTAATTTTTCCAAACTAAACAACCCCAAGTTTGATAACGTGTCTTGGTCCTGTAGTCAACGCATTCCCTAACCTATCTTGGTCCTGCTGTCCACCCATTCCCTAACCTATCTTGGTCCTGTAGTCAACCCATTCCCTAACCTATCTTGGTCCTGCTGTCCATCCATTCCCTAACCTATCTTGGTCCTGCTGTCCACCCATTCCCTAACCTATCTTGGTCCTGTAGTCAACCCATTGCCTAACCTATCTTGGTCCTGCTGTCCACCCATTCCCTAACCTATCTTGGTCCTGCCGTCCACCCTTTCCCTAACCTATCTTGGTCCTGCCGTCACCCATTCCCTTAATAACCTTGGTTGCTTTTCTCTGCACCCGCTGTAGTTCAGCTATGTCCATCTTAAGGCTGCTTTACATGCAGTGACATCCGGCCCTGTGGCACCTGCCCCTGTCGTTTGTGCGTCATGGGCAAATCACTGCCCGTGGCGAGCAATATTGCCGGTACGCGTCACACCAACTTACCCTCCTAACAACGTCGCTGTGGCCAGCGAACAACCTCTTTTTTAAGAGGCGATTCATGCGGCGTCACAGCGACGTCACCCAGCAGGTCTCCAATAGAAGCGGAAGGGCGGAGAGCGGCCACATGAACGTCACCTCCACCTCGTTGCCAGAAGACGCAGGTACAGTGTTGTTCGTCATTCCCGGGGTGTCACACATAGCGATGTGTGCTGCCTCAGGAACGACGAACAACCTGCGTCCCAAACGAGCAACGAGTTTTTGAAAATGAACGACGTGTCAACAATCAACGATTTGGTGAGTATTTCTGATCGTTAGCGGTCGCTGGTAGGTGTCACACGCAACAACATCACTAACGACGCTGGATGTGCGTCACGAATTCCGTGACCCCGACAACTTAGAGACGTCGTTGCATGTAATGGGGCCTTTATAACCCGGAGACCAAAATTGTATACAGTATTGTAAGTGTAGTCACACTAGTGACTTTTATAGGGGAAAACTATGTTCTCGTCATAAGCATCTTTGCCTGTTTTTGTGCATCCAATTATTTTATTAGCTTTAGCAGCAGCTTCCTGGCATTGGTCATTAAAGTTAAGTTTGCCATTTACCTATACACCCAAGCCTTTTTAAATGGTGTTTTACACAGTATTTTACCATTTAGCACATACTGTAATTGTACACTTTGTTTCCTTGGCTCAAATGCACAACATTATCCAATACTACTATAATAGTGAAATATTTTTAGGAAATTATTAATCACCCCTTTATCGTCCTTACTGCCAAGAGCCGTCATTAAGCCAAGAGTAAAAACTCAGTTTGCATTGAGAAATACATTTCCAATAGTTAGGCAGAAGCACGGCAAAGTAACAACAGCAATTTATGTAGAAGAAACACTAAAAGTAATAATAATGAAAGTATTTACAGCGGCTTCAGATTCAAGCGCTGAACGATCCCTCAATTTATTACAATGCAAAGACTTCAACCGGCCCAAGAATATTAATGAGGCAAAAAACAATTGCAAATTGATATACATAACCACAGTCCATGGGCGCGACTAATAATTAGATAATCAAGCGTCTGATCTTACCGTAATATCTAGAGAGGAAATGATCACTGCCGAGCCGAAAAGATGAAAAACAGAAATGTTCACATTATACGAATAATAATTTTTAAATAAATTGTGAATCTGTGAATCACGGATTTTCACTAGAAATTATGTTTTCAGGCTATAATAAGACAAGAATAACCAAACCCTTAACATATATAAATAAACACACGGACTGCATGCGACTTGGTTCAAATGGCCACAGTAGCCTTTATTGCCTATTGTTTACATACTAACACCTTGGGGACGCCGTCCAACAGGCGACCCCAAACAACAACATAAAGGCAACAATAGACAATATCATTTTACATGACCCCCCGGGGCAGGCCCAGTCCATGAACTACTACTCCCCCTATCCCTGGCCGCAACACACCGACCAGGGATGAGGTGCCAATCACCCACGGATTGACACCCCCACACTTTAGCAGAACCCCGTGCCTGCCACATCCCGGAACTGAGAGCCACCATACCAAGACGATGACTCCTGGTCCAGTTACCAATCACTTCCAAACCTCTGGACCAGACCTACCCCCTGCTGCTGTGACAAATAGTACCCCAACTTCCAAACATCGTCCCCAGACAACAACACAAAAAGGAAAGGGTGGGCGGGGATCGTTCGGCGTCCGGAAGAAGAGAGGAGGTAACCCCTCAAGTTCCCAGACTAACCCTTTCCCTACTCCTCCTCTTCCGCCCCAGCTAAAACACCCACTAATGCCATATTTGGCATCCCTGCACAAACTGCCCCTATTAACCCCATCACTCCCTAACCTCCCCCTTGGTCATGTCGCCCCTCCACCCCAGGGGTTCCATGGCTTTCTGCCTTTTCATCCAAATCTTAAAATCTCCGAATTCCTATTTACAAATTGTTTTACTCCTTCATGACCTTCGATGTACCTGTACATCTAAGGCCATGTCTAACACTTTAATGCAAGCACACACGGTTAGCCTGTATTCTTCCCAGCGCAAGTCAGCTGACCTGATCAGCGGACATGTGCAGCTAAGAGGCACTGGTGAATCGCAGGTCCATCTGTGCCTGTTAACTAGTTAAATTCTGACTGGCATTTTATGCGCTCCAGCAGGAATTGCGCCTTTCCCCACCCCCATCGGCAGCCCTATGACATGATTACGAGGTGCCAATGGGTTGTCATGACAGCCGGGGGGGTCAGCTGATGATGTCATGACTCACTTATTGCGAAAGCCAGCCTGTTTTTTTCCTGTTTCCCGTTTGTCATTTTGGCCCACCATTGTGGAGATATGCCCTTTTTTTTTAGGTGTCAAGTATGCTCATGGTTCACGAGGGTATATGGTTCATACCATGATACCAAACAGCACTGTGACTACTTTTCACTGTACAAATAGGCAGACTGAGTGATTACAAGTTTGAAGACCCCTGTGTTTCTAATTGCAAGACATTTTAGTTTAATATGACCATATAATTAAATAATTTTCAATCTTTTCTAGGAGTACCATCAGTTTTGCTGTTTGGAGATTATTGTATAGCCTTCACCTTTAACATAATTGTCTATAATTGTCTTTCTAATCTCCTGAGCCTCTCTCCTTAACTTTCTTTGCTCCATATTCATTGTGGTTCACACCATGATACCAAACAGCACTGTGACTACTTTTCAGGCTACAAATAAGCAGACTGAGTGATTACAAGTTTGAAGACCCCTGTGTTTATAATTACAAGACATTTTAGATTAACGATTAACATGACCGCAAAATAAAATTATTTTCAATCTTTTCTAGGAGTACTATCAGTTTTGCTGTTTGGAGATGATCATATAGCCTTCACCTTTAACATAATTGTCTATAATTGTCTTTTTAATCTCCTGAGCCTCTCCCCTTAACTTTCTTTGCTCCATATTCCTTGTGGTTCACACCATGATACTAAACAGCACTGTGACTACTTTTCACTCTACAAATAGGCAGACTGACTGATTACAAGTTTGGACACCCCTGTATTTTTAAGTACAAGACATTTTAGTTTAACATATCCCTATGATTAAATAATTTTCAATCTTTTCTAGGAGTACCATCAGTTTTGGCCAGACAATGTTCATTATTTTTTTCCCTGTTGTATCACAAGTCACAACTCAAAAGCAATGTCTGATTTTCATTAGGTGCTATTCAGTAAATTTCAAGTTATTTTAGTGACCATTGTGGGTTTTTCTTACTTTAACAGAAGGGTACCAGCAATTTTGTCCATTTGTGTAATACTAAAGGATGACTGCACTTTAGCTTGTTAAATGTTAGTTACAGGTTCCTATTAATATATGGTTAATATTAATTAATGGTATATATTGATGAGTTGTGCCAAACAGCTTGGCTCTGCTACATCCCCTTTACCTAGTACATTTTGCTTATCTTTATTCTAACATATAGCTAAAAGCTCTCTAGTGTCTTAATAATGCCAGTACAAAGGGCTCCATCAGATCGCGAAGCTCAAAGTGACTGTCAATTGCTTCAACCCATTGTTCCTCATGTGTGAAGAAGTTTTTCAGCCCTTTCTGATGTAGACATCAAATGAATCTGAAGTTGGATGTAAATGCAGCTGTCAGATGCCATGTAATAGAAATAAGTTTTCATTGAATTCATAGAAGGAAAAGATGTCAAAAAATGCCAACGTCCAGGTTAAATTTAGGGGCTGGAAAAGTTAAAGTATATACGTAATGGCAATGAGAAAGCTTAATTAAAGAGTCACTAAGATTTCAATTTTTTAGTAATTATGTCCAGTATGGAAACATTAAACTTTTCAAATCACTTTATTAGGGGATTTAATATAAAAAAAACAAAATTTCACGGAATTGGCCTTCAAACCTCTGCTTTTTGGCAGTCAGATTTGCTTGCCTTTAGCTGCATTGATTTCAGAATTTACTTATTTGAAGTACAGCTGATGGCAGTGATGGGTCAGCAGCACTTGTCTCCTCCTTTCAGTGTTGTGCTCAACAGAAAAATCTCCTGCCACACTTTACCCCCAGAGTTTGTGAGACACAAGGGCTGAGCTGACTCATCACTGCCATGATCTGTACTCCAAATGAGTACATTCTGATATCAATACAGTTCTGAGCTGAACCATCACTGCCATCATCTGTACTCCAAATGAGTACATTCTGATATCAATACAGTTCTGAGCTGACCCATCACTGCCATCATCTGTACTCTAAATGAGTACATTCTGATATCAATACAGTTGAAGGTAGGCAAGAAGACTGGAGAAAAAGTGAGATTTGGAAGTTACTTCTTACGTTTTTTTTACAGGAATAAATATAAATTCCCTAATAAAATAATTTCCAAAGTTTTATAGCTTTACATGCTTGGCAAAATGATAAAAAAAAGTAAATAAACATTTAGTTACTGATTAAAGAAGTTGTTTGGGGTGCCTAAGGTTAAAAAAAGGAGACACCTATAACAAATTGATGTCTGTTCTTTGATTAGGTCCATGATAATAAGACATTTATTACAATTATGGCCAGCTGGACCAATGACAAATTTTGACATAAATAATGAAGCACTGTTAAGACTAAAACAGGACTTTTATTTCCAGGTACTGTTATTGCTGATTGGAGAAGGGTCACTGATCTCCAGAATAGAAGGGCTGCTGCCTTCTCGGCTTTCTTTCTGCACAGTTGCTTTGGTGCATTGTTGCAGTACAGATAACTATAACTCGGCAACATACAATTGATTAGGGCTAAAGCTAGTCATACGTAGTTGGCCAGATCTTTGGGAATGGAAACCTTATAGAGTTCTTTTATCCCCCCACAAGAATAAAGTTCCATGCTAGAAATTTTGTGAAGCAAAACAACTTTTCTTAATGTCATTTCATGGAAAGGGAGAACACATTTAAGTATTAAGTATTTAAGTTTCTAAGACAGTAGAACCCATGTCAGTATGTTTTTTTACAAATAGCAACTGGATGTCCATGGTTGTACTCTTGAATCATTTTAACTTAACTTGCCCTATAAGACAGTGGAACCCATGTCAGCATGTTTTTTTTACAAATGGCAACTGGATGTCCATGGTTGTACTCTTGAATCATTTTAACTTAACTTGTCCTATAAGACAGTAGAACTGATGTCAGCATGTTTTTCTTTACAAATGGCAACTGGATGTCCATGGTTGTACTCTTGAATCATTTTAACTTAACTTGCCCTATAAGACAGTAGAACCCATGTCAGCATGTTTTTTTACAAATGGCAACTGGATGTCCATGGTTGTACTCTTGAATCATTTTAACTTAACTTGCCCTATAAGTGTTACGGGTCGTTGGTGAGGCTCTTGCGGCTGAGGCTAAGTCCTGTAGTGGGGCTTCTGAGCATGTACAGGCTTGCAAACAGGCTTTTTGTTCTAAGTCCCCTTTTGCTCCTTCTGAACATGCTCGCCACGTGGCAATCGTCGATTGGTCGTGATCCGAGATTACATGACTATGACGTGTCGCTTCCTGATTGGCCGTGGCTGACGTCATCGATGACACGGGATCACATGACCGTGACATGCTTTCTGCTGATTGGCCGCGGCTGATGTCAGTGATGACACGAGATCACATGACTATGACGTGTCGCTTCCTGATTGGTTGCGGCTGACGTCATTGATGATGAAATCACAGGTGATTGGTGGATTGAGCCAGGAGCACCATCATCTTGTAGGAGGTGCTTTGTCTATATAGGACCCTGCAGCACGCTTCTTGATGCTCAGACGTTCTTGGTGCACGCATGGGGTAGACGCCTCATGTGTGATGTCCAATACTACCCGCTTCCTTGCATTTTAGTGGAACGGGTTAGGCAGGGTCTCAGTACCGACTAGTAGTATACTACAGCCCGCTTCCATCTACCTTAGAGGAGCAGGGTTAGGCAGGGCCATCACTCACTGCTCTCAGTGTCTCTCTAATATGTCTGTGCGGTTAGCATAGAGAGCTCACTGACTTCCTTTGTGTGGATAGCACAAGGAGTTCAGGCAGGGACTATCATTAAGCTTAAGCAGTATGGATAGTACTGTTTGCACCCACATCAGTGTGAAGTAACAATGGTATTAGTTAGTGGACTGCGGTTGATGCTACCATCCGCTTATGTATTGTAGTTCCTGTAATTGGGCAGGAGCTACAGGTCCACTCTTTATATTATTCGCATTCATACACTTGCTGCATTATTAGTTACGTCTCCTCTGTGAGGTAACAGAGGTGTTGGTTAGTGGACAGCGGTTGGGGCACCATCCGCATATGCTTTGTAGTTCCTGTAATTGGGCAGGAGCTACAGGTCCACCCTTCTTATCATTTTGGCATTTGCCATGTCTCTGTGATTTAACAGTGAACACTGCACTTAGTCTTAGTGTCACTGTGAGGTAACAGTGACAGTACCACTCTTGTGGTATAGTATCCCTTACTTTGCCTTCGCGAGCAGCAGATTATTCTGCACGGTGGGCCCTGACTTCTAGATAGCCTACCTATTCCCCACCATCTGACAGTCCTATAACAATAAGACAGTAGAACTCATGTCACTCATGTCAGCATGTTTTTTTACAAATGGCAACTGGATGTCCATGGTTGTACTCTTGAATCATTTTAACTTAATTTGCCCTACATGACAGTAGAACTCATGTCAGCATGTTTTTTTTTTTTACAAATGGCAACTGGATGTCCATGGTTGTATTCATGGATCATTTTAACTATAACTTGCCCTATAAGACAGTAGAACCCATGTCAGCATGTTTTTTTTTAGAAATGGCAACTGGATGTCCATGGTTGTACTCTTGCATCATTTTAACTTAACTTTCCCTATAAGACAGTAGAACCCATGTCAGCATGTTTTTTTTACAAATGGCAACTGGATGTCCATGGTTGTACTCTTGAATAATTTTAACTTAACTTGCCCTATAAGACAGTAGAACCCATGTCAGCATGTTTTTTTTACAAATGGCAACTGAATGTCCATGGTTGTACTCTTGAATCATTTAACTTAACTTGCCCTATACAACAGTACAAACCATGTCAGGATTTTTTTTTTTTTTCCAGATGGCAACTGGTTGTCCGTGGTTGTTCTCTTGAATCATTTAAACTTAACTTGCCCTATCAGGCGGCTAAAGCAATGTTCCTTCTGCCATTGCAATAATCGTCCTCTGCCCCATTCAGCAACAGGGAACGTTTATGAACCAGAAGCATATGCCCAACAGATATTGGGCCTCAAACACATCACCAACTCTACTTGAAACCACCTACAAGAAGAGAACAACATCATCGAATGTCTGCATTATTCATTAGGCCAACAAATAACATGTCCAGCACTGTACTCCTATACACAAAATGCCTCTCATGTGCCTTATAAATAAAAAGGGTCCTGCAACTTTGCCCTAAAAAAGAGTATCCACCGTACTGCTCCCTAATAGATAATTAGCCACTGTGTTCCCTGTAATCTATAATTAGCCATTTTTACCCTCTTCAGGTCAGTTCAGATTATGCCATTTTGACCAGTGTCATAGGCCACATCCAAGCTTGATGGATAACCACTGTGCTCCTGCAGTGTTGATAACGCCATAGGTTTGATTGATGTATCTTAGATAGATCTTCTCCAGTGTGTAGATCTGTGGAAATCGGACTGCAGTCAGCTGTCATCTGAGTGCAGTCTATGATTTCCACTCATTCAGTTACTTGCATGGCCGAGTGCCCTCCGAGGAAAAAAACTGACATGTTAGCGGCCCTATAGAATAACATTCATCCAAGTGTGACCTGATGAAAGGTCAAATTGTACTTGGACTGAAAATACGGCTGTCTGCCCCGCCCTACACTGATTGACCTTGTAAAGGTGGAGAAGTTGTCAGACACCCTCTCTGAAGAGATTGTGATAAATCTAATGTATTGTGAATATCTCCTCCTTGGGCTGGTACATTTCATTAATCTACATTGGTGTAGGTTCTCTATCAGGAAAAACCTCTGAATAATTGGTACACAAATAACTTAGGATTCTGCTCAGCTGACTTTAAATCAAAGGGAATCTATCAGCAGGTTTTTGGAGGATGTACAAGGGGAGTCAGGGGATAATATGCTCCTTTATGGAATGCTGATAACAGAGAGTAGTAGAAAAAGGGTTTTTAACACCGCGGCAATGACCCAATCGGATTAAGGGAGAGATTAATGCTTCTTTATTTTCATGCACAGGTCAACGTGTTTCAGGAGTCTCTGCTCCCTTCATCAGGACAACAGGCAAAAAAACCCATCAAATCCCTGTTGTCCTGATGAAGGGAGCAGAGACTCCTGAAACGCGTTGACCTGTGCATAAAAATAAAGAAGCATTAAGCTCCTCCTGAATCCGATTGGGTCATTGGCGCAGTTTTAAAAACCCTATCTCTACTACTCTCTGTTATCAGCCAAACCTGGGACTGCTGCCTTTGACCTGGATTTATATGCTTTTATAGGGGTTGTGACTGGCACAACCGCTATACGTGAGTTTGATTTTACTTATCTACCCTTTGCATATTTGGGTAAGACCCTATTGCACTTTCTTTCCCCAGTTCTCTATTACCTTTATGGAATGCAGCACAGGCGCTGCTGAAGATGGTAGTTTTGGTATATCCATAAAAATTCTGGTGACAGGTTCCCTTTAACATTAAAGGTATCATTTTTTCCTTGGGAACAGTTTTCTTACATAGTGTTGAGCTAGGATGGACACTGATTATGCGCTGACAGATTTCCATTAAAGAAGAAACCCAATAACTGAAAAAATATCTAACAAAGACGTGACACCACCGGAAAAGTGTCCAGGTTTTGCTTTCTATGTTATTCCTGCTGCCTATATCTCTGGAACCATATGATGGATTTAAAAAAAAAATGCAAAAAATAGCAAGTGTGACGCCCTGGACAAGACAGGTAGTCACAGATAGAGCCCCGCACAACACCAGTCCCACAACAAGGTGTCAGCAGCCAACCATTTAAACCCTAGTCACCTCTCTCAGTGCTGGATGGACACACCAGGGGGCGGAGCCAGGCGGTTGGCACACCCACCGAGGAGTTCAGAGAGCCTGAGGCAGGAAAACAGGGCAGTTCAGTTTTGCAGTTCGAGTCTAACAGTTCAGTTTTGGAGTGGAGTTTGAGAGTTCAGTGGAGGGGGCAGGCCTGTAGCAGACTGACAGGTGCCAGGGTAGGAGCCGGGGCACCTTTGTCTAGGAGGCAGACGGAGGCCTCTGCCTGCAGGAGCTAGGAAGACGGCTCGGTGGAACCGTGGTGGACCGGGACAGGGTAGAGGCCCGCCGTAACCGACCCGGGGAACCAACTCGGAAACCGGAGCACAAAGGGGGTACTCAGACCCTGAAGCTAGGTCCAGAAGCTACTGGGGGCTAGCTAATTAACTGATTGCGGCCAGGACTATAGGTCCTTTCCCACCCAAAGTCCTGACTGAAGACAACAGCCCAACGAGGGGGATAGAAAGCCACCGCCACGGCAGAGAGATCCCACGGGCCAGCGTCTGCGGGCAAACAAGCTCCTCCGACATATACACAGTCGGGGAGCGGACTTCTGATGCTGCAGGTGCAGGTAGTCCATCATCACAAACAGGTGCAGGAGAAAGGCAAAGACCACCAACCGGGTGGGGGACCAGACTGCAGCCGGCTGCGGGCACCGACCACATCACCTTGATTTACCAGAGACTTGTGTGTGTTTCTAATCGTGAGTACACCAGTGCCCTCCAGCCGCCCATCTCCCTGCACCACCAAACAGCCCCAACGGGCCCCGGGGCCACCATCCCTGCCCACGGAGGGATTAACAACTTGCTGCAAAACATTTCCCCCGGGTGCCCCATAACTGCAGCGGTGGTGTCCACCTTCACCACATCCCGTGGGTGGCTTCACAAACTTAACCACGGCTCCAGCCGTACGCTTACGTCCCCTAAACTGCCAGACCCCCTTTCAGGTCGAAGTGACCACGGGACCGCCGGGTCCGGAGACGCTCGAGCCCCCCACCAGCGAGCCCGGATCCAAGCGGATCGGCTGCAGCCGAGCACGGGGCGGTACACATGCTCAAGGGAATAAAATAAAAATAAAAACTGAACATGTTCATCCTAGTGACAGATCCACTTTTAAGTGATCACCCAGATTACCTGTAAGTAGAGATGAGCAGATCAGCTCCAGTAAGACCGGACGGCTAGACTAGAGGTATGGAAATCTCATACCTTCTGGCATGTCCAGTGTGGATTTGATTTGTGAGGCCCTTCATGACCTTATCTGTGTGACATGATGCACAGATGACGTTGTACCAGACCTGGCTGATCAAAAACAACACCGAGGATGCCAGAAGGTAAGAGATTTGAGGTCCTTCCATGTACCCGCAAGGTACTACTAATCTGGATGCTGGACCAGAATCCTGCTAATCGATCTGTTTATCTTTACTTGTAATATAAGGTTTGACCCTCTTGTAAGTACCGTACTTTTCGTATTATAAGACGCACCGGATTATAAGATGCAACCCAAATTTAGAGAAAAAAAAAATGGGAAAAAATATGGGGTTCATCTTATAATCCAGTTGTGTCTTAGTGGAGGGGGGCGGCAGCGGTGGTGGTGCGAGGTCACAGGAGGCAGGGGCAGTGCTGGAGTAGGGCGATGCTGTGGGCAGTGAATCGGGTGTCCCAGATGCTCACTGCGGGAACTGTGAGGCAGGAACATCCAGAAACTGTCGGCATTGCTGACTTCAAAGAAATGACACCCGGAGTTGGCACGTCCACAGATGGAGCTCTTGGTTCAATGGCAAGCCGAGATCTCATCTGCACACATGCCACCTATGGGCGCCATTTTCCTCAAGTCCGCTGCAGGGAGACCAATGGTCCGGAGGCGGCACGTGTGCAGATGAGATCTTGAGCCGAGAGCTACATCTGCGCATGAGCCGACTCCGGGTGCCATTATTTGAAGCCCTCCGGCATTTTCAGAATGGCGGCCCCGGCCTCACAGCCCGCAGCATCTCCTCTGACCCCTCTCCACCTACCCGGTAAGCTACATTCAGATTATAAGACGCACCCCTCATTTTCCTCCCAAAAATGCGTCTTATAATCCGAAAAATACGGTAATTTTCCATTACAGAAATGTGTATTTGCTGTACAGTAGACTGCCTCTCCATGCTGCACAGCATTGACTTGCCATCTGTCTTCATCATGTATAGCGGCTGGTTGTATTTTTTACTGTTTAGTTTAGAAATTCCTGTCTGGAGCTACCCGCTATTACTCTGCTACGCGGGATAGAGGCGTAGATGGAGCCCTCCTTACGTTACCACATACTGTATGGCATTGGCCAATTATTTATATACAAGGAGGGGAAGACGCAGGAGCGACAGCACAACTTTGCTCAATACATAAATATATTAGAAACTCCAAACATGTATTTCAATGTATTTATTGTGAATATATGAGGACTTTTCACCTGGAAGGATACAAACTAATTTACACTCTTTGGCAACAGTCCTGCATATGTATTTAGGGAAACTCGGCTATTCTTGCATTTAAATGATAAATTAAAAGCCCTGCAGTGCTCCTGCTCACTGCTGTTAAAGTGAATAAAGCGGATTATTATTTTTGTGGTCGGCTGAAAAACCTATTGAGCTTGTATTAATCTTGCTGCACTAGAATTAAATCATTAATTTATTTTTATATGTTCCTTATACAAGCCATTATATAGTGTGAAAAACAAATCTTTTTATCTAGTTTGTCGCCCGGGTCATAATCATCTTTTGAAGGGAATGTCCACCTAAATAGGTGCAATATTCAGTGTTGATTACTTTCTTAACCCCTTAATGAAGAATCCTATTTTGGCCTAAACTAACATTATTAAATTTTTATTATTTAAATCAAGTTTTGAGTTAAATGTATTTTTAAACTTATTTATGGCCTAAAACACACTTCCGCATAAAAAACGTCCGAGTGACACGGTCCGTTTTTCGGGTCCGTGTTCAGTTTTTTTGGGGCGTTTCTCCAGTACGTATAGCATCCGTGTGATGGCGTATGCGAGCCGTGTGTACGTGTAAAATGTCCGTGTTTGTGTCTAAAATGCCCATGTATGTGTACGTGGAATGTCCGTGTGGAATATCCGTTTGTGTGTTGCACAATGTCGTTGATACATGTCGGCTGACAGCAGACAGAGTTGCGCGATGAGAATGAACTCCGGTGAACTTCACCCGACTTCATTGTCATGCAGCGGCTCTGTCTGTGTGCCGCGTACTGATTAGCGGTCACCTGTGAAGGATTCACCAGTGACCGCTAATCCCCCGAGTGACTGAAGTGAGCAGCCCTCTCTCATGCTTACCGCTCCCCGATCACCAGCGCGGCGAGGAACAGCTGTGCAGATGTGACGCCCTGGGCAAGCCAGGGGTCACAGGTCATAACACCACCACATCCTACACCCCAGTTAGGAACACCAAGGCTAACCTAAAATCCTTGTTGCCTTCCTCCAGGGGCTGATGTCCACACCAGGGGGTGGGCCAGGCGGTTGGCTCCGCCCACCGAGGAGTTCACAGCCCTGGAGGCGGGAAAACCAGGCAGATAGAGTCTGGGGAGTGAAGTAGAAGGAAGTGAAGTGAAGTGGTGAAGGAGGACAGTGAGAGTAGTGACAGAAAAGGAACAGTTTGTAAAGCCTGAAGCTGGTCCGGGTGTGTGCCCCGGACTGAGACAGCAAGGTCAGCAGACGGCGGTGACTGTCCGCAGGAGCGGCTGACCGGAGGTTGCCGAAAGGACCGCGGACGGGTGGTGGCCCGGCGGTACCGGAGAGGTATACAAAGTGAAGCCAGCACCAGTGGCAGGGGCCTTTCAGATCCCGGCAAGGCTAGGAGTCGCCGTGAATTTGCCAAATCCGTTAGTGAAGGGGACCTCTGGGTCTCCCAACAACCAAGTCCCGATTGAAGGCAACAGTCCAACCGTTGGAGAGAGACACCGCCACCGCCAGGGCACCAGTTTCTCAGGGCCAGCGCCTGCGGGCAAAGTAGGGCTTCTCCGGCCCATATCCAAGTCGGGGAGCGGGTTACCGGTGTGAACCCATCGTTACCATCATCATCTCAGGTGCAGGAAAAGGGACCGTTACCGTCAACTACTGGGGAACAGCAAGTGCAGCCGTCCGTGGGAACCGTCTTTCCAGCCGTGTGTTTTACCGAGAACTGTGTCCTTGTCTCAGGCTGAGTGAGTACCACAGTGCCGCAAGGCACAGCGCTGCCCCCGCGTCCCTGCACCCCACCAAGCCCTGCACCGGCCCCGCCATCCCTCATCACCCACCTCATCACTGGGCCCCGGGACAACTACCCCCTACCCACGGAGGGGAGAACCAACAACGTTGCTGCTCCCTGTCATCAGTCCCCGGGATCCCCATACAAAGCAGCGGTGGTGTCAACAAATCACCACAACCGTGGGTGGCGTCACGGAAAATAAACTATCCCAAAAACCAATCCCCTTTCACTCACGGGCGAGGAGCGCAGCTCGAGTCCCCGGGATCCGGCCCATCGCTCGGGCCACCGAGCAGCAGCAGCAGGCCGCAGCAGCCACAGCGGCAGCCGGACCCGAGCAGTGGGAGAGCGCGGCGTCCCCTCCTCTGCCCGCGACAACTTGGCGTCACGAACAGGATCTTACCGCTCTGCCATTGGGTAGAGGTGCGCCTTGTTACCGCCGGAGGTGTCCGGCCAGAAAACTTCAGAAGCCGCCATCTTTGGCGCGAAAAGTTCCCGCTCGAGCGTCTTCTTGAGTAGTGGAGGCGCGAAGGCCAAGACCCCGCCCCGATAGAGGAGGGGCCGGAAAGAGGCTAAGGGGGACGAAATGGTGACTGAGTGCATGTAGCCGCGGCTATAAAAGCAGGGACGCCAGGACCCTGCAGCCATCTTGTTCCTGGGAGAGGCCGCCAGCAACATGTTCATGCCGTCCCGCAGCACCGTAGCCCCCGCGCCTGGAACCGCGCCTGGAACCTGGAACCTGTGGGTGGAGATCCGGACCACGCAGCTCTACCAAAGGCTGCAGGTCAAGATGCAGCTCCTCATGGAGGAGTGGGAGACCGACATGGCGGACGTCATCGCGACCATGCGGAGACGCGAGGAGAAAGCGGAGGAAGGGAGGGTGAGTGACCCACGCCCCGATGCCCTTGAAGGGCCGGTCATCGCGGCTGCGGGACCCGGTCCAAACCCTCTCCCCCTGCTGCCTCCCTCGCCACCCGTCTCGGAAGCCGTGACCCCGCCACTAGGCCCGCTACCACCGCAACCGGTAGCGATACCCAGCATGCCCGCCCAGGCGGGCCGACCTGTAGCCGGAGCCCATAGTCGACCGGAGGTGCTGCCCTGGAAAGCCCCGAAAATTGAACCGGAGGCGTCCCCCGAGAAAGTCCCCTAGCCGGAGCCGATGACCCGCTCCGTGCCGAAGACCCAACCGCGGAAAGCCCCTGTGCCCGTCCCCCACACCTCGGCTGAGGTTGCGCCGGGTTGCCGATGCAAAGCAGCGTCTAAGGCCAAGTCACCGCGGGACCTGACGCCCAGAGTACCAGCAGTGGGCAATGTCCAACAGGTCTCGCGGGGCCCGACCCGTGCGCCGGAGCTCGCAGCAGTGCCGTACTGGGACAGGGAGCCGGTACCGTTGGGCCTGGAGATTGAAGAGAGGGAAAGAAAGAAGGCGGAGTTGGTGGCCCGTGCAATCCGGGAAAAAGAGAACCTCCGTCAGGCAACTTTCCGTGTCTGGGGCCCGCTGTACAAAGGGCAGGTGAGGCGGTTTGATGTCCGCCGGGGCTATGGATTTATATATGAACCGGGCCTGGAGGCCGAAGTGTTTATAGCCCGGCGGGATGTGAATGCTCACCTGCCAGAGGAGCATCCCGGTCGTAACCTGATGCCGGGCGACATAGTGCAGTACACCCGTCACTGTGGGGAGAGGGGGTGGTTCGCGCTGGATGCTAAGTTAAGGGGCAGCCAGGAGTCCCGTGTGAGCGCCGCGCCCCCTCCCTCAGGTGATGTCGAGGACTCAGAGTGATGGCAGCGGAGCACCGTTGCACCGTCCCCGTTGGGACCACCAGTCTGTGTGAACATGTGTTTAAAAGTTTTAAAAAGTTTTGCAAAAATGAAAAATTGATTACCGAACAGTAACCTGATTGTCTACCGTGATTGGAAACCGGCCGTTGCCGGCACCGTTGTCCCCGTGGGGACCGCTTGAAAAGTTGTTTTGCATAGAAACTTCTATGGACAAGCCCGTGAACTTGCAGGGCAACCACAAACGTTAAGTGGGTTGTAAATAAAAATCTGTTGTTGCAGCTAACCATTACCACCTCCGGAGAGGCAGGTTGGAGGGAGGGCCTGCAGTGGAGCAGACTGGGGCCCAGCCACCACAGGAACCGGTGGCTACCCTCTGGAGGGGAAGGACAGATCCCGCTCGGGTAACTTGGTGCAGGACTGGGGTCAAGGGGTGCTGCCTGGGTTTTAGGGGCAGCATCAGGGCCAGGTTACTTGGGTGGGAGAGAGCGGCAGCCGCAACCGTTTAAAATGTTACCGTTTTGCAACGTTTAAGTACTGAACCTCCCGATGTGGGATGATGTCATAATTTGTATGTGTGTTATTCTCTTTATATCTTTTCAGAAAATAAAACCGGTGTTGGACGGGCAGCCCGTGGACGGTCTGCATTTTGCTAAGGGGGAATGTGACGCCCTGGGCAAGCCAGGGGTCACAGGTCATAACACCACCACACCCTACACCCCAGTTAGGAACACCAAGGCTAACCTAAAATCCTTGTTGCCTTCCTCCAGTGGCTGATGTCCACACCAGGGGGTGGTCAGTGATCAGTGGTCAGTAGTGACAGAAAAGGAACAGTTTGTAAAGCCTGAAGCTGGTCCGGGTGTGTGCCCCGGACTGAGACAGCAAGGTCAGCAGACGGCAGTGACTGTCCGCAGGAGCGGCTGACCGGAGGTTGCCGAAAGGACCGCGGACGGGTGGTGGCCCGGCGGTACCGGAGCGGTATACAAAGTGAAGCCAGCACCAGTGGCAGGGGCCTTTCAGATCCCGGCAAGGCTAGGAGTTGCCATGAATTTGCCAAATCCGTTAGTGAAGGGGACCTCTGGGTCTCCCAACAACCAAGTCCTGATTGAAGGCAACAGTCCAACCGTTGGAGAGAGACACCGCCACCGCCAGGGCACCAGTTTCTCAGGGCCAGCGCCTGCGGGCAAAGTAGGGCTCCTCCGGCCCATATCCAAGTCGGGGAGCAGGTTACCGGTGGGAACCCATCGTTATCATCATCATCTCAGGTGCAGGAAAAGGGACCGTTACCGTCAACTACTGGGCAACAGCAAGTGCAGCCATCCGTGGGAACCGTCTTTCCAGCCGTGTGTTTTACCGAGAACTGTGTCCCTGTCTCAGGCTGAGTGAGTACCACAGTGCCGCAAGGCACAGCGCTGCCCCCGAGTCCCTGCACCCCACCAAGCCCTGCACCGGCCCCACCATCCCTCATCACCCACCTCATCACTGGGCCCCGGGACAACTACCCCCTACCCACGGAGGGGAGAACCAACAACTTTGCTGCTCCCTGTCATCAGTCCCCGGGATCCCCATACAAAGCAGTGGTGGTGTCAACAAATCACCACAACCGTGGGTGGCGTCACGGACAATAAACTATCCCAAAAACCAATCCCCTTTCACTCACGGGCGAGGAGCGCCGCTCGAGTCCCCGGGATCCAGCCGATCGCTCGAGCCACCGAGCAGCAGCAGCAGGCCGCAGCAGCCACAGCGGCAGCCGGACCCGAGCAGTGGGAGAGCGCGGCGTCCCCTCCTCTGCCCGCGACACAGAGAATACGCGGCAACAATTACTTTGAATATGCCGGCCGCTCATTAATCAATCTCGTATTCCCTGCTTTCCCCACCCACAGACGCCTGTGATTGGTTGCAGTCAGACACGCCCCCCACGCTGAGTGACAGGTGTCTCACTGCACCCAATCACAGCAGCCGGTGAGCGTGTCTATACTGTGCAGTGAAATAAATAATTTAAAAAAAACGGCATGCGGTCCCCCCCAATTTTTAAACCAGCCAGATAAAGCCATATGGCTGAAGGCTGGTATTCTCAGGATGGGGAGATCCACGTTATGGGGAGCCCCCCAGCCTAACAATATCAGCCAGCAGCCTCCCAGAATTGCCGCATACATTAGATGCGACAGCTCTTCCCGATTTGCCCTGGTGCTTTGGCAAATCGGGGTAATAAGGAGTTATTGGCAGCCCATAGCTGCTACTAAATCCTAGATTAATCATGTCAGGCGTCTCCCCGAGATACCTTCCATGATTAATCTGGAAATTACAGTAAATAAACACACATACCCGAAAAAATCCTTTATTAGAAATAAAAAACACAAACATATACCCTGGTTAACCACTTTAATAAGCCTGAAAAAGCCCTCCATGTCCGGTGTAATCCAGGATGGTCCAGCGTCGCTTTCAGCTCTGCTGCATGGAGGTGACAGGAGCTGCAGAATACACAGCCGCTCCTGTCAGCTCCACGCAGCTAATGAAGGGAATAGCGCGATCCCCATAACGTGGGGCTCCCCCATCCTGAGAATACCAGCCTTCAGCCGTATGCCTTTATCTGGCTGGTATTAAAATTGGGCGGGACCGCACGCCATTTTTTTTAATTATTTATTTATTTTACTGCTCAGTATAGACACGCCCACCGGCTGCTGTGATTGGGTGCAGTGAGACACCTGTCACTCAGCGTGGGGTGTGTGTCTGACTGCAACCAATCACAGGCGTCTGTGGGTGGGGTAAGCAGGGAATACGAGATTGATTAATGAGCGGCCGGCATATTCAAAGTAATTGTTGCCACGTATTCTCTGCACAGCTGTTCCTCGCCGCGCTGGTGATCGGGGAGCGGTATGAGCCGGGGGAAGAAAAAAAACGAGCGCCAATGTAAGTATGACTGAGAACAGCAGAAAAAAAGTATACTGAATTTAATTTAAAAAAAAATAAAAATAAGATCGCTAGTGTAAAAACGCACACGCACGAAACGTGCTGAAAATGGACATACTCCGTGTGCGGTCTATGCAGGCACGGACCCATAGACTTTAGCGGGTCCGTGCCTGCGTGCTGCCGGCCAAAAACTGACATGTCGTACGTGCAGAAAAGCGCACACACGTACTTATCACACGGACACACGTTCCGTGTGATTTTACGTGTGTGTGCCATCTACCATTGAATAACATGGGTCTCCGTGTGTACGTGTCTCCGGTACATGCAAATACGTACCGCACACATACAAAAAAACCGGATGTGTGTTGCGGGTCTATGACAGTATTTTTTTTATATTTTACAATGTGCATTAAAAGTTAAAAAACAGAAATCTTGCAATTTTTACACTGGCCACTAGGGCTTTTTTGAGGTTCTCACTTTCTGTTGTTTCAGGAAACAACAAATGTACATAGCCACAATGGTCAGATCCAAACCACTATATTTTGTATTGAAGTGATTAATGAGCTGGGGCAAATATCATTGCAAAGGGAGAGGCAGCAGGGACAGTGTAACACTCGCAGCCGGTTTAGGGGCAGAGATCGGAATTATTGGACCCACTGGACCACAGGGGGCTCGGGCTTACTCTTTAGTAGGAAGGGCTTAAGTAAGCACCCACCGAGAGGCGTACGCCAGGTACCACACTTTCGGCAGTGACCGGGATTGTGGCTGCTGACCCCCAGGATGGGTGACGGACTGAGGCAGGCTGTTAGGGCAGGAATGGTGGGGGTTAGGCAGGTATGAGAAGATAGACTCAGGTGACAGAGACAGGGATAACGGGACCTTACAACTAGCTAGCAGACTGGTAGAGTGACTAACTGAATGCGTTGTGCAGGCACCTCCCCTAATGAGAGGATGTCTTAAAAACACAGTGTCTCTCAGCCATAGGCTGAGAGGCATTTCCTGGAAATGGCACATCGGCCCTTTTAGAGAAGGGCTGGTGTGAGCACATGCATCTTAGGTGCACTCCCGGGAATCCTGTGCGGCATGTACATGGCCTGGGAGGGGAAGGAGGCAGCAGCACACGTGGATGACCGGGGAAGTACGGGGCATGATGCGACCTGGCCGGGATGGTGAATAATTCGGCGTCTCTGAAAAGACAGGCAGCTTGTCACACACAGTTTTGTACAAACTTCAATGACTGTCATGGCAGCATTGAACGCTGTTCAGATTGCAGATTCTGATACTCTGCCCGATAGTTTCTTTGGTGTCTGGGATTCACACAGGCAGACTCAGGCATTGACCTGCTGTGTGTTGATTCATGGTCAGACTAGCAAGCGTTAATCTCCGCTGGTCTGTTTGCTCCTTTAGTCACATATTGTGGGAAGACCTATCACCTCTGCTCCCCTCCTATTAATGCTAGTGGAAACCTTCCACCCATGCCAGCTATAGTTTATCCTATGTTGGTCTGTGAGGAATGGTGTCCCAGACTTAGTGGTGAAAGTTGTGCTTGGTGCGGTGGTGGAATTTACCCCTGTTGTTTTGTAGCTTCCTTCCTGCTCTTGTTTTTTCTCCTGAACCTCTTATTGTTTTTACCTTTGTGTGTGTGCCCTGTGTGACAGAGTTTTAGTTTTCCCTTGGCTGTCTTTAACTGTAGGTTCCATCTCACTCCTGTCCTGTCGCTCCTGGGGGAAGGGGGAATCAGATCAGGACTGGACATGAGCAGGCCCAGGAAGGAGACACAGGTCTCTCCATCATCAGGAGTATCCCTGCGGTTAGGGATAGGAGAGGGTCTCCCATCTTGATGGACATCTTAGGAGTCATGGTTCCTCACTATCACATTATCATCGTGACACAGCTGTGCCATTGCCTGTTATGATTGGTGATACATGAGTCTTCCGCTATGTATTGAGGAGCTACATGTCATTGTAATCCTTCCTCTGATGATAAGGAGATCGCTGAAAACTCATCCAGAAAGTACAGATAGTAGGAGATCAAAAAAAGCCCCAGTGGCCTGTGTGAAAATTGCAAGATTACTAATTTTGCTTTTCAATACAGATTGTTATATTAAAAAAAACGTAAAAAAATACCTGTAACATAAAATCCTGATTTAAATAAGTCATTTTCTGATGGAAGCTTTCCTGTAAGGCTATTAAAAAACATCGTGAACAAGAGAAAAATTCAAAAATACTTTGTCAAAGTTTATGCAAGTTCTGTTATTGTGGCATGTTTTCACGCCAGTGTCTAACATCCAGTTTTGGTTTGTTTCTGTGACTTCTTCCTAATGGTATAACCCTGTTTATTTCTGATCTATCGACAGATTGCTGAAATGATGACTTTATTGCAGTAGACCCTTCTGCTATTTCTTGCTGCTTACGTCATCTGACATATGTGCAGTCTAGCTGAAAATAAAGCCTTGGCTTTGCTCAGCCTTCATATTTTCTGACATATATATATATATATATACCGTATATATATATATAGATTAATGGCATCGTACCACTTCTGAGTCATCTGCACAAAATTAACATGTTATATATCGATCGCATTCAAAGAAGCTAGAAGATAAAAGGGTTGTCTGATAACTGAGAAAAATAAGATTTTTGACAAAAAAAGGCACCATTGATGACCAGGGTCTTTGCTTGATGAGGCTGCACATGACTATGGAACTTCCAAGGGTTTGTCATGTGTGACAGTCATGTGGTTTCTGGCCATAGAAGGTCACAGTGTTTGGCTGCACAGAGTGCTCTCTGACTTTCTATTGTTCCTGCTGTCAGTATTCATTGGTATAGGTAGCTTTCCTGCTGCATTCATCTCCCCTTTGGACCCAACAGGAGCTCACCTTCCACCCAGCTGCTGATCATCAGTATTGCCTTGGTGTTTAACACTAGAACTACTGAGGTAGTCATTTTGACTACTTTGCACTATGTATTTCTATATAGGTGTCACGAGTCCAGTAGTTCTAGTGTTAAATACCCCTTCCTTCCTTGGACTGGTGCTGGTGATATTTTCAGTTCCTTCAAGCCTAGCTTGCAAACAGGTGGCTTGTACTCCTCTGTGGTATCGTTGCTGAAAACTATGCTGAACTTCTACCTGAGTCATCTAATGACAAGTAGTTCATGCTTTTCCCCCCTGTGTGTCCTCCTTGTGTCTTCTATAGTTGTTTTGTTGGGTTGATGAAGAGCTCACCCCATCCGTTCCCTATTTAGGGCCAAGCACTAGGGATACCTAGGGTCAGGTATCTGGCTCGGCGCATAGGTGCGGAACCTATCTAGGGTGGTGAGGGACCCCAGGGACCAACAGTAGGTTTAGTCAGGGGTCACCATCTTTCCCTTTCCCTAGACAAAGGGTTTCCTTTCCCTTTCGCTGTGCGCTTAGTACTTCCTCGTACCTAGCGTGCCAGGAGTGTTGTTGTGTTTAGAAAAATAGGCTGTTCCAACTAGAGATGAGTAAACACGAACAGTATAGTTCTGGGTTCGTACCAAACACTTAGGGGTACTTTGCACGCTGCGACATCGCAAGCTGCTGCTGCGATGTCGAGCGCGATAGTCCCCGCCCCCGTCGCAGCAGTGATATCTTGTGATAGGTGCCGTAGCGAACATTATCGCTACGGCAGCTTCACATGCACTCACCTGCTCTGCGACGTCGCTCTGGCCGGCGAACCGCCTCCGTCCTAAGGGGTCGGGTCGTGCGGCGTCACAGCGACGTCACACGGCAGGCGGCCAATAGCAGCGGAGGGGCTCAGATGAGCAGGATGTAAACATCCCGCCCACCTTCTTCCTTCCTCATTGCAGCCGGGACGCAGGTAGGAGATGTACCTTGCTCCAGCGGCTTCATACACAGCGATGTGTGCGGCCGCAGGAACGAGAAACAACATCGTACCTGTCGCTGCACCGGCATTATGGAACTGTCGGACCCTACACCGATGATACGATAACGACGCTTTTGCGCTCGTTAATCATATCAAAAAGGATTTGCACACTACGATATCGACTGCGATGCCGGATGTGCATCACTTTCGATTTGAACCCACCGACATCGCACCTGCGATGTCGTAGTGTGCAAAGCCCCCTTAGTGCCCGGGTCTCGGACCCGAACACGGACTTTTAACTGTGCATCCAGTTCCTGTTCGGGTTTGTCATCTGAATAAAGCTTGTGAAAAGGCAGTAGCACAGCTAATCAGCAAGCTTTTAGGCTGTGGGCACTTCCGAAGCCATCACAGCCATGCTAAGTATTGGAATTGCTGTTATTGACCGGAACACCATGTGACCCGGCATGTATAAATGGTGGAACATGGGCCACGCAGCCATTTTTGCTGTGAACAGAGCAGAGATAGGGCACTGTTGGAGTGAGGGACAGTGTTAGGTGCTGTTTCAAAAGGCTTTATATAGTGACTATGCACCAGTTTTCTGAAAAAGTGTTTATTGCACTCCATCAGGGCTTGTGTGGACAAGCACTTATTGGCCATTGTGCACCATTTTCTGTGGCCTGAATCTCCCAAAAAGCTCTGTGTGTACACTTTGCACCATTTTGTGTGGGCTCAATCCCTGAAAAAAAGTGTATTGCACTACACCACTCCTTGTTTGACCAAGCTAACTAACTCTAATTGGCCACTGTGCCTGAATCTCCCAAAAAGTTCTGTTACTCCTCAGCATCAGGCTCTGTGTGGGTACTTAGAAAAAAAGGGTCTGTGTAGGTACTCTTCGAAATGAGTCTGTGGAGGCACTCAGCATACAGGTAGTGTAATAATCTGCTGTGCATTCTCTCTGTGCATACAGCCCGTTTAATAATCTGCACTTTTTGGTGGCCAAAGAATGAGAACATCAAATAGGGGACGTGGCAGTGGTGGTGGTGGAGCTGTTTCAGGTGGAGGACATGGTAGGCTGTTCCTTGTCATTTCGTAGGCCAGAAGGTGTTGAGGTGGCTTTATATTATATGGCTAACAGCTCCTCCAATTCCTTCACATTGTCTTCCACCCTGTCCACAGCTGAAAGTGCAGAGTTGGAACCTGAGGTCCATGGTGATCTTTCTTCCACCTGACCCCCTTCAAAATCAGTCAAGCAGTGTGAGCCACAAGTCATGCAGTAGTCACTTATGCTTTTTGATGACTCTCTTGGCCCATCCACCTGGTCCTGCCCCATATGTCAGAGCTGCCGCTGAAAGTGAGGGCAGTCTCTGCACACTTATGGCGTTCTCACCCTTGTGCTGCTCATCTGTCTGCCCTACAGAGTCACTTTGACCTTCCTGCTCACCGCCTCATATGCAACGTACCAACAAGGTGGAACTCCACCATGCATATACTGGAGATACTGTGCGAGCACCATCAGGCAATAGTGGAATTTAAGCTGCAGCACACACGGCAGATTCACAATTCAGAAGCACATCACTTCCCTACTAATGAGTGGGCTTCCACGCGGGACCTGTGTGCCTTATTGAGCTGCATCATCAGCGCTACTATACTGCTTTTATGCCTGCTTGAAAAAAACACTTGAGGCTATGATGAATGAATTGGTGTGGCAGGAGGAAGAGGAGCAGGAGGAGGTTTGTAGACAAGATTGGGAATGTCAAGAGTTGCCTTGGACTACAAGTGCACGATACATCCCCCAGTGCACTTGCAGTTGAATTTGCAATCTGCAACTTTGCAGTTTTTCTATCCAATACTAAAGCTGATACACTAAAGGCCCTGTTACACGCAACAACATCGCTAACGATATATCGCTGGGGTCACGGAATTCGTGACGCACATCCGGCGTCGTTAGCGACGCCATTGTGTGTGACACCTACGAGCGACCGCTAACGATCCGAAAAATGTCAAAAATTGTTGATTGTTGACACGTCGTTACTTTCCCAAATATCGTTGCTCATTTTGGACGCAGGTTGTTCGTCGTTCCTGAGGCAGCACACATCGCTACGTGTGACACCCCGGGAACGACGAACAACAGCGTTCCGGCGTCCTCCGGCAACGAGGTGGGAGTGTCGTTAATACGGCTGGTCTCCACCACTCCGCTTCTATTGGTGGCCCGCTGTGTGACGTCGCTGTGACGCCGCACGAACCTCCCCCTTAAAAAAGAGTTTGTTCGCCGGCCACAGCGACGTCGCTCGGCAGGTAAGTCCGTGTGACGCGTACTAGCGATATTGTTCGCCAAGGACAGCGATTTGCCCGTGACGCACGAACGGGGGGCGGTTGCGATTGTTAGCGATGTCGCAACGTGTAAAGCGGCCTTAAGACCCACCGTGCTAACATCTGAGTAAGCTATCTGTCATGACATCGGGGGTCTACTGTCATGATTGATGCCTTATTTAGTTTCATCCATGATGTGACTAAACCACCAATTTCTGTATTATGCAACTTCACCATCATTGAGGGATTACTGCTAAATCTCGGGAATTATGTGTTCAAGAATGAAATCTCCTTTGTATGTTTTATTTCCATGGATAATCTCATTATGGATAAACTTGTTACATGCTCCAATTATCTAGTTATTGTATATAATGAATTAATCCTTTGCAAGCTTCTCAGTCTTTTTATTCCTTCGTTCAAAGAGGTATAACTCTTTTCTTCTCTATCAATGTAGCTATATGAGAGCTTGTTTTTTTTTGTGAGATGACTATTTCTCGAGAAACCCATTTTATTAGTTTTTATTTAAGGAGGGTGGAAAAAAGGAATTTTGTAATTGTGATGTCAAATTTATATAGTGTTTTTATGTTTTGCTTCTTCTGCAGACTAAAAACTCTTAAAGGGAACCTGCCACCAGGTTTTTCCCTTATGAGCTGCGGCCACCGCCAGTGAGCCCTTATATACAGCATTCCAGAATACTATATATAAAGGGTGCTTTACACGCTGCGGCATTGCTAGCGATAGCACCCGCCCACGTCGCTGTTTCGTCATGGGGGTGATCGCTGCTGTAGCGAACAATATCGCTACGGCAGCGTCACACGCACATTCCCGCATAGCGACGTCGCTGGAGACACCGAACAATCTCTTCTTTAAGGGGGCGGTTCGTTCGGCGTCACAGCGGCGTCACTAAGCGGCCACCCAATAGCAGAGGAGGGGCGGAGATGAGCTGCCGGAATATGGCGGCGATGCGTGATGCCGCAGGAATGACGAACAACCAGCGGCATGCACCACCAACGATATTATGATAAGGAGCGACGTGTCAACGATCAACGACTTTTGACTTTTTTTCGATCGTTGATCGTCGTTCCTTTTAGTCACACACAACGATATCACTAACGGCACCGGATGTGCGTCACGAACACCGTGACCCCCGACGATATATCTTTAGCGATATCATTGTGTGTAAAGTACCCTTAAGCTCTGTATAACATAAACACATTTATTATACTCACCTAGGGGGAAGTTCGGACCGATGGGCGTGGCTCCTCTTGGTCCGGCGCCTCCTCCAGTTTGTGTGATTGCAATCCTCCTTCTTACCAACACCATGTGGATGACGCATCCTACATCATCCATGCGGTCCTTTTCATTACAGTACTGCTCTGCTGAGTACTGTAATTAGCTGGCACGAGGAAAGGTCAAAGACCGCCCGTGCGTGCACACTAAAATACTTTGGGGGGCCTGGGGAAAAACAGATTAGCTCTGGTCAAGAGTATAGCAAGGCACAAGACTCAGGCATTTCCACCATTAGGGGTCACCTTGAGGACAGGCATAGTATAGGGTCTCCTAGCTTGAGGGACAGTATAGGACCCCTTGTCCATCGCTATCCTACAGTCACATCGTGAGACTTGTTGACTTTTATGATGATGCACCCAAACAAGTACAGAGTTTCCAAAAGTTGCTCAACAGAAATGTAATTGTTTTATACTGTAGTTAACAAGGACGGACAAATCCGAACATTGAGTTCTGTGCAAAGAAATTGTACCAAAATCAAAAGAATGAAGAAGCTGAGGTTTAATTTAATTTTCAATGTTTCCCGTAATTAGTTGCATTTCATAGCGAAAGGGATATACAACAATTCTTTTTTCATGAGGAATAATGAGAAATGTCCTCACCTTGCAACCCATCATCTTCTTCCGATCTGCAAGAATTCAATGTTTTAGAGAAGAAGACAAAAGACAAGATTGAGTACTTGAGAGTTTGTGCTGTTTAACCGATTAAACATTTTAATGATGGCATTCAGTCTTCATCAACACCCGCTCTTATTGAATAGCTCTCTAATATAACCTTAACATCAATCCTTTCTGGGTGCATCATTATTTAAAGGGAACCTGTCAGGTGTCCTCCTAACCCAGCTAAACCAACATGTCTCTTTCCCACGCTTTTTCTGCATTCTAACACTCCCCTTCTTGTGTCTCTGTCATCTCTGTATATTTTTAAAATCAAGTTTTATTCTGCATTCACGCTATGCTAATGTATCATGACTAGTCCAGCAAGACGCTCATTTCCCCATATAGTTGTCATGAGTGTATCTCGCTCGGAGGAGACCCTGGATGAATCTGGTGTCAGAAGGTCATAGCGCCTTGCCACTGGCAGGCTTACTACTGCTATTTAATAACATCTCCTTCCTTGTGGGACTGTAAAGGGTACTTTACACACAACGACATCCCTAACGATCTATCGTGGTGGTCAGGTGGTTGTGACGCACATCCGGCGCCGTTAGCGATATCGTTGTGTGTGACTAAAAGGAGCGACGATCAACGATCGCAAATACGTCAAAAATCGTTGATCGCTGACACGTCGCTCCTTATCATAATATCGTTGGTGGTGCATGCCGCTGGTTGTTCCTCGTTCCTGCAGCATCACACATCGCCATGTGTGACATCGCTATGTGTGACACCACAGGAATGACGAACATCTCCTTACCTGCCTCCACCGGCAATGAGGAAGGAAGGACGTTGGCGGCATGTTCCGGCCGCTCATCTCCGCCCCTCCTCTGCTATTGGGTGGCTACGTAGTGACGTCGCTGTGACACCGAACAAACCTCCCACTTAAAGGAGAGATTGTTTGGTGTCTCCAGCGACGTCGCTAAGCAGGTACAGTTAGGTCCAGAAATATTTGGACAGTGACACAATTTTCGCGAGTTGGGCTCTGCATGCCACCACATTGGATTTGAAATGAAACCTCTACAACAGAATTCAAGTGCAGATTGTAACGTTTAATTTGAAGGTTTGAACAAAAATATCTGATAGAAATTGTAGGAATTGTACACATGTCTTTACAAACACTCCACATTTTAGGAGGTCAAAAGTAATTGGACAAATAAACCAAACCCAAACAAAATATTTTTATTTTCAATATTTTGTTGCGAATCCTTTGGAGGCAATCACTGCCTTATGTCTGAAACCCATGGACATCACCAAACGCTGGGTTTCCTCCTTCTTACTGCTTTGCCAGGCCTTTACAGCCGCATCCTTCAGGTCTTGCTTGTTTGTGGGTCTTTCCGCCTTAAGTCTGGATTTGAGCAAGTGAAATGCATGCTCAACTGGGTTAAGATCTGGTGATTGACTTGGCCATTGCAGAATGTTCCACTTTTTTGCACTCATGAACTCCTGGGTAGCTTTGGCTGTATGCTTGGGGTCATTGTCCATCTGTACTATGAAGCGCCGTCCGATCAACTTTGCGGCATTTGGCTGAATCTGGGCTGAAAGTATATCCCGGTACACTTCAGAATTCATCCGGCTACTCTTGTCTGCTGTTATGTCATCAATAAACACAAGTGACCCAGTGCCATTGAAAGCCATGCATGCCCATGCCATCACGTTGCCTCCACCATGTTTTACAGAGGATGTGGTGTGCCTTGGATCATGTGCCGTTCCCTTTCTTCTCCAAACTTTTTTCTTCCCATCATTCTGGTACAGGTTGATCTTTGTCTCATCTGTCCATAGAATACTTTTCCAGAACTGAGTTGGCTTCATGAGGTGTTTTTCAGCAAATGTAACTCTGGCCTGTCTATTTTTGGAATTGATGAATGGTTTGCATCTAGATGTGAACCCTTTGTATTTACTTTCATGGAGTCTTCTCTTTACTGTTGACTTAGAGACAGATACACCTACTTCCCTGAGCGTGTTCTGGACTTCAGTTGATGTTGTGAACGGGTTCTTCTTCACCAAAGAAAGTATGCGGCGATCATCCACCACTGTTGTCATCCGTGGACGCCCAGGCCTTTTTGAGTTCCCAAGCTCACCAGTCAATTCCTTTTTTCTCAGAATGTACCCGACTGTTGATTTTGCTACTCCAAGCATGTCTGCTATCTTTGTGATGGATTTTTTCTTTTTTTTTCAGCCTCAGGATGTTCTGCTTCACCTCAATTGAGAGTTCCTTAGACCGCATGTTGTCTGGTCACAGCAACAGCTTCCAAATGCAAAACCACACACCTGTAATCAACCCCAGACCTTTTAACTACTTCATTGATTACAGGTTAACGAGGGAGACGCCTTCAGAGTTAATTGCAGCCCTTAGAGTCCCTTGTCCAATTACTTTTGATCCCTTGAAAAAGAGGAGGCTATGCATTACAGAGCTATGATTCCTAAACCCTTTCTCCGATTTGGATGTGAAAACTCTCATATTGCAGCTGGGAGTGTGCACTTTCAGCCCATATTATATATATAATTGTATTTCTGAACATGTTTTTGTAAACAGCTAAAATAACAAAACTTGTGTCACTGTCCAAATATTTCTGGACCTAACTGTATGTGCGTGTGACGCTGCCGTAGCGATATTGTTTGGTACAGCAGCGATTACCCCCATGACAAAACAGCGACGTGGGAGGGTGCTATCGCGCACGTCGTCGCTAGCTATCGCTAGCGATGTCGCAGCGTGTAAAGCAACCTTTAGGGTAAAACACAACACCAAAAAAGAGGAATTAAATCCTCCAAAAGGTAAGCAAAAACTCACAGACTAATGGCAGAAGATGTAAACTGCCGAGGCCAAAAAGACCAATGCACTGCCAGGATGCAGCAAGACCTCCATTAAATGGAGACATCACAGGTGCAAAAGAGCTAGATGGTAAAACTGCACACTTGTGGCTTGCATAGGTCACTGTTCAAACATGCAGGTCCACAGTATCTGGTATGCAGCCTATTAGGCTATGTGCGCACTAGGCCGTTTTACCCACGGTTTTACCCGCGGTTTTGCTGCGGAAATTTCTTGAGAAATGTTTGAAATCTTTCTGCAGACATTTCCGAGCAAAACCTATGGGAAAAAAAATAGCTGTGCGCATACTGCGTTTTTTTCTCAAGAAAATTCTTTGTGAAGGGTTTCTTGAGAAAATTTCTTGAGAAAATGTGCATGTCACTTCTTTTCCGCAGGTACCTGCGGTATACCCCCGGTATTTCACTCCATTCACTGTAATGTAATCGCGAAATTCTAGGGGTATACCGCAGGTAGCAAATGATGTGCGGTATATCCCCGGTATAGCCGCGATTTACCTGCAGTAATGCTCATTGCTGCCTGCGGTTTTGCAGGAAGTGATGTCATTATGACGGAAGAGGAAGCGGAGCAGAGTAAACACACGTCACACTCCCTGGACGCCGCACAGAAGCACTTCCGTGTGACCTTCAGCGGGTGCCCGTGCAGTCTGTGTCCCGCTGCAGCCCCGCGGCTGCCCACCCTGCAGTGTCAGTGTCTGCCCGCAGTATCAGCAGCTTTTCACCCTGCAGCGCTGGCAGAAACTGACACACAGCAGTGCGTGCAGCCGTGGGGATGCCGAGCGCTGCTGTAAGGAGGTGAGATGAGATCATTACCTGCTGTGACGATCTCCTGCCTCCTGACGTCACCACTGTCACTGCCGTCTATGCCCGCGGCCCGAGACTGTCACTAGCGGTGACGTCACGGGTAGTGATGAGCGAGTACTAAAAAGCTCGGGTGCTCGAGGCTCGGGCCGAGCATCCCAAGATACTCGTGTACTCGGCCCGAGCACCGAGCCCAATGTTATCCTATGGGAGACCCGAGTATTTTTATGAAATGACCCCCGGCAGCATGGAGAAACCCTAAAAATGGCACAAAAGTCTCAGAAGAGTGCTCAAATGACATGGCAACAGCATGGGGAAGACCCCTTGAAGCATTTATCACTCAAAAGTCACAGCTGTGAACAATTTTGTCCACGTTTTACGCCATTTTTATGGACTCACCAGAAAACCTTCAAAAATGACACCAAAATGAATTTTCATGGCGGAAATGTTAAGGGCACATACGCAATAGTGAGATAGAGCTAATGTATGTTACTTTTGGAGATTACATGAAAGATTTTACGTAAAACATTGTGTGGCACTCCGATGTCCCTGAGAAGAGACGTACATGAAGGCCTCTTGAGTCTAATATGCCCATTTTGAGGAAGTGAGTCTTTGTAGTATTTTCCTTTGCCAGGGCAGTCCAAAATTGTGAGGTTCACCAATGCCCCTGCATACAGACGTGCATGAGGGCCTGTATACCTGAAGTGCCCATTGTAAGGAAGTGGGTCTATTGTAGTATAGCCCTTAGGCAGGGCAGCCAAAAATTGGGAGGCTCCACGTTGTTCCTGGATAGAGACGTACATGAGGGCCTGTATACCTGAAGTGCCCATTGTAAGGAAGTGGGTCTATTGTAGTATAGCCCTTAGGCAGGGCAGCCAAAAATTGGGAGGCTCCACATTGTCCCTGGATAGAGACGTGCATGAGGGCCTGTAAACCTGAAGTGTCCATTGTCAGGAAGTGGGTCTATTGTAGTATAGCCCTTAGGCAGGGCAGCCAAAAATTGGGAGGCTCCACATTGTCCCTGGATAGAATATTATTTACGGATAAGGCTGCACATCAAACTTAGATAATAGTATAATGCCTCAAGCATATGGACAAATATTGAAAAATACAATGAAAAATGCTACTTGCTGACTTGAACATGTGAATAATGAATTGCATACCTGCTATGAATATTAGGAAAAAGGAGATATTTAGCAATCGCATTGATCAATGTAACTGAGCCCCAAAACCTCGTCAAGGTATATCTCTATATTGGGGTCCCTAGCTCTGTGACCCTAACTGTGTGTCATCTCATTGCAATTAAAAACTGCTGTGGGTGGAGAGGGGTAACTAAGGACTTTCTTATATAGGAGATGGAAAAAACATGGCCGAAAGGGGCGGAGCTGTGTTCACATTCAGAAAAAAAAACTACATATAACTGAATAGGATAACTGAAGTGAGCACTAATATATATATTATGAGTGCAAGCCAAAAATTACATACTATATACGGATAAGGCTGCACATCAAACTTAGATAATAGTATAATGCCTCAAGCATATGGACAAATATTGAAAAATACAATGATAGAAAAATACAATGTCCCTGGATAGAGACGTGCATGAGGGCCTGTAAACCTGAAGTGTCCATTGTCAGGAAGTGGGTCTATTGTAGTTTAGCCCTTAGGCAGGGCAGCCAAAAATTGGGAGGCTCCACATTGTCCCTGGATAGAGACGTGCATGAGGGTCTGTAAACCTGAAGTGTCCATTGTCAGGAAGTGGGTCTATTGTAGTATAGCCCTTAGGCAGGGCAGCCAAAAATTGGGAGGCTCCACATTGTCCCTGGATAGAGACGTGCATGAGGGCCTGTAAACCTGAAGTGTCCATTGTCAGGAAGTGGGTCTATTGTAGTATAGCCCTTAGGCAGGTGTCACGCTCCCCGGGTCCCCTGCTCTGATCCCCGGCTCACCTTACACGCTCCCCGCTCTCCAGCCTCCATGTCCTGCACTCCCCAGGCCTCCTGGTCCCCGCTCCCGGCGCCCGTCGGTTTCCCAGCCCCAGCCCGGCTCTGCTGCTTCCTCCTCTCAGCTTCCTGCTCTGGCTTCTGGCACCCGGGCCGTGCGCATGCGCATTAGGGCGCGCGCGCGGTCATTGACCATTTCTTAAAGGGCCAGCGTCCACTGACAGGAAATGAAGCACACAGGTACAGGGTATAAAGGGATTTAGTGTCCAAGTGGGCGGGGCCTGTTCTTCGTGTTTCCCAAGCTAGGAGTCAGGTCTCCTTGTGTTCCTGTGAGATACTCACCTCTCTCTTCTAGAGCCGATCCTGCCTTGCCATCCGGTCCTGCCGAATCCCGAACCCCGAACGCTGTCTACCTGCCATCCTGACAGTCCGCACCATCTCTGATCCCTGCGGTGACCCGTCATCTCGCTCCAACGGTTCCGGACTCCGCCTGACATCATCTCGGCTTCCGAACCTGAGCTCCGTCACCCGGACTACCATCAGAGACTCCGTGGTCCCAGGGACTTCTCCATTATACTCGTGTGCACGGACTGTCCTGCTACCTGTAGTGCTCCAGCTACCGGACCCCTTACCATCATCAAGGAGTTCGGCCCAGTGGATCCACCTCCTGGGTCTGCCCGTCCACCTGGCCATAACAGTAAGAACAGGCCATGGATCCCGCTGAAGCACTAGCAGCCTTACAGGAGGAACTCACACGCCAGCGTGAGACTCAGACCCGCATGCTGCAATTCATGTCTTCTGTGGACGCCCGCCTGAACACGCTACACGCGTCAGTTACGTCTTCAGCATCTCGGACTTCCACTAGACAATCCACGGCTCCAGCTCCCGTGGCAGCCTCTTCGGATGCTTCCAGACTACGTTTGGCCTCACCACCCCGGTACGCCGGAGATCCCAAGACCTGCATGGGATTCATAAACCAATGCTCCCTCCATTTCACGCAGCTGCCGCATTTGTTTGCCTCCGACCAAGCCAAGGTCGCCTTCATCATGTCCCATCTAGAGGGTGAGGCACTGGCGTGGATGAACCCCTTGTGGGAAAGGGAGGATCCTGTGACCACGAAAAACCAGGAGTTCCTGCAGGCATTTCGTGGCACCTTTGACGAGCCCGGACGCGCCTCCGCGTCTGCCTCATCTCTTCTCCGGTTACGTCAGGGGACTCTGACGGTGGGTCAATACGCCATCCGTTTTCGCACCCTGGCTTCGGAACTAGGGTGGAACAACGAGGCCCTAACCGCCGCCTTCTGGGAAGGTCTCTCGGGTCGAATTAAGGATGAGCTGGCTGGTCGTGACGTACCGTCCACCCTGGATGCCCTGATTACCCTAGCGACTCGAGTGGACATTCGCTTTCAGGAGCGATCCAAAGAGGTGTCCCGTGAGAGACGTCCGGTACGGCATTCCTCTCCTCCGCAGAAGCCCGCCATACTCCAGCCAACGGCATCTGGTGTCTCCGTCCACGAGCCCATGCAGATCGACCGTGTGCGGCAGTCTGAACAATGTCGAGCAGAGCGGCTCGCCAAGGGCCTCTGCTTCTACTGCGGAGAGGGCACACACCTGCTACGCTCCTGTCCAGAGAGGCCGGGAAACTCCAAAGCCTAGGGTTGATAGGAGAGGCCACCCTAGGTGCTGGGACACTCTCAGACCCGGTTACATGGACTGTGCAAGTGACAACGGGAAAGACGCGGTTCACGGCTGAGGCGTACCTCGATTCTGGAGCAGCAGGCAATTTCATCCAGCAGGCCACGGTGGACAAGTACCAGGTGCCTGTTACTCCACTTGACAAACCCCTCGTGATAGCCTCTGTGGATGGGAGACCCCTCTCTGACACCATCTCCTGGGTCACCAGGCCGGTCGAACTGCGTATCGGTGCCCTGCACACCGAGAACATCGCTCTCTACGTCCTTCCACACATGTCCCATCAAATCCTGCTGGGACTTCCCTGGTTACGGACACACGAGCCATCAGTCAGCTGGGGCACTGGTGAAATCACCCGATGGGGCTCTTCTTGCCATGAGAAATGTCTGAAGACCATACAACCCATCCGACGACCTCCGGTTCCAGAGTCCCTACCGGGATTGCCCTCGGCCTATTGGTCCTTCGCGGACGTCTTTGACAAAAAGGAATCTAAGGTACTTCCGCCACATCGTCCTTACGATTGTGCCATCGACCTGCTCCCGGGAACTACACCACCTCGAGGACGGATATATCCACTGTCTCCAGCCGAAACAAGGGCCATGTCTACTTACATCACAGAGAGCCTGGCAAGGGGGGATTCATTCGGAGATCCTCCTCTCCTGCTGGAGCAGGCTTCTTCTTCGTCAAGAAGAAAGAAGGCGACTTACGCCCATGCATAGACTACCGGGGATTAAACCAAATCACCGTGAAAAACAAGTACCCCCTGCCGCTCATCCCCGAATTGTTTGATCGGCTTAGAGGAGCTCGTGTGTTCACCAAGCTGGATCTTCGGGGTGCCTACAACCTGGTCCGCATCCGCTCTGGGGACGAATGGAAGACCGCGTTCAATACTCGCGATGGGCACTATGAATACTGCGTGATGCCCTTCGGCCTGTGTAACGCACCAGCAGTCTTTCAAGAATTGGTGAACGACGTTTTCCGGGACCTTCTCTACGTCTGTGTGGTGGTGTATCTGGATGACATCCTTGTCTTTTCTCCGGATCTCCAGACCCACAGAGAGAACGTGCAGCTGGTTCTACAAAGACTGAGAGAGAATAGTCTGTACGCCAAGTACGAGAAGTGTGTCTTTGAGCAGTCTTCTCTCCCCTTCCTGGGTTACCTCATCTCCAATACCGGACTGCAGATGGATCCAAAGAAGGTCTCCTCCATTCTCAACTGGCCTCCTCCTTCTGGACTGAAGGCAATCCAACGCTTTCTGGGATTCGCCAACTATTACCGCCAGTTCATCCCTCACTTCTCTGCTCTGACTGCTCCTCTCTCCGCCTTGACCAAGAAGGGGGCTAATCCAAAGGACTGGTCACCTGCGGCCGATGCCGCGTTTGGCTCTTTGAAGCGGGCATTTGCCTCCTCTCCTGTACTCCACCGTCCGGAGTTAAACCGCCAGTTCACCTTGGAGGTGGATGCCTCCTCCTCGGGAGCCGGAGCAGTGCTCATGCAGAAGTCCTCCTCCGGGAAGATGGTGACTTGCGGTTTCTTCTCCAAGAGCTTCTCAGCGCCCGAACGCAACTACACCATCGGTGACCGAGAGCTATTGGCAGTCAAACTGGCTCTGGAGGAATGGCGCTACCTTCTGGAAGGAGCAGTGTACCCCGTTATTATTTACACGGACCACAAGAACCTGGAATACCTGCGGTCTGCTCAGCGACTGAACCCACGGCAAGCCAGGTGGTCCTTGTTCTTTGCCAGATTCGATTTCCAGCTCCATTTCCGACCCGCGGACAAGAATGTACGCGCTGATGCCTTGTCCAGGTCTTTCATGCCTATGGAGCAGGAGGAGGAGACATCCCAACCCATCATCTGTCCTAGTAAAATCATTCCGGTGGCTCCTGTCACCCTGGCCCAGATACCGCCCGGGAAGACCTATGTCTCTGAGACTGACAGGCAAAAAGTGTTACACTGGGGCCATGCCTCGAAAACAGCCGGTCATGCTGGTCAGAAGAGAACTTGGAGTGCGATTGTACGTCATTACTGGTGGCCATCCCTTCGCACGGACGTTGCTTCTTTTGTCTCAGCCTGCTCCTCTTGTGCCAGGAACAAGACGCCCAAACATCTGCCATATGGCCGTCTTCTGCCTCTGCCTATACCCTCAGTACCGTGACAACACATTGCGATGGACTTTATTACGGACTTGCCACTGTCCTCCGGGCACACAGTCATATGGGTCGTGGTGGATCGGTTCTCTAAAATGGCTCATTTCGTCCCTATGTCTGGACTGCCCTCTGCCCAGGAACTCGCGGACGCTTATATACATCACATCTTCCGCTTGCATGGCTTTCCATCACACATTGTGTCCGACAGAGGAACTCAGTTCACCTCCCGCTTCTGGAGGGCTCTCTGCAAACATCTGGGAGTGACTCTGGACTTCTCTTCAGCCTACCATCCTCAGTCGAACGGCCAAGTGGAACGGGTCAATCAGATCCTGACCTCCTTCTTACGTCACTACGTCAACGCCCATCATGACGACTGGTCCACGCTTCTTCCTTGGGCTGAATTCTCCCATAACCACCACGTCAGTGAGTCCTCCTCCAGCTCTCCCTTCCATGTCGTTTACGGACTTCAGCCTACCGTCCCATTGCCTGTATCCTCTTCCTCGGATGTCCCTGCTGCTGATGCTGTAGCCCGTGACTTTACAACCATTTGGGACTCTGTTAAGGCATCCCTTGCACGTGCCTCCCTGCGGATGAAGAGACACGCAGACAAGAGACGTCTGGACCCTCCGTGTTTTTCTCCTGGAGATCTCGTCTGGCTTGCTTCCAAGTACGTCCGATTGAAGCTACCATCCTACAAGCTGGGACCTCGCTACATCGGGCCGTTTAAAGTCCTCAGCAAGATCAATGAGGTCTCCTACAAGCTACAGCTCCCGGCCACGATGAGGATACCCAACTCCTTCCACGTCTCCCTGCTCAAGCCGGTTGTCCTTGGTCCCTTCTCCGCTGCTGCCAGTTCGGCTCCTCCTCCTATTGCCGATGACCACATCTATGCGGTAAGGGATATCGTGGCCATGAAGACCGTACGGGGTCGACAGTTCTTCCTGGTGGACTGGGCTGGGTATGGTCCTGAGGATAGGTCCTGGGAGCCCCGGGAGAATGTGGGCACTCCTCTGATCCGTGCCTTCCTGTCCCGGTTGCGGGGAGGGGGGCGTGGGGGGGGGTACTGTCACGCTCCCCGGGTCCCCTGCTCTGATCCCCGGCTCACCTGCCACGCTCCCCGCTCTCCAGCCTCCATGTCCTGCACTCCCCAGGCCTCCTGGTCCCCGCTCCCGGCGCCCGTCGGTTTCCCAGCCCCAGCCCGGCTCTGCTGCTTCCTCCTCTCAGCTTCCTGCTCTGGCTTCTGGCACCCGGGCCGCGTGCAAGCGCATTAGGGCGCGCGCGCGGTCATTGACCCTTTCTTAAAGGGCCAGCGTCCACTGACAGGAAATGAAGCACACAGGTACAGGGTATAAAGGGGTTTAGTGTCCAAGTGGGCGGGGCCTGTTCTTCGTGTTTTCCAAGCTAGGAGTCAGGTCTCCTTGTGTTCCTGTGAGATACTCACCTCTCTCTCTTCTAGAGCCGATCCTGCCTTGTCATCCGGTCCTGCCGAATCCCGAACCCCGAACGCTGTCTACCTGCCATCCTGACAGTCCGCACCATCTCTGATCCCTGCGGTGACCCGTCATCTCGCTCCAACGGTTCCGGACTCCGCCTGACATCATCTCAGCTTCCGAACCTGAGCTCCATCACCCGGACTACCATCAGAGACTCCGTGGTCCCAGGGACTTCTCCATTATACTCGTGTGCACGGACTGTCCTGCTACCTGTAGTGCTCCAGCTACCGGACCCCTTACCATCATCAAGGAGTTCGGCCCAGTGGATCCACCTCCTGGGTCTGCCCGTCCACCTGGCCCTAACAGCAGGGCAGCCAAAAATTGGGAGGCTCCACATTGTCCCTGGATAGAGACGTGCATGAGGGCCTCAAAACATTGTTCCCATTGCAAAGAAGCGGGTCTCTTGTTGTTGTAATGTCCATTCTGAAAGAATGGGCGAAAAAATTTACCACTGGGGGTATACCTGAAACAAAGGCCTAACTATTGTAACGGTCATCATGGTGGCGCATGAGGAGAAGGAGGAGCAGTCCAGCGATTATCCAAAGTCCAGAAGTGTGTACCCATGGGTGAGTGGAGGTACATGGCAAATTCCCGTTACAAACTTTAAATTCCGCTCTCATTTGCTGGTGGTGTGGTGAAGTCTGGCCCAATCCAACCCTTGTTTATCTTGATCAGAGTCAGCCTGTCAGCATTTTCAGTTGACAGGCGGGTGCGTTTATCTGTAATGATTCCACCTGCGGCACTAAAAACACGCTCTGACAAAACGCTAGCGGCAGGGCAGGCCAGGACTTCCAAGGCGTAGAGAGCCAATTCATGCCACGTGTCCACCTTGGATACCCAATAATTGTAAGGCACAGAGGATTGTCGGAGTACAGTTGTTCGATCTGCAAGGTACTCCTTGAGCATCTGGGCAAACTTAGGATTTCTTGTGGCACTACCCCGCACCTCAGGGGCTGTGGTACGTGAGGGGCTGAGAAAACTGTCCCACATCTTAAAGACTGTTCCCCTACCTCTGGCGGATTGGACTTGTGCCCCTCTCGGCTGTACGCCTTGGTTGTCCACTGATCCCTGACCTATGCCGCTAGCGTTTTGTGAGGGGAATGCTTTGCCTACTTCCGTGACTATGGCCTTCTGGAACTGCTGCATTTTGGCTGACCTCTCCGCCTCGGGAATAAGAGACATAAAGTTCTCCTTGTAGCGTGGGTCTAACAGTGTTACCAACCAGTAATGATTGTCGGCCAAGATGTTCTTAACGCGAGGGTCACGAGACAGGCAGCTTACCATAAAGTCAGCCATGTGCGCCAGACTCTTAACAGCCAGTACTTCAGTATCCTGACCAACACGATGACTGAACATGCTGTCCTCCTCCTCCTCCTCATCTACCCTGTCCCCTGGCCAGCCACGCTGAACCGAGGATATGACTGGTGTGCATGTCATATCCTCAATTTGGCCGGAGAGTTGCTTCATGTCTTCATCCTCCTCCTCGTCATAGTCCTCCACTACACGTTGTGATGAGACGAGGCTGGGCTGTGTGTTATCACCCACACCCACTACTGTTTCTTGCTCCAACTCATCGCGCTCCGCCTGCAATGCAACATGTTTGTTTTTGAGCAGAGACCGTTTTAGAAGGCAGAGAAGCGGTATGGTGACACTAATAATGGCGTCATCACCACTCACCATCTTGGTGGAGTCCTCAAAGTTTTGGAGGATGGTACATAGGTCAGACATCCATCTCCACTCCTCAGGTGTTATGTGTGGAGTTTGACCCATTTCCCGACGGCTTAGGTGATGCAGGTACTCAACAACTGCCCTCTTCTGCTCACATATCCTGACCAACATGTGCAGAGTTGAATTCCAACGCGTGGGGACATCACACACCAGTCTGTGAGCCGGAAGATGCAAACGGCGCTGAAAGCCGGCAAGGCCGGCTGAAGCAGTAGGTGACTTTCGAAAATGTGCAGACAGGCGGCGAACTTTTACCAGCAGATCAGACAGCTCTGGGTATGACTTTAGAAACCGCTGAGCCACGAGGTTGAGCACATGGGCCACGCATGGAACATGTGTCAGCTGGCCTCGCCTCAAAGCCGCCACCAGGTTCCGGCCATTGTCACACACGACCTTTCCTGGCTTTAGGTTCAGAGGTGTGAGCCAGTGATCTGCCTGCTGTTTCAGAGCTGTCCACAACTCTTCTGCATTGTGGGGTTTGTCACCTATGCAAATTAGCTTCAGCACAGCCTGTTGCCGCTTCGCCGAGGCAGTGCTGCAGTGCTTCCAGCTTGGGACTGGTGTGGAGGGTACAGTGGATGAGGATGCGCAGGAGGAGGAGGAGGCTGAAGAGCATGACATTCCGGAGCTGTAGAGTGTGGGTGAAACACTGACTGAGGTAGGGCCTGCAAACCTTGGTGTGGGAAGGACGCGTTCCGTCCCTCGCTCAGACTGGGTCCCAGCTTCCACAATATTAACCCAGTGTGCCGTCAACGAGATGTAGCGGCCTTTCCCACAAGCACTTGTCCTTGTGTCTGTGGTTAGGTGGACTTTGGGTGAAACAGCGTTGTTCAGGGCACGTGTGATGTTTTGTGACACGTGGTTATGCAATGCGGGGACGGCACACCGGGAGAAATAGTGGCGGCTGGGGACCGAGTAACGTGGGACAGCTGCCGCCATCAGGTCGCGGAATGCTCCTGTCTCCACCAGCCTAAAAGGCAACATTTCCAGCGCAAGCAGTCGCAAAATGTTAGCATTTAGAACTGTGGCATGTGGGGCGTTGGCAGTGTATTTGCGCCTGCGTTCAAAGGTTTGCTGAATGGATAACTGAAGGCTGCGCTGGGACAAGGACGTGCTTGATGATGGTGTTATTTCTGCGTAGGCAACTGCAGGTGCAGGACCGGAGGAGGCTTGTTCGCAGGCAGCATGGACAGGGGATTGGCTCGAATGCACAACAAGCGAAGACATAGCAGTGACATCAGCAAGCACTGCTCCTCGACTCTGTTGTACTTCCCACAAAGTCGGGTGCTTGGCTGACATGTGCCTGATCATGCTGGTGGTGGTCAGGCTGCTAGTTTTGGTACCCCTGCTGATGCTGGTGACTCGCCCACCCCAGGGCTGTGGGACACCCGGTGCCGGGCCGGACTAGTCCGGAGGTAGTCAGTGGTGGCTGGGCCCGGCTCCGTGGCCCTGGTGGGTGTCAGTAGAATATGTGGCTTGATGGATAAAGTTTGTGTTCGTGACGCCACCTGTGGTATGCGGCTATTAACCCGCCGCTGCTATGTGAGGCCTCCGGGGTGATGTTATGGCAGCAATGGTGGTACTGCTCCCCACAGGTGGAGCAATGCCCGGGGCACAGTTGGTGCTTGTCAATGTCTATGCAGCTGAGATAACAGAGACCACTCCAAGGGTGCAGTTCAAGTTCTTTACTCACACTTCTTGTCACAGTACTGTAGGGACCCTTGGACTGCTGGGACCACTGTCAGGGACCTCCGCCGTTTCTGGGTGATTCTGAGAGTAAAAGCCGGTACCCTTCTCTTAGTGTCTCTTTCTTCTGCTGTCTTCCTTAGCCTTGCCTTTGATAGGATAAACCTGGCTTGGCCTCCACAACAGCCTCCAGGCTGGGGGGTCACCTGTCGGCTGATTACCCCTTTTCTAGAAGTTCTGCTATGGGTTCTGGCCCGGGGAGTCTACAACATTCCATGGGCCTCGGTTTTTACTGTTTGGAGATGATCTTTGCACTCCTCCAGTCTCTAGGGACCGTCCCCTGTCGCAGCTTGATCCCTCCACCGATGTTCTTGTGGAACAGGCCACCGTAGCTCTAAACTGCCCCGACAGCTATACAGACTACCCGTGGCCCTGCGACTCCTTCTGTCTTCTACGTGGTGTCACCTGGATCCTCCGAGTCCCAGGATCTTCACCAGGAAGCGTCTCCTTCTGTTTCTCTGCTCCTTTCTGACTTGGAGCTTTCTTTCTTTCCCTTCTCCTCCTTGCCTGCCTCCAGCAGGCCACCTCCTCCCTCCTTTCTCTCGTTCTTCTTCTCCAACTACATGCTGGCTCCTCACTCTCTCACTCCCTGAGGTAGACTGACTAAACTTGACCTTCCTCTCTGTGTCTGCTCTCAGATGGCTCCTCCCACCTCCCCAATTGCCCTGTTCTACCCTATAGGAGCAGGGATGGGTCTTACGACCCCTCCCAGCATGCAGCATGGGAGGGTTGTCTGCCACTTTCCCTGGTCCCAGTGTGTTCCTAACAATGGGTGTAGTGTGGATTTACCAGGGGACCGGAGTTCACTCTCTTCCTCTCTCAGAATGGGGCATCACACCGCTGGATGGGGTGCAATGACCTGTGGTGACGGAAGCCTCAGGGGCGCCACACTCCCCCACAGCAAATCCCAGCACGTCCTCGGGCTGAAAAACAACAAAAACATGTGGAAGAACTGCAAAACATTTTTGTTATGAACAACATAAAACAATAAAGCATTTCTTCCCTTTATGGGAGGCACAATGATTCGAACGTTACGAACTTCTTATAAAGAAAACTACGTGTGCACTTCCAGTTCATTGCACGGTTTGGGCACATCCCCCATAATTCTGGTAGGGGGCACAACGGGTGCAACTATATACATTTCTTGGCTACAACAAGTCCAGTAGCCTGGCAGTTCGTTCAGCTTCATTTTAAACGTAAGACACATAAACAACATACCAGCCACTAAGTCCAGTGGCCTGGTAAGACATGACCCAAATACATTCACCGGGGACCACATTCCAGTTCCGTGGCCCGGTACATATAAACATGGGGGGTGACATCTTCAAAAAGCATGAGGGGCAGTACAGCAGGAAAGGGTGTCATCTTCGAAAAGAACATTAGGGCAGAACACAAGGGACATCTTCAAAAAGAATGAGGGGCAGACAGGGGCTATATACAGTTCAGCATCTCTTCATCCTTACTCACGAGGGTAGATGCGGGGGTCCCACTCCGGCATTACTCCTGGCAGCAGGTATGCTGACGATATCATCGTCTGGGTCCCCTGGGCGCTGGTCCCTGACCTTCTGCACTGTTCTGCAGCCTGGATTAGAGTGGGGCTGCTTGCAGGTGCTATACGGCGTTCCTGCAGAGGGCTGCTCGTCTGCAGGGGGCTGTTACTGTGGTCTTTGGGGCCCTGTTTTGGCCGGGCTCCCTGCATCACACACGCCATGGAGATTCGGGTCTGTGTTTCTCGCGTGGTTGTCGCAGGTCCTCTGCACAGTTCTGCGGCCTGGGCCTGCCTTGAGGAAGTGCTGCTGCTAGGGGAGATGCTGCACGCTTGCATCGTGCGGCGCCACTCTGGTTCTTCTGGGGCCGCTTCTTCCCTTAGGATACGCACATGCAGCGCATACCACCCACGGCTCCCCATCAGCCATGTGTACTCCTCGACATCACCCAGCTTGGCATCTCTCCCTGGGTGGCCTTTGGGCAGGTGCTCCTCGATGTCGCGTCGGGCCACAAATACGTCCTTGCCCAGACCGGGCTCCCTGATGAAGCCCCAGCCGCCAGCTTGTCAGAAGTCAACTACTAGGCCCCGTCTCACTGGGCCCTCGGATCCCTTCAGGGCCTTCCTGACCTGTTCTTTGAAGGCCAGATTAGCGGCTTCTTTGGCCTTCCGCTTCTCCTCCCGGACCTCCCGCTCCCTCTGGTACTCTACCACCAGTCTCCGGCACGTTAGCTCGTTGGCCAGGGGAGTCTCCTTAGGGCGCAGTGGCTGCTGAAGTTCCCCACTTTCAATGGGCGCTGCGTCCCAGTTCACTCCCGGGGATGTCATTCCCAGGAGGCTCACAGGGGGACTCGGTAGGGGGCCCGCTAGCTGTTCGGGGTCCACCCCACCCCAGGCGCCGTCTGCGGGGGTCTCCGGCAGGCCTCCGGTGCCCCACCGGGCTTCAGCGGGGCTGGCGGGTAAGGCCAGTGGGTCGGTGAAGGGGCTAGGCGATAGCGTTTGGCGGGGCCATGGGTCCGGACGGGTCGGGGGTTCATTCTGCTCACCCTGCTGCTGCTCCGCGGCATCCATCCACTGACCCAGGCCCTCCGGCACCAGCGGTGTTTCTCTTTGCCGGTCCGCCTCTACTTCCACGTTGCTCAGCCTCCGGGCCAGGATTCGCATCTCCTCCCGGAGCAAGTTCAGCTCAGGATCCATTCTTCCGGTCCCTGGTGCACCTTGCTGCAGCTCCTCCGCCATGCTGCCGACTTGGGGAATGCTGACTGGAACACTGCTCGGGTGCTCGAACACGCCACTCGGCTGCTCCCTTTCCCTTCTCGGAGGCGGGGCCGGAGGCTGCACTAGCATCTGGCGCCAGACTGGCGCCCAGCCCATCACGACCGGCATCACTCCGCTTGCGATAAGGTACATTTTCTTTATCTGCTGGTCTGGCATTTAGACTCTCTCTGCCAGCCGGCCAGCTTATCTAGTCGCCACTTCTTCTTCCTCCGCCTTCTATGGCGGGCACCGCCTCGCGCTCTTTTCTTGGACAAGGGGGCGGGGCTTCTCTTCGCGCCCTTTCTTCTTTCACGCCCCCCTTCTTCCCGCGCTCAGTGGCTTCAATGGCGGCAGTTTCTCACAGTAAACACAGGCTATTTCACGATTCTTCAGGCGCGCAGTACCCGGTGTGACCGGGCACGAAATCCTGTTCACAGCACCAAAGTTGACTCGCCCACCCCAGGGATGTGGGACACCCGGTGCCGGGCCGGACTAGTCCGGAGGTAGTCAGTGGTGGCTGGGCCCGGCTCCGTGGCCCTGGTGGGTGTCAGTAGAATATGTGGCTTGATGGATAAAGTTTGTGTTCGTGACGCCACCTGTGGTATGCGGCTATTAACCCGCCGCTGCTATGTGAGGCCTCCGGGGTGATGTTATGGCAGCAATGGTGGTACTGCTCCCCACAGGTGGAGCAATGCCTGGGGCACAGTTGGTGCTTGTCAATGTCTATGCAGCTGAAATAACAGAGACCACTCCAAGGGTGCAGTTCAAGTTCTTTACTCACACTTCTTGTCACAGTACTGTAGGGACCCTTGGACTGCTGGGACCACTGTCAGGGACCTCCGCCGTTTCTGGGTGATTCTGAGAGTAAAAGCCGGTACCCTTCTCTTAGTGTCTCTTTCTTCTGCTGTCTTCCTTAGCCTTGCCTTTGATAGGATAAACCTGGCTTGGCCTCCACAACAGCCTCCAGGCTGGGGGGTCACCTGTCGGCTGATTACCCCTTTTCTAGAAGTTCTGCTATGGGTTCTGGCCCGGGGAGTCTACAACATTCCCTGGGCCTCGGTTTTTACTGTTTGGAGATGATCTTTGCACTCCTCCAGTCTCTAGGGACCGTCCCCTGTCGCAGCTTGATCCCTCCACCGATGTTCTTGTGGAACAGGCCACCGTAGCTCTAAACTGCCCCGACAGCTATACAGACTACCCGTGGCCCTGCGACTCCTTCTGTCTTCTACGTGGTGTCACCTGGATCCTCCGAGTCCCAGGATCTTCACCAGGAAGCGTCTCCTTCTGTTTCTCTGCTCCTGTCTGACTTGGAGCTTTCTTTCTTTCCCTTCTCCTCCTTGCCTGCCTCCAGCAGGCCTCCTCCTCCCTCCTTTCTCTCGTTCTTCTTCTCCAACTACATGCTGGCTCCTCACTCTCTCACTCCCTGAGGTAGACTGACTAAACTTGACCTTCCTCTCTGTGTCTGCTCTCAGATGGCTCCTCCCACCTCCCCAATTGCCCTGTTCTACCCTATAGGAGCAGGGATGGGTCTTACGACCCCTCCCAGCATGCAGCATGGGAGGGTTGTCTGCCACTTTCCCTGGTCCCAGTGTGTTCCTAGCAATGGGTGTAGTGTGGATTTACCAGGGGACCGGAGTTCACTCTCTTCCTCTCTCAGAATGGGGCATCACACCGCTGGATGGGGTGCAATGACCTGTGGCGACGGAAGCCTCAGGGGTGCCACACTGGCACGGCAGGTGTTGCAAATGGCCTTTTTAGAATCATCTGGAGCCAACTTTAAAAACTGCCAGACTCTGGAAGACCTAACATTTGTACAGGCACCTTGTGTCGTGTTGTTGTTCCGGGGAACGGTTGCCTGACTTCTGCCTGGAGCCACCACCCTGCTTCTTACTGCCTGTTGGGATGCTACGCCTCCCTCCCCCTGTGCACTCGCTCTGCATATCCTCCTGCCAGGTTGGGTCAGTTACTGGATCATCCACCATGTCGTCTTCCTCTTCCGCACCCTGCTCCTCCTCCTGACTTCCTGACAATTGTGTCTCATCATCGTCCACCGCTTGTTGAGACACGTTGCCAACTTCGTGAGAACGTGGCTGCTCAAATATTTGGGCATCTGTACATACGATCTCCTCATGACCCACTTCAACATGAGCTGGCGAGAGGCCAGAATGTGCGAATGGAAACGTGAACAGCTCTTCCGAGTGTCCAAGTGTGGGATCAGTAATGTCCGAGGACGTGTACTCAGCCTTGTGGTAGGAAGGAGGATCAGGTTCTGAAATGTGCGGTGCAGTATCACGGCTACTGACACTTGACCGTGTGGAAGACAGAGTGTTTGTGGTGGTGCCAATCTGACTGGAAGCATTATCCGCTATCCAACTAACAACCTGTTGACACTGGTCTTGGTTCAAGAGCGGTGTACTGCTGCGGTCCCCAAGAATTTGGGACAGGACGTGGGAGCGAGTAGATGTGGCCATTTGTTGTGGCGAAATTAGAGCTTGCCCACGACCTCGGCCTCTGCCTGCACCTGTCGCGGGCGGGGAGGAGGGTGTCAGCACACCGCGCTCACCCCTTCTGCTCGGGTCCGGCAGCTGCTCCTGGTGGCTCGAGCTGTGGGCCGGATCCCGGGGTTTCTCGAGCGACACTCCTCGCCCGTGAGTGAAAGGGGATGTTTGTTGGGTGTGGGGATTGTTATAGTTCGTGACGCCACCCACGGTTGTGGTGATTGCACCACCGCTGCTCAGTGTGGGGGTCCCGGGGATGGTGATGCGGAGCAGCCAGGTGTTGTGTTGCCCCTCCGTGGGTAGGGGTTGGTGATCCCGGGGCCCGGTGATGAGATGTGAAGTGTAGAGCCTGGAGGGCGCAGGGACGCGGGGGCAGCGCTGTGCCTTGCGGCACTATGGTACTCACTCAGCCTGACACACGGACACAGTTTGTACGGTAAACCAACGGCTGGTAGGACGGTCCCACAGACGGCTGCACCTGCACTCCCGGTAGGTGACGGTGATGTCTCTCTTCCTTGCACCTGTGTTGACTGATGGTAGCGGTGGATTCCCTCCGGTTACCCGCTCCCCGACTGCAATCTGGGCCGGAGGAGCTCTACACTTTGCCCGCAGGCGCTGGCCCTGGGGAAACTGGTGCCCTGGCGGTGGCGGTGTCTCCCCGGTAATGGTCGGGCTGTTGCCGTCAATCGGGACTTGGTTGTTGGGGGATCTACGTCCCCTTCACTGACGGATTCGGCAAATTTGGCGACTCCTAGCCTTGCCGGGGTCCGAGAGGCCCCTGCCCTGGTGCTGACTGTCCTTCGGAACACTGCTCCAGACCACCGGGCACACAGCCAACGGGGTCCTTCCAGGAACTTCCAAACGGTCCCCCTCCAGACAGTCACCGCCGTTGCTGACCTTGCTGTTCTGGCCCTCACAAAGCTGGACCCTTCAGGCTGTCTTTCTCTTCTGTCACTTTACTTGCTTTTTCTCCTTTTCTACTTTCACTTTCACTTAACTCCTAAACTGAACTCTCCTCTTTACTCTTGCCCTGCCTGGGCTCGACTTCACTCCTTCCACTTCCTCCTCCCTGACAGAACTGCCTGGTTTCTTCCTGCCTCCAGAGTTGTGAGCTCCTTGGTGGGCGGAGCCAACCGCCTGGCCCACCCCCTGGTGTGCATCATCAACCTCTGGAGGAAGCAACAAGGATTTGTGGTTAGCTGTGATGTGCCTACCTGGAGTGTGGGGTGTGGTGGTGTGTGACCTGTGTCCCCTGGCTTGCCCAGGGCGACACATTCCCCCTTAGCAAAATGCAGACCGTCCGCGGGCTGCCGTCCCACACCGGTTTTATTTTTCTGTAAAAAGGGGATAACAGGGTTAAGAAAAACATAAATACATTTTTAATCAAAAACTCTTCCCAAGACGGGAGGCACATTTACTTATACGTTGCAACGGTATACGGTCACGGTTTCCGCTCTCTCCCACCCAAGCAACCTGGCCCTGATGCTGCCCCTAAAACCCAGGCAGCACCCCTTGACCCACAGTCCAGCACAAGTTACCCGAGCGGGATCTGTCCTTCTCCTCCAGAGGGTGGCCACCGGTTCCTTTGGTGGCTGGGCCCTGGCCTGCTCTGCTCAGGGCCCTCCCTCCAACCTGCCTCTCCGGAGGCGGTATAGCGGAAACGGTAACGGTACCCAACATATTTACAAGCCACTTAACGTTTGTGGTGCCCTGCCAGTTCACGGGCTTGTCCATCGATAGTTCCCATGCATTTTAAACTTTAAACGGTCCCCACGGGGACAACGGTGCCAGCTCCTGCCGGTTGCTAATCACACGGTGAATCAGGTGAACTTCGGATCATTTTCACTTATCATTTGCAGAACTTTTTCAAAACTTTTTCAAACAAACTGCAACACTCTTACGTTTACGGACCCCTTTCATTCATAGAACGGTCTCCCTGTACCTAAGTGGGGGTCTACCTAGGTTGGAACGGGTGGACCTTCGGGGCCCGGTGTCAGTGGTACTAGACAGTGGGGTAGAGGGAACAATCGGTTCCTCCTCCCTGCTACAGTGTGGGGCAGGCGGAGGTGCAGGGGAGCTGGGTACAGGTTCATCCCTGGGCACTGGCACTAGTTCTGGCTCACGGTTGACCGCTTCCACTACTTCTTCATCCACGGGTTGTGGGAACAGTATCACTGGAAGAATCACCGCGCCGTCCTGTGTAGGCCAGTCTGCTGGGAAGTCACCCATTACAGTGTGGATTACCTCTGCTGCCTTCTCCACTGGTGGAGGAACCGGTACTTCGGCCTCTGCCTTCAGCGCTGGGGGGCATTTCTTTAGATGGTCCCGGGAAACTGTGGCTAGGGTGTCCCCTTGGTCACGACTGATCTGGTAAGTCTTCCCGTCTCCCCATTCTGTGGGTTGTATGACATAAGGGACTTGCTCCCACTGATCATCCAGCTTGTGGGTTTTCCTCTTCCGTTTCAGCATCACATCCCCTGGCTGGAAAGGACCTGCGGGCGCCTTCTGGTTGAACCGGTGCTCCTGCTGCTCTCGGCTTCGACTGAGGTTCTTCTCCACATACTCCTGGATTTGCCGGTACTGTGCCCTCCTCCGACTTTCCCACTCTGCCGTCGAAGGGAGTGCTTCTGGGGCTTCCAACCCCATCTCCAGATCCACCGGCAGGCGGCCAGGCCGAGCCCTCATCAGATACGCTGGGGTGCACTTCGTCGAGCTGGACGGGATATTATTATACATGTCGACCAAGTCAGGTAGCTTTTCCGGCCACATGTTCCGTTCTTCCAGCGGTAGCGTCTTGAGGAGCCCCAGGACCAAGTGATTCATTTTCTCGCACATGCCGTTGGTTTGGGCGTGGTACGGAGTGGTCCGGATCTTCTTGCAGCCGTACAACTGGCAGAATTCGTGAAACACCTCTGCTTCAAAAGCCGGGCCTTGGTCAGTCAGCACCTTCTCGGGGTACCCATGGGGTCGGCAGAAATAAGCCTGGAACGCTCGAGCAGCGGTTCGACCAGTTAGGTCCTTAACGGGGACTACCACCATAAATCTTGAGTAGTGGTCTACCATGGTCAATGCGTAGGTGTACCCACTTCGGCTAGGGGTGAGCTTGACATGGTCCAGGGCGACCAACTCCAGCGGCTGATGGGTGACTATGGGATGTAACGGTGCCCTCTGGCTAGTCTCGTCCTTTCTCCTCAGTGTACAAGGACCACACTCTCGACACCAGGCTTCCACCGATTCACGCATCCCACTCCAATAGAACCGCTCCCTCAACAGCATCTCCAGCTTCTTCCACCCAAAGTGGCCAGCACCATCATGGTATGCCCGCAGGACAGTAGCGACCTCAGCTTGAGGAACGAACTGGCATATCTTCTCATGGGTCTTCGGGTTGATCAGCTCACGGTACAGCCTCCCTTGGTGTAGGTAAAGCCGTTTTCGTTCTTTCCACAAGTGTTGAGCTTCGGCTGGAGCGGCAGGGTCTATTCCCATAGCACCTTGTTCCACCAGAGTCTTGACAAGGCGGACAGCCGGCGCTTGGTCCTGGACGTCCTGCCACTCTTGACTGGGCCGCGGGTCCAGATCCACCCTTTGCTGACAGACGTGTACCCTCTCAGTAGGCAGCTGGTGAAACGCAGGCAACTCTATCTCCTCGAGGTCGTCATCCTCGCACCCCTCTTCTGACAAATGGGGCATCCGGGAGAGTGCATCAGCATTTATGTTGACACGACCAGCTCGGTACTTTATGGTGAAATCATAGTTGGCTAGCCGGGCTACCCACCGCTGCTCCAGCGCGCCCAACTTGGCCGTGTTCAGGTGAGTCAGCGGGTTGTTGTCCGTAAACGCTGTGAACTTGGCTGCCGCCAAGTAGTGGCGGAACCGCTCCGTGATAGCCCACACCAACGCCAATAGCTCAAGCTTGAAGGAGCTATAGTTCTCAGGGTTCCTTTCGGTCGGCCGGAGTTTTCGGCTAGCGTAGGCAATCACCTTCTCCTTTCCATCCTGGACCTGGGATAGGACCGCTCCTAGCCCCACATTACTGGCGTCCGTGTGGAGGATGAACGGGCTCCCATAGTCAGGGTACGCCAAGACCTCTTCTCCGATCAAGGCCGCCTTCAACTGGCAAAAGGACTCCTCATGCTTGTCCTCCCACGACAGTGGGGCCCCAATGGGTCTACCACCTTTGGTCTGTCCCACGAGGAGATCTTGCATGGGGGCAGCCATCTTCGTGTATCCCTTTATAAAGCGCCGATAGTACCCCACCAGACCCAGGAACTGCCTTACTTCCCTCACTGTAGTTGGTCTTGGCCAGCTCTGGATGGCAGTAATCTTCTCAGGGTCGGGGGCGACACCATCCGCACTCACCACATGCCCTAGATACTGCACTCTGGGTTTCAGCAGGTGGCATTTTGAGGGCTTCAACTTCATCCCGTACTGGGCAAGGGACGCGAACACCTCGGCCAGGTGCTCCAGATGGGCTTCATACGTCTGGGAATAAACAATCACATCATCCAAATACAGCAGGACGGTCTCGAAGTTTAAATGTCCCAGACAGCACTCCATCAACCGTTGGAAGGTCCCAGGGGCATTGCACAGCCCAAACGGCATGCTATTGAATTCGCAGAGTCCCATCGGGGTGGTGAAGGCGGTCTTCTCCCGGTCTTCTGGGGCCACAGCCACTTGCCAGTATCCGCTGGTGAGGTCAAGGGTCGAGAAGTAGTTTGCGGTTCTCAGTGCAGCCAAAGACTCTTCAATACGAGGTAAGGGGTAGGCATCTTTATGGGTTATCTGGTTGATCTTCCGGTAGTCCACACACATCCGCATGGTACCATCCTTCTTCTTGACCAGTACCAACGGAGCGGCCCAGGGACTACAGCTGTCCCGAATAACCCCTGCCTCCTTCATATTCCTCAACATATCTTTGGCACACTGGTAATGTGCAGGGGGAATAGGTCTATACCTCTCTTTGATAGGGGGATGTTCACCTGTGGGAATGTGGTGTTGAACCCCCTTGATCCGCCCAAAGTCTAGGGGGTGCTTACTGAAAACCTGTTCGTACTCCTGCACCACCCTGTGTACCCCGGCCCTGTGATGTGTAGGGGTATCATCAGTGCCTACATGTAGCTGTTGGTGCCACTCCTTTGTGTCCCCCTGGGGTGGGGAAGTGCTGGGGTTAGGTGGGAGTGTGGATGGACTGGCTTCCTGGATAGTGTGAGGGTCCAAGGTGAGCAGCTTGGCAATGGTGGCATACCGGGGGAGCCTGACTTCTTCCTCCCCACAGTTCAACACTCTCACGGGCACTCTCCCTTTCTTCACATCTACCACCCCTCAGGCGGCCACTACAGTGGGCCAGTGCTCGGAGGGCATGGGCTCCATCATCGCAGGGTAGTCACGCCCCTGAGGCCCTACTGCTGCCCTACACCAGATCATCATCTCACTCCTAGGGGGCACAGTCAGTGGAGCAACATCCATCACTCTCACTCCACCAATCTCCCCTCCTGTTGAGCTTACATGCTGGCGGTACATCAGGGCGCGGATCTCACGCTGCACAGCCCTCTGCCGGCTCCCCGCCGCTGTGGCGGCTAGCTGTTGCAATAGGTTCAACACATCAGCCATGCAGTGTTCCATCACATTGGTTCCCAGCACTATTTTCGGGTTATGATCACTGGGTTCATTCATGATCACAATCATACCCTGGTGTTGCAGTTCAGCTTGCCCCACTGTCATAGCCACTTGTTTATACCCCACCTGGGTCAATGGAAGTCCATTAGCGGCAATCAAATTTATACTATCGTCTGGAGGCGCCAGCTCGTCTGTGGCCCAATACTGCCGATACAATGTGTACGGTATGGTAGTTACCTGTGATCCAGTGTCCAAGAGAGCCATCACTGGTATGCCGTCCACAGCCACGGGGATGATAGGGCGGGCCCCGACGTATCGGTCTCGCCAGTCCGGGGGGCCACGGTGTTCTACTCCTGAGGATTGGCCCGGGGCCCCAGGGGTTGCTCGTTTAACGGGCACTGTCGGTAATAATGGCCCGGCTTACGGCACTTGTAGCAGATTGGGGGTCTGCTCCGCGGGTTGTTAGCGCTTCTCCGCTGCATCCAGGGAACATCTTCGGGACTGTCAGCAAGCTGTATCTGCGCTGGAGGCTGAGATCTGGTCAGAGGTTGTAGCGCAGCAAGGATCTTGGCAAGGTCTCCGTCCAGGCGACGTACCTGGGCTGCCAGTTCTTCCACTGTACTGCTCGGGGCTGTAGGTATAGGTGAGGTTGGTATGGCAGAGGCCGCCACAACGGGAGCCGTTTCGACGGGCCACGGGGCGGGTTCCAGAACTTCTGCAGCTGGGGGCTGTAGTGCTTTAATGGCCCGCTCCTTTAACACAGCAAAGTCCACATCAGGGTGTTCCAGGGCCCACAGCCGGAGTTGTTTACGATCCTCAGGGGACCTCATCCCCTGCGCAAATTGCTCCACTAACATCTTGTTGCTATCCGCCTCATTAATAGAGCTCACCCGCTTCAGCGTGCGGAGGGCGGTCTGCAGACGTAGAGCATAGTCCCGAATGCTATCCCCAGCTCGTTGCCGGCACTGGTAAAACTGCATCCTCAGCTCCGCTTCAGTCCGGGTCTCGAAGGCAGTCTGTAGCTTCTCGAAGATGGTGGCTACAGAGAGCCGGTCCCCCTCGGCCCAGGTCTCCGCTTCCTGCTCCGCCGCACCGGTTAACTGGCCTAGCACTATCGCTGCACGTTGCTTATCAGTCAGGGGGTACAGCTCCAGCAACGGGTTAAGCTTTTTCCGGAAGGCCTGTAGGGCATCCGGTTTCCCGTCATACCGCGGTAGCCAGACAGCTCCGGGCGCATAGGGCAAGGAAAACGGCATGACCTGAGCAAGCGCGGGGGCCGCGGCACCTCCCGCCGGTACGACCGGGACCTGGGCAGGCCCATTCCCATCCGCGGGTGCCGCTGCGGCTGCGACCACCGCTCCTCCAGCGGCTCCGTCGGGCGCAGACATCTTGTTTCCATCCCCCTTAGCTCTTTCCGGCCCCTCCTCTCTCGGGGCGGGGTTTTGGCCTTCGCGCTTCTACTGCTCGAGAAGACGCTCGAGCGGGAACTTTTCGCGCCAAAGATGGCGGCTTCTGAAATTTTTCTGCCGGATGCCTCCGGCGGTAACAAGGCGCACCTCTACCTGACGGTAGAGCGGTAAGATCCTGTTCGTGACGCCAAGTTGTCGCGGGCGGGGAGGAGGGTGTCAGCACACCGCGCTCACCCCTTCTGCTCGGGTCCGGCAGCTGCTCCTGGTGGCTCGAGCTGTGGGCCGGATCCCGGGGTTTCTCGAGCGACACTCCTCGCCCGTGAGTGAAAGGGGATGTTTGTTGGGTGTGGGGATTGTTATAGTTCGTGACGCCACCCACGGTTGTGGTGATTGCACCACCGCTGCTCAGTGTGGGGGTCCCGGGGATGGTGATGCGGAGCAGCCAGGTGTTGTGTTGCCCCTCCGTGGGTAGGGGTTGGTGATCCCGGGGCCCGGTGATGAGATGTGAAGTGTAGGGCCTGGAGGGCGCAGGGACGCGGGGGCAGCGCTGTGCCTTGCGGCACTATGGTACTCACTCAGCCTGACACACGGACACAGTTTGTACGGTAAACCAACGGCTGGTAGGACGGTCCCACAGACGGCTGCACCTGCACTCCCGGTAGGTGACGGTGATGTCTCTCTTCCTTGCACCTGTGTTGACTGATGGTAGCGGTGGATTCCCTCCGGTTACCCGCTCCCCGACTGCAATCTGGGCCGGAGGAGCTCTACACTTTGCCCGCAGGCGCTGGCCCTGGGGAAACTGGTGCCCTGGCGGTGGCGGTGTCTCCCCGGTAATGGTCGGGCTGTTGCCGTCAATCGGGACTTGGTTGTTGGGGGATCTACGTCCCCTTCACTGACGGATTCGGCAAATTTGGCGACTCCTAGCCTTGCCGGGGTCCGAGAGGCCCCTGCCCTGGTGCTGACTGTCCTTCGGAACACTGCTCCAGACCACCGGGCACACAGCCAACGGGGTCCTTCCAGGAACTTCCAAACGGTCCCCCTCCAGACAGTCACCGCCGTTGCTGACCTTGCTGTTCTGGCCCTCACAAAGCTGGATCCTTCAGGCTGTCTTTCTCTTCTGTCACTTTACTTGCTTTTTCTCCTTTTCTACTTTCACTTTCACTTAACTCCTAAACTGAACTCTCCTCTTTACTCTTGCCCTGCCTGGGCTCGACTTCACTCCTTCCACTTCCTCCTCCCTGACAGAACTGCCTGGTTTCTTCCTGCCTCCAGAGTTGTGAGCTCCTTGGTGGGCGGAGCCAACCGCCTGGCCCACCCCCTGGTGTGCATCATCAACCTCTGGAGGAAGGCAACAAGGATTTGTGGTTAGCTGTGATGTGCCTACCTGGAGTGTGGGGTGTGGTGGTGTGTGACCTGTGTCCCCTGGCTTGCCCAGGGCGACACACACCACCATCACGTTCACTTCCTTGTTCGTTGCCAATGCCCTTGCGCATTTTGCAATGCTGTGCTGACGTGTATTCACTAGACTTGTGCGTTATATCCAAGTTTGTGCAAAACGCACACAAGTGCACATGTACACTGCCACCGACAGGCACACACATGCGGTTTTTAAATGCAAGCACGGACGCACTAAGAACCTAACAGGTTTTTAGGAGCGACAATTGCTGAGAAGTCTGACACTATCAAACACTGCTGACTGACGTGTATTATACACTAGACTTGTGCGTTATATAATAGTTTGTGCAAAACGTGCACCTGTACGCTGCCACCGACAGGCACACACGTGCGGTTTTTAAATGCAAGCACGGACGCACTAAGAACCTAACAGGTTTTTAGGAGCGACAATTGCTGAGAAGTCTGACACTATCAGGACTGTTTTAGACTGTGTACACCAGTCCCAGATATGATGAAGGCTGGTATACGGTCACCACTAGGAATGGCTATATACCCTGCCTGCCTGCCTGCCTGTATACTGCTACAATAGTCCTGACAAGGACTCTTCTGGTCACTAGCCTGTATTCTGACCTGGCTATACCCTGCCTGTATACAGCAACAATAGTCCTGAGAAGGACTCTGCTACTGTATTCCGACCTGGCTATACCCTGCCTGCCTGTATACAACTACAATAGTCATGAGAAGGACTTCTGGTCACACTGTTTGCAGCCCTGCTACGGAAATAACTATAAAGGACCGCAAACCTTTCCCTGAAGCAGCAACACTCTCCCTGAACTGACTGTCTGGATGGCTGTGTGCAGAGCACAGCGCGCCCGCCGGTATAAAGGCTCGGTCACGCTGTGCAGGCCGGCCAATCACTGCAATTCCACAACTAACAGGGCTGTGGCATTGCAGTGGTCTGCCAGCCAATCCCTGCAAGAGGGCTGGCTCTCAAAAGAGCGCCAACATGCAGGGATGAAGACCACGAGTACAGCACGAGTATCGCGAGATTACTCGGTCCCCGCCGAGTAGCCCGAGTACAGTGATACTCGTGCGAGTACCGAGTAGTAACAAGCATACTAGCTCATCACTAGTCACGGGCTCTCGCGATAATGCTGACAACGCGGCGGGCATAGAAGTCAGTGACAGCACTGATGGCAGGACTGCAGGAGATCATCACAGCAGGTAACAATCTCATCTAACCTCTGACAGCAGCGCTCGTCATCCCCTGCAGTGACTTGGGCTGACCTATTGATGTTAGCTCAGGTCACTGCACTGCTCTCCCAGCCAATGGGGAACCTTCTGTTCTTCACTTACTGGGACAGTAACTACAGTGCATACAAGTAGTATCCAACCCCCTGCAGATTTAGCAGGTTTACACATTCAGAATTAACTTGGCATTGTGACATTTGTACTGTAGATCAGCCTGGAAGTGTGAAATGCACTGCAGCAAAAAAGAATGTTATTTCTTTTTTCATTTTTTTTTTTAAATTGTGAAAAGTTTATTCAGAAGGTCATTTATTATTCAACCCCTCAAACCACAAGAATTCTGTTTGGTTCCCCTAAAGTATTAAGAAGTATTTCAGGCACAAAGAACAATGAGCTTCACATGTTTGGATTAATTATCTCTTTTTCCAGCCTTTTCTGACTAATTAAGACCCTCCCCAAACTTGTGAACAGCACTCATACTTGGTCAACATGGGAAAGACAAAGGAGCATTCCAAGGCCATCAGAGACAAGATCGTGAAGGGTCACAAGGCTGGCAAGGGGTACAAAACCCTTTCCAAGGAGTTGGGCCTACCTGTCTCCACTGTTGGGAGCATCATCCAGAAGTGGAAGGCTTATGGAACTACTGTTAGCCTTCCACGGCCTGGACAGCCTTTGAACGTTTCCACCCGTGCCGAGGCCATGCTTGTCCGAAGAGTCAAGGCTAACCCAAGGACAACAAGGAAGGAGCTCCGGGAAGATCTCATGGCAGTGGGGACATTGGTTTCAGTCAATACCATAAGTAACGTACTCCACCGCAATGGTCTCCGTTCCAGACGAGCCCGTAAGGTACCTTTACTTTCAAAGCGTCATGTCAAGGCTTGTCTACAGTTTGCTCATGATCACTTGGAGGACTCTGAGATAGACTGGTTCAAGGTTCTCTGGTCTGATGAGACCAAGATTGAGATCTTTGGTGCCAACCACACACGTGACGTTTGGAGACTGGATGGCACTGCATACGACCCCAAGAATACCATCCCTACAGTCAAGCATGTTGATGGCAGCATCATGCTGTGGGGCTGTTTCTCAGCCAAGGGGCCTGGCCATCTGGTCCGCATCCATGGGAAGATGGATAGCACGGCCTACCTGGAGATTTTGGCCAAGAACCTCCGCTCCTCCATCAAGGATCTTAAGATGGGTCGTCATTTCATCTTCCAACAAGACAGCGACCCAAAGCACACAGCCAAGAAAACCAAGGCCTGGTTCAAGAGGGAAAAAATCAAGGTGTTGCAGTGGCCTAGTCAGTCTCCTGACCTTAACCCAATTGAAAACTTGTGGAAGGAGCTCAAGATTAAAGTCCACATGAGACACCCAAAGAACCTAGATAACTTGGAGAAGATCTGCATGGAGGAGTGGGCCAAGATAACTCCAGAGACCTGTGCCGGCCTGATCAGGTCTTATAAAAGACGATTATTAGCTGTAATTGCAAACAAGGGTTATTCCACAAAATATTAAACCTAGGGGTTGAATAATAATTGACCCACACTTTTATGTTGAAAATTTATTAAAATTTAACTGAGCAACATAACTTGTTGGTTTGTAAGATTTATGCATCTGTTAATAAATCCTGCTCTTGTTTGAAGTTTGCAGGCTCTAACTTATTTGCATGTTATCAAACCTGCTAAATCTGCAGGGGGTTGAATACTACTTGTAGGCACTGTATGGTATGGATCGTCGTGGGACCCCCCCCCCCCCCCCTTTTTATTGGATTACGCCGGACCCGGATTTGATTGTTCTTGTCAATAAATTGGTGAAAGAGGGAATGTGGGGAGTGTTTTGTCAAATAAAACTTTTTTTGTTTATTTTTTATTTCTTACTGACTGGGTTTGTGATGTAAGGTATCAGATAGACGCGTGACATCACTAACCCCAGGGCTTGATGCCATGTGACATTACACATCTGGAATGACAGGCTGGAGTGGGTTAAAAGGGGGAGGACAGTGGAGACATAATAAATGAAGCTTCCTGGTACAGGCAGATAGGGAGTAGTGACAAGAGTGAATGGACCAACAGGGTCAGATGTAGCAGAGTGAAGTAGTGCGGTGTGCAGGGTCCAGGCAGAGGTAAAGGAGACAAGAGAGAAAGGATCAAGTGGACTGAAGCAAAGTGACAACCCTTCAGTTACGGAAGGTAAAGCCAGAGGGAAAAGAGAAGTGTGCCCCTTCCTAGGCCGGCGGCCGTTAGTAGTGAAGACAGGAGACGTGGCCATTGTTGACTGGCGGGGTCCCTGGCATGGCGGGAAAAAAGATTCTAGCAGTCTTTTGGTTTGTACAGAGCCTGAATGTTAGTAAAGAGGAAAATAGAGTGCCCATTCCTCCCCTCCTTGGTGGTCATAGCGAAAGAGCCGGGTTTTGTGAAGAAAGTCATGCCTGTGAATGATCTTGGTGTAAAAACTGACTTTATGAAGTGGAAGTTGTGTTTTAAGTGAATTTACAGTGAAGTTGTTACGGTTTTAACTGGTGGTGGACATGTTACTGATGGTGTGGCGTGGGATGCTGGTCAGACTGAACAGGATCCAGAGAAGCTGGAGGAAACTCCAGATGAGCAGCTTTGAGCAGGTACGACCTCCACACCCACTCTATACATGACTCTGCACCCTGTGTGTGTAGCGTGCCGGGATGAGTTGAGGACCACAACCCTCGCCTACGACTGCTCCTCCCTGATACGTTACAATGTAATCATATCATGTCTGTGATAGAAACTGAATCCACATTTCTATGTGATCAACTCTGGAAGGAGCCTGCTCTGGAAGAAGTTTGTCTAGTGTGCAGCAGTGGCGTTTGCTGCTCTGAAACCGCCTGGAGTGTCTTTTCCTTGTATGTCTATTTCCCCTGTTTGTATTCCTTCTCTTGTGTTTCTGTATTTTAGCTGCGAGTCTAGTGATCTTGTAAGTCTACACTCTAGCCAGGGTGAGTTTAGGGCTAGCTGAGGGCCTAAGGTATCTGGCTCGGCGACAGGTTGCAAGAACGTGTATAGGGACACTATGGAGCTCAGGAGTCAGTGTGAAGCCCCACAGGTGTTGTGTCGGTGCATTACCTTCAGGGACTCCACGTGGATGGAACAGTCTGGTCACAGGTAGGGAACCTTCTCTTTAGTGACGCCACTCTCGGTATTGCGGTCATGGTGACTACCACTGCAGATTAAGGGGTGCCTGGGGCTGATGGTGGGTTACATTTCTCTTTTATTTTACATTTAGGAAGAATGGAGAGAGTGTTTTTTTGAGAAGTTTTTATTTGATGCTTTTTCATCTTTTGATTTTTTCATTTTTATGTAAAAAAAAATTTTTTACCTGCAACTTTTATAATATCGTTAATAATAAAAAATGTTTTTTACATAGAAAGGAAAAAATCAAAAGATGAAAAAGCATCAAATAAAAACTTCTCAAAAAAACACCCTCTCCATTCTCCCTAAATGTAAAATAAAAGAGAAATAGATCCATTTACAACAACGGATGATAAAGAGGACATATAAAGGAACTTTAACTTCAATTGTATATTCAAAATGGATTTCCAATATAATATAGATAAGCTATGATACTAGTTTCTAAGTGTATGTTTTATTACCCCCATTTTTGATATCTAATATGTATAAAAAATATAGGAAATATCTTATACTATAAAGATTTTACTATAAGTGTCTACATAAATGCATATATTTTAAATATTTCGAACATATTAATTGTAACCTTATCCAATGGTTTTATTTAATGTTTTTATATAGTAGCTTTTAATCTAAAAATGCTCTTATTATATCCTTTATTTAATGTTTTACTATAAGATTTTAGCCCCTAAAGGGTTAAAGGACTTAATTCGTGGCACACCCAGAGGTTCACTTGTGGGTTTTTTATCCATAAATGTAATGTATGTAAAGTGCTCCTGCTATACCTGAGGAAAGCAACAGTGGATTTGCTGAAACGCGTTGTAATAACAGGAGCTTATATTATTATTAAAGTTAATCATCTTATAAAACTGGCAGCCCATTTAATAGCGCTCTATCAGACCGAAACTCCTATCCTTGTATAAACCTCTGGACCAGACCTACCCCCCGCCACAGGACAGACCACGTGACACCTTACGTGGCCTGGACCTGCCACACACCAAAAGCTCACTCCACACCATCCTGCAGGCCCAACGCCCAAAAATCCGCACCAATGTCGTTGAGGTGCACACCATCACCCCTCCGAAACTGCCAATTTGGCGACTCCAACTCTCTGTGCCTCACCACAATCCCACCAAACCACGCCACCACCCGATTCACCTTGACCCTGGCCTTATTGACCTAGTCTACTGACTGAGCCCCCCTCCACGTCAACCTGGCCACCATGTCGGACCACACGACAATCAATCCCGGGTACTGCTTCCACAACCGCAGCAAGTCAATCTATATATCCCGGATCAGATCCCGCGACGCCCGAACACCCAAATCGTTACCTCCCACATGTAACACCAGCACGTCCGGAGGCTGTTCTATCTTACAATGAAACCAAAATTCCGGGACCACCCTGGAGCACTCCATGCCCCGGACGCCGATCTACCGAACTGTCGCCTGGGCACGATCCAGACCTAGTTGCCGACCGTTCGAGCGATCCTCAGCCCAACGAGCACCCCAAAAGACGAAGGAGTGCCCCAAAATCCATATCGGGCACATCCCTACAACAAAGTGAAACAAAAACAAAAAACAAAACAATATTATAACATCAATAGAACAAAACTCATAATTACCACATCTGCATCCATCGTTTTTGTTTTTTTTTTATAACAATTCAAAACCGTCAGACCACATTCACCCAACCCAAAATTACCATAACGATACAACAACTGCGGTCTCACATACCGCCGAAAACAAGAGGATTCCCACCTGCCAATGCGCTTTACCACCTCATCTCCAAGCCCCCAACGAGAGGCCTCCGTAGCTGCACCAATCCAGAAGGAATGCGACCTGAAATCCTCCGGGTGCTCCCCCACACTCCATAAACTTTTCCGCAGAACCGCCACAAACTGAAATCTCGACAAGAAAGACCCGTCCATATGCCGCAAGAATGGGCCCAGTAAGCCCCCCCTCACGGCCAAAAATCTCTCCACCAAACGCACCGGGGACAATTCCTCAGTCGGAACCGCGTATAACACAACCAACCTACCGCGACCCAACTGATCTGTCTTTGACCGACGAATCTGGCACTCCACCTGACTACCGCCCACACGCATGTCCTCAAGCATCAAACCACCACCCGTCACCCGTCACCCTGGACGGGCTTACCAGCTCTCCGATCCGGAAAGCCCCATAAAAAGCAAGGCCGAAAGCCGTCATAAACAAAATCGTCTCATAAACTGACGCACAAATGCCACTCAGGCCACCCACCAACCGTCTCAACAAACCAAACGATATAGGACACCTCTCGTTCCTTTCCCATACCCCGCGGCGAAAACCCCGCAAAGCCTGCCTAACCCGAAAATCCTGAGAAACATCCTGCTCCCCTTTCATATTCAACCAAAATGCCACCGCCGCCACTCGATAAGCCACGGCCGACGCCGATCGTCCGACCGAAAAATCAGTACTCACCACTGACAATAAAGCCACCAAATGATCCACTCTTTCCCCTTCAAACATCGATTCCAACAACTCCTCCCACTCAGCCCACACCTTGGTATACCGGCACCAAGTCACCTCAGTCACCAAATTCCGGATCAAGTCCGAGATCACAGCCTCACCAGATTCCACAATTCCTTGGGACACTCCACTCTGACCTTGTCCGCCCATGGCAACAGCGCCCGAAACCTGCTGAACTGAAAACGAGACAAAGCGTCATCCACCTCATTGTCAACTCCAGGAACGTGCTTCGCCACCACCTGCACATTCTGCTGCAGACATCTCAACACCAAATGCCGCAAATACACCACTACCGGCTCTGACTTAGCAGACAAGTTGTTAATAGAATGCACCACTGCCTGGTTATTGCAATGGAATCACACCTTCCTCCCGGCAAACTGCGACCCCCATAACTCAACCGCCACTACGATGGGGAATAGTTCCAACAGAGCCAAATTCCTAACCAGCCTGAACTCATACCACACCTCTGGCCACTGACCCGCACACCAGTGACCCCGAAAAACCGCCCCAAACCCGGCCGACCCAGTCGCATCCGTGAACAGCTATAACGCCCCATTAGACGCCACCTTCTCCATCACCAACGCCCGGCCATTAGAACACTGCAAGAAATGATCCCATACCAGAAGATCGTCCTTGATTGCCTTCGTGATTCGCACAAAATGAGCTGGTGACCTCACACCTGCTGTAGCCGTTGCCAACCGCCTCGCAAATACTCTCCCCATCGGCACAATCCTGCAAGCGAAATTCAATTTACCCAGCAAGGACAGCACCACTTTAAGCCGCACCGTCTTTGCCGCTTTCACCCCTTCCACCGCAGCCCTCAAATCACGAACCTTCTCCTCCGGTAACCTACATTTCATAGCAATAGAATCAATCTCAATCCCCAGAAAACGCATTACCGGTGCCGGGCCTTCCGTCTTGTCCGGTGCCAAAGGAATTCCGAAGCTGCTCGCAACTTTTTGCAATGAAAATAGCAACCCCGCACAAACCATCGAACCTGCCGGCCCGACACAAACGAAATCGTCCAAATAATGAATAATGGACGTAAGCCCGGACACATCCCGCACCACCCACTCTACAAATGAACTAAACGCCTCAAAATAAAGCCCGCTTTACAAGCTACAATATATCTTACGATGTGTCGGAGGGGTCACGTCGTAAGTGACGCACATCCGGCATCATCAGGTACATTGTAGTGTGTGACAGGTACATGCGATTGCGATTGAACGTTAAAACGTTCGCATGCACGTCTTTCAATTCCTAAAATTTGAACGTCAGATTGTTCATCGTACCCGGGGTAGCACACATCGCAGTGTGTGACACCCCGGGAACGATGAACAGATCTTACCTGCGTCCTGCGGCTCCCGCCCAGCAATGCGGAAGGAAGGAGGTGGACGGGATGTTTACGTCCCGCTCATCTACGCCCCTCCGCTTCTATTGGCCGGCTGCCGTGTGACGTCGATGTGACGCCGAATGTCCCTCCCACTCCAGGAAGTGGACGTTCGCCGCCCACATCAAGGTCGTATGGACCGGTAAGTACGTGTGACGGGGGTTAATCGTTTGTGCGGCACATTCAACAAATTGAACGTGCCGCACATATGATGGGGGCGGTTACGATCGCATACGATATCGTATGCGAAATAGTAACATGTAAAGCAGGCTTAAGAACATGAAATTGAACAACCCATTGGCAAACAACGATCAACATAATACCTGCCATCCCACCAGCAACCTAACAAATGCTGACTATCTGGATGAACCGGTAACAACCGAAACGCCGCCTCTACATCTGCCTTTGCCATCAATGCACCCCGACCCGCTGCCCTGACCAGGTCCAATGCCTTGTCGAACGACACATAATACACCGCCGACAGCTTTGGCGCAATGCCATCATTCACTGACAACCCCTCCGGGTTAGAAAAATGATGAATGAGCCGAAATTTGTTCCGCTCTTTCTTCGGCACAACCCCCAGCGGCGAAACCACCAAATTCAAACACGGCGGGGCGTCATAAGGACCGCCCATCCTACCCAAATCCACCTCTTTTTTCAGCTTCTCATCCACCACTTCCACATGTTCCCTAGCAGAACGCAAATTTCGGTACGGCGGGACCGATGAACTAACAACCGACGAGATACGAAAACCATCAGAAAAACCAAACCATAACAACGCCGCAGCCTCACCGTCCAGATATCTATTTAAAAACGGAACCATCACTTCTACCTTCACTGGCGTCGTCCCTCTTACCAGCCCCATCACCAGCCTTTCCTTTCCCTTTTTTAAAGCATTTGGACAGAATATGTCCTCCCCCACATCCTGAGCATTCATGCTTAAAGCGGCAGGCCGCTTCAAACCTGCTCTGCCTTTCATTATATTGCCAACAGAAACCTTTCTTCTGGCTTGCTGTTTCTGGCTTGCCGGGGACCCAGCGCCTCCCCGAAAAGGCTGAGTCGGCGCCGACATCATCCGCATCTATAAGGAGATATCCTTATGGTCCCACTGCATACCCGGCCGCAACGCCTTCCTCTGCCTAAATAGCTCGTCGTAACACAGCCACGCCAACCCGCCGTAAACCCGGTGGGCCTCCCCTATTGCATCCATATAACCGAACAAAGCTGAACAATGCTCCGGCTCCTTTTCCCCGACAACGCTTGCCAATATCGCAAACGCCTGCAACCAGTTCGCAAAAGTCCGAGGAATAAGCCTATAACGGCGTTTTTCCTCCTTGTCCTTCTCTTTTTTGGAGTCGCTCGGCTTAACCCTATCTAGATTAAATTTTTCCAGGGGAAGCAGAGAAAATATCTCCACATATTCCCCTTTCCAAATTTTTTTCCTGCACCTCCTTCTTTAAATGTGCCCTCAGCGGGCCCTCAAAACAAACATAAACCTCGCTTTGCCCTATCGTCTAGGCGCACCACTTCGTCCTCCTTCTCCTTTTCACCCCCCGCTGCACTCTCACCGCCTCGCCTCCACCCCCCCTCGCCCTCCCCTTCCCCCCCCGCCATCGCGGCACCCCAACCCGCTGTCCCCACCCATGCCGCCGCCGGCACCTGCGCCCCCTCCCCCGCTGCCCCGGTAACCGCCGCCAACCCCTGCAACAGCCCCAACAATTGGCTCCACACTGCTAATCCACCGGGCACTGCCGTATCCGCAGCCACACCTCCCCAGAACACCCCGCCAGCGCAACCACTGCCGACACTGCGGCCGTCTCACCCAACCGCGACTCGGCGTCCCCCGGAACCGCCGCCTGCTGTCCTCCGTCTGCCGTCCATCCGATTCTACTGAGAGACCGACATCCTCTTATTCCTTCTCGCCGCTGGCCTCCTCTTCCATCCAACATTCGGGAGGCGCCGCCGCAGCGCCTCCCCCACGATGGCCGCCAGACCAGGCCGCCGCGTGGGCAGAGCCATCCCTGCTCTGTCTCTTGCCCTGAGGAGACAGCCCAGGAGACCGTCCTGTCCCCCGCGTCGGCACCCCGGGTCTCGACCTCTTTCGCCCGCGCCCACCGCCTTGCCAATTGCCAGGGGGCTCCGGACGCGGACGTACAGACGCCCGGCTCTGGGTCCAAGCCGTCGCCGCCTCCAGCCCTCCAGGGCCACCACAGGCCTCCTGCCGCTGGATCCTCCTGCCCCCATGGGAGACCGCCACTACTGGGGGTTGCACAGCGGCTCTGAGTGACTGGGCGGTCGCCGCAGGGCTCCCGCCGTCACTCCCACTCACTGCTGCACCAGGGTCAGGCACCAAAACCCCCCCCCTGGCGCCGGACCTGCCGCTGCCTGCAGCCCCACGGTCCCTACGCCGGCTGCAGGGGGATCTGCTGACCTCTCTCAGCCGCTGAGCACACTCACGACCAGGAGCCACTGCCGTCTCTGGAAATCCAGCCCGGAGGCCGTGACCAGAAGTAGGCCCCATGCTGGTCACTCCCACCTCCCGACCGCCGCGACTGGAGCGCAGATTCCTCCCGCCGGCCTGCACAACAGCCAGACACCGCTGCTGCTCAGCCCGCTGCGGAGGATCCCTGGAGGGTCTCTGACATCTCCTCCTCGCTCCCCCCCGCACCTGGAGAATACCTACGGGGGGGCCGTGACTGCCGCCCGCCGCTGCTGGGGGAGCGAGGGGCAAGCGCCAACGGGTTAACCCCGGCAGCCCTGATGTGGGACTGCACTGCCAGGGGCCTGTGCGCTGCTACTGCTGCCCGGATAAGCCGCTGCATCTCCTGGACGTCCGCCATGGAGTCCACGTGTTGATCGTTCAGCGTCCGGAAGAAGAGAAGAGGTAACCCCTTAAGTTCCCAGACTAACCCTTTCCCTACTCCTTCTCTTCCTCCCCAGCTAAACCACCCACTAATGCCATATTTGGCATCCCTGCACAAACTGTCCCTATTAACCCCATCACTCCCTAACCTCCCCCTTGGTCATGTCGCCCCTCCACCCCAGGGGTTCCATGGCTTTCTGTCCCGTTAACCCTCTCCCTAGCGGCAGGGACCTCCGTTGTAACGTGACCCCTGTGTTCCCTGTGTGTTGTTACATCTTCTGGGCGTTTACCAGGAACTAGGTAAACCCCGCTAGTCCCGTGCATGACAATAGTCCTGCCTTCTGTGCATGATTTGCATTTGCAAAACCCATGTCACAATTGACTCCTTGCAAATCGCAATATTGCACACATTGAAGTAATGGGATAGGAATTACCCACTCATGCAAACATTAGGGGTCATCTGGATCTAATAATAATTTTCATCCTAAACATTTATTTATTGTAATAATCCAATTACTTTTCTAATATGCTATGATTAAAAAGTCCCTAGTATTCCCTCTCTAATCTACCTGCTTTACTTACTTATTGTACCTATTTCCGTTTTGATGATGTTCTCTTTGATAATCCTCAAATGGGATGTCAGCAAGGGGCAGAGGCTGTAATCACTGCAGCAGCCAATGTGCCAACCTGGAAATGAGGCATCATCTGTGATGTCCATTTCAGAGGCTGGTCTAAGGGGTACTTTGCACGTTGCGACATCGCTACTGCGATATCGTCAGGGTCAAATCGAAAGTGACGCACATCTGGCGCCAGTAACGACGTCGCAACGTCTAAAGCCTAGATGCACCGATAAACGATTGCAAAAGCGTCACAAATCAGTGATCTGTGTAGTGTCGGTCATTTCCATAATTTCGCAGCAGCGACAGGTACGATGTTGTACCTTGTTCCTGCGGCAGCACACATCGCTGTGTATGAAGCCGCAGGAGTGAGGAACATCTCCTTACCTGTATCCCGCCTGCAATGAGGAAGGATGGAGGTGGGCAAGATGTTTACGTTCCGCTCATTTCCGCCCCTCCGCTTCTATTGACCGCCTGCCATGTGACGTTGCTGTGATGCCGCACGACCCTCCCCCTTAGGAAGGAGGCGGGTCGCCGGCCAGAGCGACGGTCGCAGGGCAGATGAGTGCGTGTGAAGCTGCCGTAGCGATAATGTTCGCTATGGCAGCTATCACAAGAGATCGCATCTGCGGCGGGGACGGGGACTATCACGCTCGGCATTGCTACAATCAGCTAGCGATGTCGCAGCGTGCAAAGTACCCCTAAGACTTGCTGCACTACTGAGCATGCATCGGTTGTCAATTCATTAGGATCTTGTCCTTATACAATATGTTTCTCAGTGCACAGTGACAGTGCACTCCCTCACTAGCTCTAATGAGAAGTGACCAATCAACTAGAGAGCAGACTGTCAGTGTGCATTGGAAGTAAGAGAGCAGCAAGGGTGACGCCCTGGCAAAACCAGGTTGTCACAGAGGCTGCACAGATCTTCCACATGCAGGACTCCATCCTCCTTGGCATACCAACAAACCCACACCCAGGTACAAACACCAGCCAGTAAAGCCTAGTCACCCCCCATGACAATAGGGACACACCAGTGGACGGGACCAGGCGGATGGGAGCGCCCACCTAGGGGTCCTGAGGTGTTCTGGGAGAGAACACAACAGTGAAGTCTGGGACAGACAGAGAACAATACTGACAGTTGAAGTGAGAGGAGTGTGGAGTGACAGGGGTTGAGGCCCCTGCACTACCGGACTACTGACTAGGTGGCAGACGGCAAACAGGACCACTGTTACAGGGGGCTGTCTGATAATAAAACCCAAAGGAATATCAGACAGTCAGGGTCCACCGTGCAAAGACTCTGCTGCAGACTATGGCAGAGGATAAGGGGTATATAAGTGTGCCACTGTAAATAGTAATAGCACAAGTGCAGAGTGCAATACCTCTGTTAAACTCACAGAGGAATATAATTAGGAAATAAAGCAATTCCTCCCTTGCTTGGAGGGTGTGTGGTATGGTCTCTGTTAATGGTCACAGAGACAAAAGCAGTGAGTGTGAAATGTCACCTACCTAGGTCCGTTCCTCTAGCGGTGCCAGGAGACGGACAGCAGCGTAAGCCACACAAAGCTCCTACCTGCGTTCGCTCCACTAGTGTGCGAGGACACAAACCACTAGATATGGCACCTGCCTAGGTCCGCTCCACTAGTGGTGCAAAAGAGGTGGACAGCAGCATAAACCGCACAAAGCTCCTACCTATGTTCGCTCCCCTAGTGTGTGAGGATACGAACAACTGCCAGACGCAGTATAAGGAACGTTACCCTAGTGGCAACGTCCACCTACGAGTAGAATCACAAGGCCCAGCCGGACCATGTGCCTCAGGCACCTGCTTATGTCCGCTCCACTAAGATGTAAGGATACGGACCGTAGCCGAAGCTGTAAGGTATAAGAACGCTACCCTGCCGGTAGCGCTCACCTAGCATAGACAGAGAGATGCTTAGAGGGACGTGCACAGAGCGTCTACTCTCATGCATGAACCAAGAGGACTGAGCGCCGGGCGGCGTGCGTCAGGGTCTTATATAGACTCTGTGCCTCATCCAAGATGGAGGACACCAGAGCCAATCCGCTGCCAGAACGACAGCAATGACGTCACGCTGGCCTATCACCGAGCAAAGCGTCACAAGCACATGACCAGCGACCAATCAGCGATGATGTCACCCGCACATGTGCAATGGCTCCAAGATAGGACTTAGTCTCCAGCGCTTGCACATGTGCAGTAGCAAGAAATCCGAACATAGTCTCCAGTGCCACAGCAACCGTAACAACCACAGGCGACGGAGATCCGGTCGCGGGAGACCTTAAGTGGACCGGAGCAGGGTTGTAGCACGTCAGTGCTGACAGCGGGAATCCGGTCCAGAAGCTGTGCACAGACGGGGTGCCTGGACCCTAGGGCGAGAAAGGTTGCAAGTACCTTGTCAATTAGCCAGCTGGGGGCAAGATTCTATGTCTTGTCCCACCAGCAAGCCCAGAAAGCGAAACGGGAGCCCAACGCGGGGGATAGGGTGTCCGTCAGAACCTACAGAGATCCCAAGGGTCAGATTTCGAGGGCCACAGCTCCCAACATACAAAGTTACCGGGAGTGGACTTCCCCGTTTCAAGCAGAGGAGTCCTGTTGAAGACACAAACTCTGTGTGCAGGAGGAAGGGACCCCTGTTTGCTGTACCAGGGTGTAGGACCCGAATACAACCGCTGGAGGTTACCGGTCACTGGCAATTTGGTTTACTACTGGACTCTGTGAATTTCCTTGGAACTGTGAGTACACCATTCTTGCCTGGTCCAGCCCTGCATGACACTCTCCGCAGCACATTCCCCTGTTCACCTGGGCTCCAGGACAACAGCTCCCCTACCCGTGGAGGGGATACCGTCCTGCTGCCCCACTCCATCAGTCCCGGGCATCCCATATCCAGGCAGCGGCGGTGCTACCAACTCTCACCGCAACCCACGGGTGGCGTCACTGACAAACTTTTCCCCTGCAAGAGCCTGGGTTCTTGGAAGGTAGAATAATCATGGAGAGTTCGGGAAGGTTTGATGTCCATATGTACCACGTCAATTTGTTGTTCAATAGGTTCCGTATCCTCTTGTAGAAAATTACATTGGAAGGTTATATCCTGGCCTAGTTTATTAATATCAAGAATAGTTTGAAATACAATCCTAGGTCTCTGGATAGCAATGAGATCTGGTCTTCAGACAAGATATAGCTAGTATCAAAGAATGCAAGCCATTTAGTTCTTATAGAAACCATCTTGTCTTATAACTGAATGATGTCATAGGGCTCAGCTAACACTGATGGCCGGGAAAGTTTCACATTTCTACACACACTCTTATTGACGAATAGTTACTTCTTTGTTTGGGATACTATATAAACTGGACACATGATGTAATAAAGATAGAAACTTTCAGTACACCACAGATGGTGTGTGCTGTATTGATTCCCAAATACTTGTAAAACAGATCTTATTAATTTGGCGTTCCAGTGGCATAGAAGGAGTGTATTTTGCTCACACTAGATAGGTTCCATATTGGGAAATCTAACGTATCTGATTTTAGTTGTGGACATGATATCTTCTTCTTTTTTTATGTATCCTCCCTGGTCGTCTTCTACATTTTTTGGGATTGATATTAGTTAAATTGTTTTTCTTGTTTGATTTCTCATATCCCGCAGAGACCTCCAGAAGTATCAGAAAAGTCATCTGATGTTATATTAGATGAAGTATCCGTATTATTGTCCGTGTCCTCAGAGCTCACTCTGCTAGGTTTAGAGATATGTCTATTCAAAAACCTTTTCAAAGTAGAACGCATTTTTTTCCTCCAACTATAAGCCTCATTCTTAGAGTAATCTTCATTGTCCCGATGACATTTCCTTTTTTTTGCTTTCAATAATAGTTGATTCTAGTTTAGCCAGTTTCTCTTGCATTTTATTAACTGAAAATTTATATTCCTAGAGGTGTACAAATTCATGGATCGTCAGATGAATTTCTTTAATGTCAGTTTTAATGCGTGTTAGCTCAATCTTTTCTTGTTTAACAATGACTTGCATCAATTTGAGAGAGCAGTCACCGAGTATAATATTCCAGTTAGAGGTGAATTCATCATTAGTAATGCTAGTAGGGAAATTCTTAATATGGGGCCCTCTCGGTACTCGGTATCATATTTCTATCAATATAACATTTAAAGGAGGTTTCCCACACAAAGTACATTTTAAGGTTGATTTTAATCAATAGATCTTGGAAGAATAAGTTCCACAATTGGATGTGTTCAGGGTTGGACTGGGCCACCGGGGTGCCGGGGGATCCTCCGGTAAGCCCCAGTCTGGGTCCTTAGCAGCCCTCATGCTTCACATAGGGCCTCCGGCTGGTAACCGTGGGCTGAATTAGTTCATGGGGCCCCAGGTGGCTCCACCATCTGCAGTGCCGAGGTCCTGGGTGGCTCCACCAGCGGCAGTGCCGAGGTCCCGGGCGGCTTCACAAGCAGCAGTGCCGGGACCTCAGGCGGATCCGCCAGCGTAAGTGCTGGGACCTCGGGCAGCTGCACTAGTGGTAGTGCCAGAGTCCCTGGCGGGTCCACCAGAAGCAGGGCTGAGGCCGCGAGGCTGTTACGGGGGGCTGTCTGATAACCTAAAGGAGTATCAGACAGTCAGGGTCCACCGTGCAAAGACTCTGCTGCAGACTACGGCAGAGTGCAATACCTCTGTTAACTTACAGAAGGATATAATAAGTAAGTAAAGCAATTCCTCCCTTACTTGGAGGGTGTGTGGAATGATCTCTGTTAATAATCACAGAGACAAAGGCAATGTGTGCAAAATGGCACCTACCTAGGTCCGCTCTTCTAGTGGTGCAAAAGAGACGAACAGCAGCGTAAGCCGCACAAAGCTCCTACCTGCGTTCGCTCCACTAGTGTGCGAGGACACGAACCACTAGATATGGCACCTGCCTAGGTCCGCTCTTCTAGTGGTGCAAAAGAGACGAACAGCAGCGTAAGCCGCACAAAGCTCCTACCTCTGTTCGCTCCCCTAGTGTGCGGGGATACGAACAACTGCCAGACGCAGTATAAGGAACGTTACCCTAGCGGCAACGTCCACCTACGAGTCGAACCACAAGGCCCAGCCAGACCATGTGCCTCAGGCACCTGCCTATGTCCGCTCCCCTAAGAGGTAAGGATACAGACAGCAGCCGAAGCTGTAAGGTATAAGAACGCTACCCTGTCGGTAGCGCTCACCTAGCATAGACAGAGGAATGCCTAGAGGAATGCGCACAGAGCGTCTACTCTTATGCATGAACCAAGAGGACTGAGCGCCATGCGGCGTGTGTCAGGGTCTTATATAGACACTGTGCCTCATCCAAGATGGAGGACACCAGAGCCAATCCGCTGCCAGAACGACAGGAGTGACGTCATGCTGGCCTATCACCGAGCAAGGCATCACAAGCACATGACCAGCGACCAATCGGCATAGAAGTTGTCAGAGACATGTGACCTCGTGTCAGCGATGATGTCACCCGCACATGTGCAATGGCTCCAAGATAGGACTTAGTCTCCGACGCTCGCACATGTGCAGTAGCAAAAAATCTGGACTTAGTCTCCAGCGCTCGCACATGTGCAGTAGCAAGAAATCTGGACTTAGTCTCCAGCGCTCGCACATGTGCAGTAGCAAGAAATCTGGACTTAGTCTCCAGCGCTCGCACATGTGCAGTAGTAAGAAATCTGGACTTAGTCTCCAGTGCTCGCAGCAACCGTAACAGTACCTCCCCCTCAAGGGCCCCCCTCCCGGCGACGCAGGTAATCGGCAACTAAGTCGGGAGCATGGACAGCCTCCTCAGGCTCCCAAGAGCGATGTTCCGGACCGTAACCCTCCCAATCTATCAAGAAGAACCTGCGCCCTCTAACCATCTTAGAACCAACTATGGCTCGTACCTCATAGCTAGAGCGAGAGGAATCAGAGGCAGGAGAGTGCACTTCACGAGCGTGAGGTAAAATAGCCGGCTTTAGCAGTGAGACATGGAATTTGTCATGAATCTTAAGATGGACGGGTAACTTCAATTGGTAGACTACAGGATTTACCTGTCGAAGAACCTCATAAGGACCCAGGAAGCGAGGAGCAAATTTGACAGAGCTCACTCTAAGTCTCACGTGTTTTGCAGAGAGCCACACAAAGTCCCCTGGAGAAAAGACAGGAGCCGGGCGACGAAACCGATCGGACACCGTCTTCATACGGTCCTTAGCTGCTTGGATCGACTCTTGAGTACGATCCCAAACCTCTCTGGCATTAGTTGCCCAGTCGGCCACAAGAGGAGGAGGTGCAGCAGCGGGAAACGGTACCGGTACCCTAGGGTGTTGCCCATTATTGAGTACGAATGGTGTCTGCCCAGTGGCCTCAGCCAGCGAATTGTTAAGGGCAAATTCTGCCCAGGGTAGGAGGGAGGACCAGTTATCGTGGTTCTCAGCAACAAAGTGTCGAAGGTATATAATCATAGATTGATTGGTACGCTCAACCAAACCATTGGTCTCCGGATGGTATGCCGAAGAGAGATTCAACTCAATTTGCAGAAGTCTACAAAGATCTCGCCAGAAACGGGAAGTAAATTGCGGGCCTCTATCACAAATGATACGATCTGGCATCCCGTGAAGCCTAAAGACATGCTTGAGGAATAGTTTGGCTAGTACCCTGGAAGATGGGATTCTCGATAACGGTACGAGATGAACCATCCGGGAGAAATGGTCCGTAATGACCCACACAAATCTATGTCCCTGTGAACATGGAAGATCACCCACAAAGTCCATGCCTACCACCTCCCATGGTCTATCTGGCACTGGTAAAGGATGCAAGAGTCCAGCCGGTCTCTGCCGTAATGGACGGTTGCGAGCACACGAGTAGCAGGAACCGACATATCTCTTGACGTGGCTGGCTAAGTGTGGCCACCAATACCACCTCTCCAGTAACTCTCGTGTCCGCCTAATACCAAAATGCCCACCCACCTTTGAGGTGTGGGCCCATGACAGTATATCATTCTGTCGATCAGGCGGAACAAAGGTCTTGCCCGGTGGGATTTGGTCTAACGTCACAGGGGAGAGCGTATGAAAAACCCTGGAGGGAAGGATAAGACGAGGTTCGTCAATCTCCTCCTGGGTAGAAAGCATAGAGCGAGACAGGGCGTCTGCCTTGTTATTCTTACTCCCAGACAGATAGTTGATGGAGAAGTGAAAGCGGGAGAAAAACAAGGACCAGCGGGCTTGGCGAGGATTCAGACGCTGAGCGGTTTGTAAGTACGTCAGATTCTTATGGTCTGTATAGACCTGGAAAGGATGTTTCGCTCCTTCCAGCAAGTGACGCCACTCCTCCAAGGCTAATCTCAAGGCGAGCAGTTCCCTATCCCCAATGGTATAGTTTCTCTCTGCTGGTGAAAAGGTTTTCGCAAAGAAGAAACACGGCCTTTTTCTACCTGCACCGTTCTTTTGATACAAGACCGCACCAGCACCCACTGAAGAGGCATCAACCTCTAAGAGGAAGGGCTTACTCTCATCGGGTCTTTGAAGAACGGGAGCAGTTGAAAAGTGTCTTTTTACTGCCTCAAAAGCCTGAGATGTCTCAGTAGACCAGGCTTTGGGATTAGCACCTTTCTTAGTCAAGGCCACCAAAGGGGCCACCAAAGTAGAAAAATGGGGTATGAACTGCCTGTAATAATTTATGAATCCTAAGAAGCGTTGCACCGCCTTCAAGGAATGAGGTTCGGACCATTGCAGGACAGCAGAGAGCTTCGCAGGATCCATAGCCAGGCCCTCTTGTGAGATAATGTAACCCAAAAAAGGCAATGAGGACTGCTCGAATACACATTTCTCGAGTTTAGCAAACAATGAGTGCTCCCTTAAACGGGAAAGGACACGAATGACATCCTGACGATGAGTCTCCAGATCAGGAGAAAAAATCAGGATGTCGTCCAGATACACCACTACTGAGGATAACAATAAATCCCTGAACACATCGTTTACGAAGTCCTGAAATACTGCGGGTGCATTACATAACCCAAAAGGCATGACGAGGTATTCATAGTGACCGTCTCGGGTGTTAAAAGCGGTCTTCCATTCGTCACCCTTTCGAATTCGTACCAAGTTATACGCACCCCGCAGATCCAACTTTGTAAAAACTTGAGCTCCTCTCAATCTGTCAAAGAGCTCCGAAATTAAAGGTAATGGGTATTTGTTCTTTATTGTGATTGCGTTGAGACCCCTGTAATCTATGCAGGGACGCAAATCACCCTCTTTCTTCCGAACAAAGAAAAACCCAGCTCCCGCGGGAGAGACAGACTTACGAATGAACCCCTTCTCTAAACTCTCTCTTATATAGGTCGACATGGCCTCCGACTCAGGTATCGACAGGGGGTAAACCCTGCCTTTAGGTGGAACCGAACCTGGGATAAGGTCTATGGCACAGTCATACGGCCTATGGGGTGGAAGAACCTCAGCACCCTGTTTGGAGAACACGTCAGCGAAATCCAGATAGGGTGTAGGTATGGGAGAGAGATCAGTAGATGCAACCGCAATGACCTTAGGTGGTAAGGGAAGACATCGGGACTGACATTTCGAACCCCAACTAATAATGCTGTCAGACTCCCAGTCAATGTGAGGAGCATGAGTCCGAAGCCATGGGAGACCCAGAAGGATGTCGTCTATACCCTCAGGCAAAACAAGAAAAGAAATCTCCTCTATGTGACCCTGAGACAGGGAAAGGCGCAAGGGAACTGTCCTCAATGTAATGGAGTCAGACAACATAGTTCCATTAACAACACGGACAGGAATAGGCGCCTCTAACATGATAGAGGGAATATTGTGTCCCTTTACAAATCCTGAGGACACAAAAGTCCCGTCAGCTCCGGAATCCACAAAAGCCATAATAGGCCATGTATTCTCAGATAACGAGAGCTGACCTGGGATACAACACTTAGAGGGTGCAGAAGACGTCTCTAGTAACCCCCCTCTAATGGTTACTAGGCCAGGGAGTTTCCCTGACGACTAGGACACTTGTTGGCATAGTGCCCAGCCTGACGACATACGTATCATATAGGAGGACCAGACTTGCGTAGTCTGGAAGACGTATGACCTAACTCCATAGGAGTGGGAGATGTTTCAGATGCTGAGGAAGATGGTAGTGGACCCTCAACAACTGGAATAGCCCGATGCTTAGGGCGTGAGGAAGAGACCTCGAGTCTACGTTCCTTATGGCGTACATCGATCCTCGTTGCTACTGTGATCAAGTCCTCCAGAGAAGCAGGGACCTCACGAGTAGCAAGAGCATCCTTGACATAGCCTGCCAACCCTCTCCAGAAGATAGGAATCAAAACCTTCTCTGGCCAATCTAGTTCTGCCACCAGAGTTCTAAAAGCAATGGCATAAGAACTAGTGGATAACGAACCCTGAGATAGATCTAACAGTCTCAGGGCCGCATCATGGGTAACCTGCGGACCCATGAATACCGCCTTAAGAGCATCAAGAAAGTCTTGATGTCTCAGAGTAACCACATCAGAGCGCTCCCATAGGGGAGTCGCCCATTCTAAGGCTTTGTCCTGAAGTAAGGAGATGATAAAGCCTACTCTGGACCTCTCCGTAGAGAAGCGAGAAGAGTTGACCTCTAGGTGTATCTGACACTGACTAATGAAACCACGACATGATCTGGCATCGCCAGAATATCTGTTTGGCAGAGCAAGTCGAGGATCATGTGCAGATGTCACCATGGTCTGAGGTTTATCCTCTATACTCTTGAGCCGTGACTCAAGTACTTGTATGTAACGGTGTCACTGCTGATATTCTGCCATAACTGCCAGACCCTTGGCTCAGTCCTAATGTTACGGGGGGCTGTCTGATAACCTAAAGGAGTATCAGACAGTCAGGGTCCACCGTGCAAAGACTCTGCTGCAGACTATGGCAGAGTGCAATACCTCTGTTAACTTACAGAAGGATATAATAAGTAAGTAAAGCAATTCCTCCCTTACTTGGAGGGTGTGTGGAATGATCTCTGTTAATAATCACAGAGACAAAGGCAATGTGTGCGAAATGGCACCTACCTAGGTCCGCTCTTCTAGTGGTGCAAAAGAGACGAACAGCAGCGTAAGCCGCACAAAGCTCCTACCTGCGTTCGCTCCACTAGTGTGCGAGGACATGAACCACTAGATATGGCACCTGCCTAGGTCCGCTCTTCTAGTGGTGCAAAAGAGACGAACAGCAGCGTAAGCCGCACAAAGCTCCTACCTCTGTTCGCTCCCCTAGTGTGCGGGGATACAAACAACTGCCAGACGCAGTATAAGGAACGTTACCCTAGCGGCAACGTCCACCTACGAGTCGAACCACAAGGCCCAGCCAGACCATGTGCCTCAGGCACCTGCCTATGTCCGCTCCCCTAAGAGGTAAGGATACGGACAGCAGCCGAAGCTGTAAGGTATAAGAACGCTACCCTGCCGGTAGCGCTCACCTAGCATAGACAGAGGAATGCCTAGAGGAACGCGCACAGAGCGTCTACTCTTATGCATGAACCAAGAGGACTGAGCGCCATGCGGCGTGTGTCAGGGTCTTATATAGACTCTGTGCCTCATCCAAGATGGAGGACACCAGAGCCAATCCGCTGCCAGAACGACAGGAGTGACGTCATGCTGGCCTATCACCGAGCAAGGCATCACAAGCACATGACCAGCGACCAATCGGCATAGAAGGTGTCAGAGACATGTGACCTCGTGTCAGCGATGATGTCACCCGCACATGTGCAATGGCTCCAAGATAGGACTTAGTCTCCGACGCTCGCACATGTGCAGTAGCAAAAAATCTGGACTTAGTCTCCAGCACTCGCACATGTGCAGTAGCAAGAAATCTGGACTTAGTCTCCAGCGCTCGCACATGTGCAGTAGCAAGAAATCTGGACTTAGTCTCCAGCGCTCGCACATGTGCAGTAGTAAGAAATCTGGACTTAGTCTCCAGTGCTCGCAGCAACCGTAACAGAGGCTGCCTGTTTCTGTTTCGGCTGGGGCTGCACTGCTCCTTCAGTTGTTTGTTTGCCGCTCCGGCTTTGTCACATTTAATAGAGGCTGCCGTGCCTGCTAACTTGTTTTCACCAAACATCCCCCTTTACAGCAAACTACTGTAATTGTACATCAGTTATGTTGCGCAGGAGATGTGGAGGAGCCGCCTCTGTTTTACAGTCAATCCTCCGCTATAACGGGGTCGGGTATAACGACTAACAGGCTTGTGCTTATCACTGTAGGGTGGTGGGCCCCACACAACCTAGTCCGACCCTGGATGTGTTTAAAAAAAAATGTTCCTGTGCTGAGATAATCTTATAAATGTGTCCCTGCTAGGTGCTGTGTAATGGCTGTGTCTGACCATAGGAAAACCACAAAGAACTATATCAAAAAAACACCAAAAAGGAGCCAAGACAAATGATATGTGCACACACAGAATGTGGTGAGCCTTCCTCATAAAGATGGCTGCAGCCGAGGTGCAAGATGCTGATGTCACAGCCACTCAACCTCCACACTAGAGGGGAGGGGCGGCTGCTTAGCATAAGACATGCACACTAATAAGGCTTGCACTGGGAGCCCATCATATAATGAGTGAAATGCCCAGTGTCTGAACTGTAACCTATAAATGACGCCAGAAACCCAGGTCAGGCGGGCTAAACAGCACTATATAGGTGCATCTCGCACGGATACACGAGACGCACAGTGTCTGAATTAAGGCCTATAAATGACGCACAACACCAGGTCCAGGCGGGTCAGTTAGCACTATATGAGTGATAACACATGACAGGCTAACCGTGTCTGACTGTACAAGGACATGATCTGATCATACCACATCTGAAACCAGAAGTTTACATACACTATCTATGTGCTGTTTCTATTTGTCTTAGTTAAAACTGTTATTTAATGTTTTTCATGCTTGTCTCTGCTGCCATCTACTGGTCAGACCTTTCGGCTCCTCTGTTTCTTTTGTCCAGCCCATGGGAGTGTCTGATGACCCTCTTGCATCACGTCCTGGTATCTTCATTCCAAACCAGAGTTTGTGAGAACAACATCCCTTATTGGATTGGAGCTACTAGGAGCAAAGTCTTCTGACCACGTAGTAGCTTCAGAGGCAAGCAACACTGGAGAATTACAATGCCAAGTACTTGGATTACTGCACTCTGCCCCACCTATAGGAAAAACGAAGGTAAGATTCTCATAACCCCTCACAACTACGCACCTTCCATCGCCTTTAAGTGGGGACAGAACAGTCAGAAGACTGCTTAAGAGCTCAATACCCCGGCTACAGATCCCTAAGAACCCTGTAACTTCCCATGTAATCTGCCTAGCAACAAGCCTTGTGCACTAGTCTGCCTGCACAGTGCATGCCTGGACAAGCCTAAGGGGAAGCTCTCCCATCTGCCACGTCCTATATCACCTCTGCTTGCATTGTAAAGGGACAGTTTATGCACCTGCTGTTTCCCTCTAGCCATACCACTTCTATAGACTTGCAGTACATTATACCTCATTACTGCACATCGCTGCACTGCGAACCCCAAGTTTTGCTAAAGACACCTTGGGAATCTCATCAGGGAGTCCTTGCAGAGCTGCACAACGATTTTTGGACCCCTATTCAAAGGTCAAGTTTCTTAAAGAGACAGTACACCTTAAATCAAAATGGCCGAAAAAGACCTTGGACAGTTCCCCACTGCTGAAACAGAGCAAATACAATCTGATACTGTCTATTATGAAGCCCAGGAGGCAGAGCCCATGCTTTCAGCAGACCAAGTTGTCCGACCGAAGCGCTCTTCCAAACCCACGATAAAGGCCACTGAAAACTATCACACTATGAAAGATGAGCTATGTGAACACTTGGAAGAACTGTGGGAACGAGTCACCTATTACATGTCAAGACTTGACTCCTCATCAGGTGATGCCACATGCTTACAAGCCGCTATGGAATGGCTGAACACAGCTCATGAAAGATACAAGAGACTGTCAACAAGGTACATTACCTTTCTAAAAGACTCTAAAATTGATGAAGCTCTTTCAGACCTGAGCAAGGCAGAAGAGGTGGACAAGGAAAGAGATGCCAAGGTGCAAGATGCCATAGACAAGGCCGAACACCGTATCTCTCACCAGCAAGAAACTAGATCACACCGATCAACCTCATCTAGACGTTCCTCTCGGTCATCCAGGTCATCATCCTCAAGAAGCTCAGCTCTGAGCGATAGGATACTAGAGGCCCGCATAAGAGCAGAAGAATCCAAGGTGAGACATTCCTTCACAGAAAGAGAAGTAGAGGAAGAAGCCAAAAGGGCAGAAGCAGAAGCCAAAAGGACAGAAGCAGAAGCCCTTGCAAAAGCAGAAGCCGCTAAAGCAGAAGCCCTTGCAAAAGCAGAAGCTGCTAAAGTGGAAGCCAAAAGGGCAGAAGCGGAGGCTCGGATAAAGATTCTTCGGTCACAGATGGAAGAGGAAGTTGCGCTAGCTAAAGTGAGACTACTTGAGCAAGCATTGATCCAAGGTCCTGATCCAGCTCACTCGCCACCACTGGAAGCAGACAATCCAGTTGATCGCACAAGAGACTATGTACTGAATCAGTTACCTGTAGCAACCCCGGTTTGCAGTACCGTCCAAGCCGACAACACCGAAACCTCCAACTTACCTCTACCAGTGCCAGTGCCACCTAAAGCACCCGAGCAAATTAATAACAGTCACCAAGAGGTGCCCTCTCAAACACAGTCAGCACGGCAAGATGGCAACCAAGTGTTTCCTGACCCACTTCCACAGATCAAGCAGCGGTCATCAGAATCTACAGAGGCTAAACCACAGCTCAACCCTGCAGTAACGTCATTTTACCCGGGAACATTTCATCCATTCACGACAGGCAGCCCATACACCCCAGGGGCATCACGAGCCGTCGTGGCAACAAGTGGTGAGAAATCAGATATGTCTGAGTTTGCCAGGTTCATGGTGAGCAGAGAGCTAATCAACACTAGTCTCATGAAATTCGATGATCGTGCAGAAAGCTACAGGGCCTGGAAAGCAACTTTCAAGGCAGCCATCGCCAATCTCAACTTCACTGCAGAACAGGAGCTCGATCTCCTGATCAAGTGGTTGGGCCCAGACTCTACAAACCGTATCAAGAGCCTCAGAACCGTCTATGTGGGACAAGCAGAAGCAGGTCTCGCTGCTGCATGGCAAAGACTGGAACGCACCTTTGGCAGCGCAGAAGCAATAGAGAAAGCCCTATTCAAGAGAGTGCAGGACATCCCAAAGATCAACCTTAAAGAAGTCCACAAGCTTCAAGACCTAAGTGATCTGCTCATGGAGCTGGAGCTCGCCAAAAGAGACCCTCGTCTGTCTGGGCTGTGCTACCTGGATACAGCCCATGGAGTGAACCCAATCGTGGTGAAGCTGCCATACAGTCTGCAGGAGAAATGGGCAACGTCAGTCTCAAGGTACAAAAGAGTGCATGACGTCACCTTTCCCCCATTTATTCAGTTCTGCAAGTTCATCGACGAGCAGGCCCAGATGAGGAACGACCCCAGCCTCGACTTCCTAGAGTTCAACACTTCGGCAGCTGCAACATCATCATCATCATGAAGGTATGAAGGTGCCATACACAAACGCAGAGACATTAAGAATACTGTGAGTGTCAGGAAGACTGAGCTACCATCACCTGCAGCACCCACAGATAAATAGTACACCATCTCACCACAAGATAAGTCTTTCAATCAAGAATGTCCCATCCATAAAAAAATGCATTCACTGAAAAAGTGCAGAGGGTTTAGATCCAAAACCCTACAGGAGCGCAAGAAAGTCCTCACAGAGCTTGGGATCTGTTTCAAATGCTGTGCATCACTTGAACACATGGCCAAGGACTGTAAATCCATCGTCAAGTGTGAGGAGTGTCATAGTGAAAAACACGTTTCAGCCATGCACCCAACCCAGCTAGCTAGAGACACACCGGCTGCAGTCACCACCACTCCCACTCCAAGTCATGGCGGGGAGCCCAAGAATCAGACTGACACCACCACAGCCATCTCCTGCTCATGCTCAGAGGTATGTGGAGAGGGCCAAACACAGCAATGTTGTGCCCGAATATGCCTCATCAAGGTTTATCCCGAGGGACATCCAGAAAAGGCAATGAAGGTGTTGTTACGGTTGCTGCGAGCACTGGAGACTATGTCCAGATTTCTTGCAACTGCACATGTGCGAGCGCTGGAGACTAAGTCCAGATTTCTTGCTACTGCACATGTGCGAGCGCCGGAGACTAAGTCCTATCTTGGAGCCATTGCACATGTGCGGGTGACATCATCGCTAACACGAGGTCACATGTCTCTCACACCTTCTATGCCGATTGGTCGCTGGTCATGTGCTTGTGACGCCTTGCTCGGTGATAGGCCAGCATGACGTCACTCCTGTCGTTCTGGCAGCGGATTGGCTCTGGTGTCCTCCATCTTGGATGAGGCACAGAGTCTATATAAGACCCTGACACACGCCGCATGGCGCTCAGTCCTCTTGGTTCATGCATAAGAGTAGACGCTCTGTGCGCGTTCCTCTAGGCATTCCTCTGTTTATGCTAGGTGAGCGCTACTGGCAGGGTAGCGTTCTTATACCTTACAGCTTCGGCTGCTGTCCGTATCCTTACCTCTTAGGGGAGCGGACATAGGCAGGTGCCTGAGGCACATGGTCTGTCTGGGCCTTGTGATTCGACTCGTAGGTGGACGTTGCCGCTAGGGTAACGTTCCTTATACTGCGTCTGGCAGTTGTTCGTATCCTCGCACACTAGGGGAGCGAACAGAGGTAGGAGCTTTGTGCGGCTTACGCTGCTGTTCGTCTCTTTTGCACCACTAGAAGAGCGGACCTAGGTAGGTGCCATTTCGCACACATTGCCTTTGTCTCTGTGATTATTAACAGAGATCATTCCACACACCCTCCAAGTAAGGGAGGAATTGCTTTACTTACTTATTATATCCTTCTGTGAGTTAACAGAGGTATTGCACTCTGCCATAGTCTGCAGCAAAGTCTTTGCACGGTGGACCCTGACTGTCTGATACTCTTTTAGGTTATTAGCAGACAGCCCCCCGTAACATTAGGACTGAGCCAAGGGTCTGGCAGTTATGGCAGAATATCAGCAATTACATCGTTACATACAAGTACTTGAGTCATGGCTCAAGAGTATAGAGGATAAACCTCAGACCATGGTGACAGCTGCACATGATCCTCGACTTGCTCTGCCAAACAGATATTGTGGCGATGCCAGATCATGTCGTGGCTTCATTAGTCAGTGTCAGATACACCTAGAGGTCAACTCTTCTCGCTTCTCTACGGAGAGGTCCAGAGTAGGCTTTATCATCTCCTTACTTCAGGACAAAGCCTTAGAATGGGCGACTCCCCTATGGGAGCGCTCTGATGTGGTTACTCTGAGACATCAAGACTTTCTTGATGCTCTTAAGGCGGTATTCATGGGTCCGCAGGTTACCCATGATGCGGCCCTGAGACTGTTAGATCTATCTCAGGGTTCGTTATCCACTAGTTCTTATGCCATTGCTTTTAGAACTCTGGTGGCAGAACTAGATTGGCCAGAGAAGGTGTTGATTCCTATCTTCTAGAGAGGGTTGGCAGGCTATGTCAAGGATGCTCTTGCTACTCGTGAGGTCCCTGCTTCTCTGGAGAACTTGATCACAGTAGCAACGAGGATCGATGTACGCCATAAGGAACGTAGACTCGAGGTCTCTTCCTCACGCCCTAAGCATCGGGCTATTGCAGTTGTTGAGGGTCCACTACCATCTTCCTCAGCATCTGAAACATCTCCCACTCCTATGGAGTTAGGTCATACGTTCTCCAGACTACGCAAGTCTGGTCCTCCTATATGTTACGTATGTCGTCAGGCTGGGCACTATGCCAACAAGTGTCCTAGCCGTCAGGGAAACTCCCTGGCCTAGTAACCATTAGAGGGGGGTTACTAGAGACGTCTTCTGCACCCTCTAAGTGTTGTATCCCAGGTCAGCTCTCGTTATCTGAGAATACATGGCCTATTATGGCTTTTGTGGATTCCGGAGCTGACGGGACTTTTGTGTCCTCAGGATTTGTAAAGGGACACAATATTCCCTCTATCATGTTAGAGGCGCCTATTCCTGTCCGTGTTGTTAATGGAACTATGTTGTCTGACTCCATTACATTGAGGACAGTTCCCTTGCGCCTTTCCCTGTCTCAGGGTCACATAGAGGAGATTTCTTTTCTTGTTTTGCCTGAGGGTATAGACGACGTCCTTCTGGGTCTTCCATGGCTTCGGACTCATGCTCCTCACATTGACTGGGAGTCTGACAGCATTATTAGTTGGGGTTCGAAATGTCAGTCCCGATGTCTTCCCTTACCACCTAAGGTCGTTGCGGTTGCATCAACTGATCTCTCTCCCATACCTACACCCTATTTGGATTTCGCTGACGTGTTCTCCAAACAGGGTGCTGAGGTTCTTCCACCCCATAGGCCGTATGACTGTGCCATAGACCTTATCCCAGGTTCGGCTCCACCTAAAGGCAGGGTTTACCCCCTGTCGATACCTGAGTCGGAGGCCATGTCGACCTATATAAGAGAGAGTTTAGAGAAGGGGTTCATTCGTAAGTCTGTCTCTCCCGCGGGAGCTGGGTTTTTCTTTGTTCGGAAGAAAGAGGGTGATTTGTGTCCCTGCATAGATTACAGGGGTCTCAACGCAATCACAATAAAGAACAAATACCCATTACCTTTAATTTCGGAGCTCTTTGACAGACTGAGAGGAGCTCAAGTTTTTACGAAGTTGGATCTGCGGGGTGCGTATAACTTGGTACGAATTCGAAAGGGTGACGAATGGAAGACCGCTTTTAACACCCGAGACGGTCACTATGAATACCTCGTCATGCCTTTGGGTTATGTAATGCACCCGCAGTATTTCAGGACTTTGTAAACGATGTGTTCAGGGATTTACTGTTATCCTCAGTAGTTGTGTATTTGGACGACATCCTGATTTTTTCTCCTGATCTGGAGACTCATCGTCAGGATGTCGTTCGTGTCCTTTCCCGTTTAAGGGAGCACTCATTGTTTGCTAAACTCGAGAAATGTGTATTCGAGCAGTCCTCATTGCCTTTTTTGGGTTACATTATCTCACAAGAGGGCCTGGCTATGGATCCTGCGAAGCTCTCTGCTGTCCTGCAATGGTCCGAACCTCATTCCTTGAAGGCGGTGCAACGCTTCTTAGGATTCATAAATTATTACAGGCAGTTCATACCCCATTTTTCTACTTTGGTGGCCCCTTTGGTGGCCTTGACTAAGAAAGGTGCTAATCCCAAAGCCTGGTCTACTGAGACATCTCAGGCTTTTGAGGCAGTAAAAAGACACTTTTCAACTGCTCCCGTTCTTCAAAGACCCGATGAGAGTAAGCCCTTCCTCTTAGAGGTTGATGCCTCTTCAGTGGGTGCTGGTGCGGTCTTGTATCAAAAGAACGGTGCAGGTAGAAAAAGGCTGTGTTTCTTCTTTGCTAAAACCTTTTCACCGGCAGAGAGAAACTATACCATTGGGGATAGGGAACTGCTCGCCTTGAGATTAGCCTTGGAGGAGTGGCGTCACTTGCTGGAAAGAGCGAAACATCCTTTCCAGGTCTATACAGACCATAAGAATCTGACGTACTTACAAACCGCTCAGCGTCTGAATCCTCGCCAAGCCCGCTGGTCCTTGTTTTTCTCCCGCTTTCACTTCTCCATCAACTATCTGTCTGGGAGTAAGAATAACAAGGCAGACGCCCTGTCTCGCTCTATGCTTTCTACCCAGGAAGAGATTGACGAACCTCGTCTTATCCTTCCCTCCAGGGTTTTTCATACGCTCTCCCCTGTGACGTTAGACCAAATCCCACCGGGCAAGACCTTTGTTCCGCCTGATCGACAGAATGATATACTGTCATGGGCCCACACCTCAAAGGTGGGTGGGCATTTTGGTATTAGGCGGACACGAGAGTTACTGGAGAGGTGGTATTGGTGGCCACACTTAGCCAGCCACGTCAAGAGATATGTCGGTTCCTGCTACTCGTGTGCTCGCAACCGTCCATTACGGCAGAGACCGGCTGGGCTCTTGCATCCTTTACCAGTGCCAGATAGTCCATGGGAGGTGGTAGGCATGGACTTTGTGGGTGATCTTCCATGTTCACAGGGACATAGATTTGTGTGGGTCATTATGGACCATTTCTCCCAGATGGTTCATCTCGTACCGTTATCGAGAATCCCATCTTCCAGGGTACTAGCCAAACTATTCCTCAAGCATGTCTTTAGGCTTCACGGGATGCCAGATCGTATCATTTGTGATAGAGGCCCGCAATTTACTTCCCGTTTCTGGCGAGATCTTTGTAGACTTCTGCAAATTGAGTTGAATCTCTCTTCGGCATACCATCCGGAGACCAATGGTTTGGTTGAACGTACCAATCAATCTATGATTATATACCTTCGACACTTTGTTGCTGAGAACCACGATAACTGGTCCTCCCTCCTACCCTGGGCAGAATTTGCCCTTAACAATTCGCTGACTGAGGCCACTGGGCAGACACCGTTCATACTCAATAATGGGCAACACCCTAGGGTACCGGTACCGTTTCCCGCTGCTGCACCTCCTCCTCTTGTGGCCGACTGGGCAACTAATGCCAGAGAGGTTTGGGATCGGACTCAAGAGTCGATCCAAGCAGCTAAGGACCGTATGAAGACGGTGTCCGATCGGTTTCGTCGCCCGGCTCCTGTCTTTTCTCCAGGGGACTTTGTGTGGCTCTCTGCAAAACACGTGAGACTTAGAGTGAGCTCTGTCAAATTTGCTCCTCGCTTCCTGGGTCCTTATGAGGTTCTTCGACAGGTAAATCCTGTAGTCTACCAATTGAAGTTACCTGTCCATCTTAGGATTCATGACAAATTCCATGTCTCACTGCTAAAGCCGGCTATTTTACCTCACGCTCGTGAAGTGCACTCTCCTGCCTCTGATTCCTCTCGCTCTAGCTATGAGGTACGAGCCATAGTTGGTTCTAAGATGGTTAGAGGGCGCAGGTTCTTCTTGATAGATTGGGAGGGCTATGGCCCGGAACATCGCTCTTGGGAGCCTGAGGAGGCTGTCCATGCTCCCGACTTAGTTGCCGATTACCTGCGTCGCCGGGAGGGGGGCCCTTGAGGGGGAGGTACTATTACGGTTGCTGCGAGCACTGGAGACTATGTCCAGATTTCTTGCTACTGCACATGTGCGAGCGCTGGAGACTAAGTCCAGATTTCTTGCTACTGCACATGTGCGAGCGCCGGAGACTAAGTCCTATCTTGGAGCCATTGCACATGTGCGGGTGACATCATCGCTGACACGAGGTCACATGTCTCTGACACCTTCTATGCCGATTGGTCGCTGGTCATGTGCTTGTGACGCCTTGCTCGGTGATAGGCCAGCATGACGTCACTCCTGTCATTCTGGCAGCGGATTGGCTCTGGTGTCCTCCATCTTGGATGAGGCACAGAGTCTATATAAGACCCTGACACACGCCGCATGGCGCTCAGTCCTCTTGGTTCATGCATAAGAGTAGACGCTCTGTGCGCGTTCCTCTAGGCATTCCTCTGTCTATGCTAGGTGAGCGCTACCGGCAGGGTAGCGTTCTTATACCTTACAGCTTCGGCTGCTGTCCGTATCCTTACCTCTTAGGGGAGCGGACATAGGCAGGTGCCTGAGGCACATGGTCTGTCTGGGCCTTGTGATTCGACTCGTAGGTGGACGTTGCCGCTAGCGTAACATTCCTTATACTGCGTCTGGCAGTTGTTCGTATCCTCGCACACTAGGGGAGCGAACAGAGGTAGGAGCTTTGTGCGGCTTACGCTGCTGTTCGTCTCTTTTGCACCACTAGAAGAGCGGACCTAGGCAGGTGCCATATCTAGTGGTTCGTGTCCTCGCACACTAGTGGAGCGAACGCAGGTAGGAGCTTTGTGCGGCTTATGCTGCTGTTCGTCTCTTTTGCACCACTAGAAGAGCGGACCTAGGTAGGTGCCATTTCGCACACATTGCCTTTGTCTCTGTGATAATTAACAGAGATCATTCCACACACCCTCCAAGTAAGGGAGGAATTGCTTTACTTACTTATTATATCCTTCTGTGAGTTAACAGAGGTATTGCACTCTGCCATAGTCTGCAGCAAAGTCTTTGCACGGTGGACCCTCACTGTCTGATACTCTTTTAGGTTATTATCAGACAGCCCCCCGTAACAGGTGTATGCCATCATAGATGACCAAAGCAACCGGTCCCTGGCAGGAACCAAATTCTTTGAAGCCTTCGGAATTAATGGACCATCAGAACCCTACACCTTGAACACCTGCTCGGGTCGCATAGAGACTAGCGGCAGAAGAGCCCAGGGATTCATTGCTTCTCCTATCAATGGGAAGACTGAAATACCTCTACCAACGCTCGTTGAATGTGACCAAATACCCAGCCACAGGAATGAAATTCCTACCCCAGAAGCTGCATTTCATCAACCACACCTAAGACACCTCGCTAGTGTTATCCCACCTCTGGACAATAACGCAGAGATTCTACTCCTGCTCGGCAGAGACAATCTAAGGGTACACAAGGTGCGAAAACAGTGTAATGGGCCTGACTATGCACCATACTCCCAGAGACTGGACTTGGGATGGGTAGTCATAGGAATTGCGTGCGTTGATCGATCAGAAATTGACTCCTTCAAGACTTACGTGCATGGAGATGGGCGCACATCCTGCTTAAAGCCATGTCCTCACCACTATGGAGTGAAAGAGAAGTCTCCAGACACAATACAGCTACCTGACATCGCTTCTTCTCTGCATATCGACAACTTGGGAAGATCAGTCTTTCACACCACCAAGGACGACGATAAAGTAGCCTTGTCAGTAGAGGACAGAGAATTCATCGGAATAATGGACTGTGAGTTTTCTAAAGACAAAACCAACCATTGGGTCTCTCCATTACCCTTCCGATCTACCAGGGTAAGACTCCCAAACAACCGAGCTCAAGCTCAGACCAGATTTAACTCTCTTCAGCGTTCTATGAACAGCAAACCCGAAATGAGAGAACATATTGTTGCCTTTATGGACAAAATATTCTGCAACAACCTAGCAGAACCTGTACCAGCCGAACTGAATCCAGCAGATCACGCAACTAGACCTACGTCTATAAGTTCTTTTGCTAACTCTTCTTGGCTTACAGGTCCAGAGTTCCCGCTGAGACAGTCAGAAGAAGGTGTCCAGGAAGCCTTCAGCATCCTTGATCCAGACAACGATCCAGATGTCCGAGCTGAAGTCAATACCCTGGCCACCAGTGCAGAAAAAACTTCCAACCTCGGTTGCCAACGTTTTGAACGTTTCTCCAGCTGGATGAGGCTCGTCAGGACTGTCGCTAGGTTAGTGCACATCGCCAGATGCTATCATACGGACCTTAAAAACAAAGACTGTCATCGCTGGCATGTCTGCCACAAGCCCCTTTCTTCTGAGGACATCTCCCATAGCGAGTCCCTCATAATACGCCACCTCCAACAGAGTGAATTTGCCATAGAATGGAAGTGTTTATACAACAAACAGCAGATTCCATTAAGAAGTTCTCTCGCCAATTTAAACCCAGTCATCGACAGTTTCGGCTTACTGAGAGTTGGCGGTCGTTTGAACCAGGCTCATCTTGGAGTTGCAGAACAAAATCCTCTCATCATTCCCAACAAACACCATGTTACAGTCTTGCTGATCCGACACCACCATGAAAAGACTGAACACCAAGGCAGGCAAATTACAGAAGGTGCTTTACGGTCTGCAGGCCTCTGGATTATTGGGATGAAGAGACGTGTAGCACAAATACTACACGATTGTGTGCACTGTCGTAAAGCGAGAGGAAAACTGTACCAACAAATGGCTGACTTGCCTACAGACAGACTTTCTACAGAGCCACCTTTCACCTACGTGGGCCTAGACGTTTTCGGACCATGGATGGTGTCCACACGCAGAACCCGCGGCAGCCAAGCAAACAGTAAGCGGTGGGCTGTGTTATTCACTTGCATGAGTGTTCGAGCCGTTCACATTGAGGTGTTAGAGTCCATTGATACCTCCAGCCTAATCAACGCCTTGAGAAGGTTCCTTGCCATCAGAGGACCAGTGAAACAGTTGAGGTCTGACCGTGGAAGCAACTTCGTCGGTGCATGTAGAGAACTGAACATCGACACCAAACCTATCCAAGATCAGCTGGCAGAGAAAGGTTGCACCTGGATCTTCAATCCCCCTCACAGTTCTCACATGGGAGGCTCCTGGGAGAGGATGATCGGGATTTCACGCAACATCTTGAACTCCATGCTAATGGACGTCAATTCCTCAAGACTCACACATGAGACTCTAGTCACTCTTTTAGCTGAAGTCTCAGCCATTATCAATTCAAGACCCCTTGTGCCGGTGACCATGGATCCAGAAACACCAACCATATTGACTCCTACTATTCTTATTATCCAAAAAACTGACAACGCGGTAATGCCCAGCGGAGAGTTCACCAACGCGAACACTTATCAAAAACACTGGAAACGGGTTCAATACTTGGCTGACTACTTCTAGAACCGATGGAGGAAGGAATACCTCACCATTCTTCAAGGAAGAAAGAAGTGGCGACATCCCAAGCCGAACCTCAAGGAAGGAGACCTAGTCCTCATGAAAGATCAGACCACTGAAAGGACTGACTGGCCTATGGGACTGATTACTAGGATACTGCCTAGTCAGGATGGCAATGCTCGGAAGGTGGAGCTAAAGGTCATCAGGAAAGGTGAGACGAAGACCTTCGCAAGGCCAATCCACGAACTTGTTATGCTTTTGCCCATAGAGAGCGTCCCTACAGGATAAACGCTACCGGACCTGAACTTTGAGCCATCCTTCTTGTTTTGGACTCAATTGAGCTTGTTTTTGCATTTAACATGCCTTTCCTTTCAGGTTGTATTATGGACTCAATAGTGAAATCCCCAAATTGAATTTTCAGACGGGGAGTGTGCTGTTTCTATTTGTCTTAGTTAAAACTGTTATTTAATGTTTTTCATGCTTGTCTCTGCTGCCATCTACTGGTCAGACCTTTCGGCTCCTCTGTTTCTTTTGTGCAGCCCATGGGAGTGTCTGATGACCCTCTTGCATCACATCCTGGTATGTTCATTCCAAACCAGAGTTTGTGAGAACAACATCCCTTATTGGATTGGAGCTACTAGGAGCAAAGTCTTCTGACCACGTAGTAGCTTCAGAGGCAAGCATCACTGGAGAATTACAATGCCAAGTACTTGGATTACTGCACTCTGCATGTCCTAACCTTTGGAGAAAATATACCACCATTGTTTCATCTCAGCATGTGCATGTTTCACTCTGGAGTGCTCTGGTCCTGTCTGCCCCACCTATAGGAAAAACGAAGGTAAGATTCTCACAACCTCTCACAACTACGCGCCTTCCATCGCTTTTAAGTGGGGACAGAACAATCTAAAAAGACACAGATTAGTGATGGATGGACTGGCAGATATCCGGGATTGCACAGTCTAAAGCCTACTTTACATGTTGCAATTTCGCATACGATATCGTATGCGATTTGCAACGCTTCCATCGTATGTGCGGCATGTTCAATTTGTTGAACGTGCCGCACAAACGAATAACCCCCCCGTCACACGTACTTACCTTCCATACGACCTCGATGTGGGTGGCGAACGTCCACTTCCTGGAGTGGGAGGGACGTTCAGCGTCACATCGACGTCACGCGGCAGCCGGCCAATAGAAGCGGAGGGGCAGAGCTGAGCGGGACGTAAACATCCCACCCACCTCCTTCCTCCCGCATTGTGGGCCGGGAGCCGCAGGACACAGATAAGATCTGTTCATCGTTCCCGGGGTGTAACACACTGCAATGTGTGCTACCCCGGGTACGATGAACAATCTGACATGCAATTCTAGAGAAAGGTACGATGTGTATGCGATGAACGTTTTAACGTTCAATCTCAATCGCACGTACCTGTCACAAACTGCAATGTAACTTACGATGCCGGATGTGCGTCACTTACGACGTGACCCCGCCGACACATCGTAAGATGCATTGCAGCGTGTAATGCAGGCTTAAGGCCTCTGCCACACTTACGTGACAAAACGTTACGTTTTTGTCACGTACGTGTTAAAGGGGTGGTTTTGTCTCCGTGTGCCGTGTTTATGGCACGTACGTGTTCTCCGTGTGTTAAATGTTATAACACATGGAGAACGGAAAGTCCCGCCTACCTGCTTCATCTGTCGCTGTCTGTGGTGCTGAATGACAGTTTCCGGCACAGGCCACGCCCCGCTGACACTGCGTCCGTCCCCCAGTGAAGCAGAAGCGTTGTTCAAAATCACTGGGGGACAGATGCAGGGGACAGCCGTGGCAGAGACTGCAGGTATGGTAGAGGTGAGTATGTGTTTTTATTATTTTTACACTGACACGTGTCTTTCTCCGGCACGTGTCACACGGGGCCGCATCCACACTACATTCGTGTGGTACGGGTGCGGGCCGTGTGACACCCGTGCTGCCGGAGCAACACGGACATGTCAGCGGTTTTAAGAAACAGACACACGTAAGTACGGAATGGACACACGTTCCATTCCTGAATACTTACGTGTGTCCAAAACAATAACAAAACATAGGAACAAGTGGGCCCGTGTCTCCGGTACATGAAAAAAATGGCACACACATACCGGAGACACGTGAGTGTGATGGAGGCCTAAAGGATTATAAAAGGAAAAAATGGTTCCGGCCCGGAATTCATTCTGGATATCAGACTGGACGCCAGTCCCCCTTTAAGTCTTTGGGGACCAGAATCCAGCTAGTGCTTAAAATGGTGGTACATGGGATTGGAGGATTACAGCAAGCGCGCTCAGCCTCAGAGTGTCTTACTGCTTGCATCCATAAACTAGCTGTTTTTTTGCCAAGTGATGCAGATTCAGTGCTGAAATTTTTACAGCATATTCCTGCACCCAATCTACACCTTCAGGCAAAACAAAAAATGCATCGCTGTGTGTTGAGTTATTTAGAGGATACACCAAATTTACACTGTTATACAAGCTGTACACTGACTTTTGTACATTGTATCAAAGGGTCTGATCTTCAGTGTTGTCCCATGAAAAGATATAACAAAATATTTACAAAAATCAGAGGGGTGTACTCATTTTTGTGAGATACCGTATATTACAAAGATGTTTGTTTTATGTGTACTATTGGTTTATGGCGTGGAAAATAAAACAATGGTTACTCTGTAGTATGACTTGTAGAAATGGAAAAGCAGCTGGGATGTGGACATGCAGCATCCAGGTGTGAGCACAATGCAAAAATGAGGATGATTATCCAGTAGAGTTTCTATATTTCTGTGCTATCAGCTTGTGGTAGACAAACACATAAATGTCACATTTAATTTAGCACTTATGTACTTTCTATATTCAGATTGGCATTAGCGCTGTGGAAAGTCAGTATTTTTCAGCATCAACAAGACGTGTGCTTATAATCTCAGCAAGCGATGATCCGAAGGTAAGAAATACAAAAAGGTAAATTATTTAATAGCACGGTAAAAAAGTACAAACACACTTCATCTCGTTGTTGAGCATTGGGTAGCTTTGATTTGTACAAGCGTAAAGTCTTCATGATTCATATGTAACTGAGACATTAAGGGAGTCTGTCAGCAGGATTTTTCTATGTCATCTGACAGCAGCATGATGTAGGGACAGAGACCCTGATTCCAGTGATGTTTCACTTTGATTACTGAGTGCACCAGCTCTGATACAATCCCTGTGTTATCTGCTACAGATCTAGCACAGCTCGGAATGTTCAGCTGTGTATAACCCTGCCCTCACCACTGATTGGTAGCTCTCTGTGTACTCTGTATATTGACAGAAAGCTGCTAATCAGTAGTAGAGGTGAGGTTGAATGAAAAGATATGAAACACTTAAGGCCCCGTCACACTAAGCAACATCGCTAGCAACATCACTGCTAACGAACAACTTTTGTGACGTTGCTAGCGATGTTGCTGTGTGTGACATCCAGCAACAACCTGGCCCCTGCTGTGAGGTCGTTGGTTGTTGCTGAATGTCCTGGGCCATTTTTTAGTTGTTGCTGTCCCACTGTGAAGCGCAGATCGCTGTGTGTGACCGCGAGACAGCAACAACTAAATGTGCAGGCAGCAGGAGCCGGCTTCTGCGGAGGCTGGTAACCAATGTAAACATCGGGTAACCAAGAAGCCCTGTCCTTGGTTACCCGATATTTACCTTTGATACCAGCCTCCGCCGCTCTCACTGCCTGTGCTGCCGGCTCCTGCTCTGTGCACATGTAGCTGCAGCACACATCGGGTTAATTAACCCCATGTGTGCTGTAACTAGGAGAGCAGGGAGCCAGCGCTCAGTGTGCTCTGCTCCCTGCTCTCTGCACGTGTAGCTCCGTGCGGTGGTAACCAAGGTAAATATCGGGTTGGTTACCCGATATTTACCTTAGTTACCAAGCGCAGCATCTTCCACGCGGCGCTGGGGGCTTGTCACTGGTTGCTGGTGAGCTCACCAGCAACTTGTGTAACGACGCTCCAGCGATCCCTGCCAGGTCAGGTTGCTGGTGGGATCGCTGGAGCGTCGCAGTGTGACATCTCACCAGCAACCTCCTAGCAACTTACCAGCGATCCCTATCGTTGTTGGGATCGCTGGTAAGTTGCTTAGTGTGACTGGACCTTTAGTCTTGTAGTGATAATCTTCTGCTAATAAAATACTGATTATCCTGCTCAGTAAGTGACGCATCACTGGAATCTGGGTCTCTGTCTCTATATTATATTATTATATAAATGTAAATTTAGATTTCATATCAGAATCTATATAAAAAAATACAAATCCTGCAAATTTTTACACTGACTACTAAGCCTAATATTAGACGACTTGCTACAGGCAGCAACAGGCTGACTCAAACTCCATTTCTTTGAATACAAGCCTTGTCTGAGTATGTTCTGCTCAGGGCAAATGTCATTGTCAAGGAAAAAGGAGGTGAGCTGTGATATCAACTCTTGTGAATGGTGGCTCCTGCGATATTTATTGTTATGTTTTATTGAATTCCTGTCTATGATGATAATGAGACTGCTGGAAAAGGATCTATACTGAACAGGAAGTAAAATGAGGCCTAATTGCCCTATTAAAAATTGCAAGATTAAAAGTTTTTTTCTTGTCAAACAACGTGATATGAAAAATTGAACATTGTCAAAATGTAAAAAAATATATATTTGACATAAAAAAGAAGAAATCTGATGATACATTCCACTATTATACATAACTACTTCCTTCCAATAAAAAGTCTCTGATCCATTGAATGTCTGGCAGAACACCTTAGTTCAGTTCAAGTAAATGAGGCTGAATTGAAATACCACAATTAGCCATTAAAGGGGTTGCCACTATTTTAATATAGATGGCGTATTCTTAGGATAGGTCATCAATGTCTGATCGGGCGGGGTTCAACACCCCGCAACCCCACCGATCAGCTGTTCTCTGTGACAGTGCCAGCAGCAGGCGGCCGGAAAGGCTCAATCCCGCAGCTGCTCTTGCCTCTGTTAGTGGCCGCGGCAGGGTACTCTGCATCCATCTCCCATTCAAATCAATAGGAGGCAAATGGGCAGTACCCAAGAAGACGGAGCAGCTCCAGAACTGAGCATTTCCAAGCGATGGTTGCTTTCGCTGACATTGAGAGCGGCTGATCGGTGTGTGCACTTGCTGTCGCACCCCAAACAATCAGACATGATGTCCTTCTGTAGTGATTGCTATCTCCGTATGATGTGTCCAAAGTAGGCTAGGCGTATCTTGGTGATCCTTGCATCGAGTGACCTGTCTGGCTTGATTTATTCCAAAACATATTTATTTTTCTTCTTCTTGCCCTCCATGGTATTAATAACATCTTTCTCCAGCATCACATTTCAAAGGCGTTGATTCTTCTTCTGTCTTGTTCCTTTGTTGTCCAGGTTTCGCATTCATATGTTACCAGAGAAAATACCAGACTATGTACGAGCCGTGTCTTCGTCACCAGTGAAATGGTCCTTGATTTGAAGACCTTGTCTAGTGACTTCATTGTTGATTTGCCCATAGCTCTTCTATTGACTTGTGGTGTCATCGCTGCATCTTGAGTGATCATTGTTTGGAGTACGTTGAAGTCCTGTACAATTTCCAGTTCGGAACGAAGAAAGAAAAATTCAGCTCACCCGTATATGTATCCGCTCAGTTCAGATGGGATGCAGGATGTCCACCGGACAGGCAGGTCCGTAGAGGCAATAGCAAGGAGAAAGGACGGGACTCAGCACCAATTCCAGGATAGGAAAAATATAAATCCAACGAAAAATATATAAAAGTGTAGAAACTTTATTCAACGATTAAAAATCCAAGAAAAACATCATCGGTTCCATGAAAACATCATGGCTTGACGCGTTTCGGACAGTTGGAATGTAGATAAGTCCTTAATCATAAGCATCGATGCTTATGATTAAGGACTTATCTATATTCCAACTGTCCGAAACGCGTCAAGCCATGATGTTTTCATGGAACCGATGATGTTTTTCTTGGATTTTTAATCGTTGAATAAAGTTTCTACACTTTTATATATTTTTTGTTGGATTTATATTTTTCCTATCCTGGAATTGGTGCTGAGTCCCGTCCTTTCTCCTTACAATTTCCAGTTCGTTGGTATCCATCTCAAATGTGTAATGATCGTACCTGGTAGTAGTCAATATCTCTGTCTTCTATGTATTCAGTAGGAATCACATGTTCGAGCTTTCAATCTTGACACTTCATAATTAGTCCTTCATTCCATTTACGCTTCTTGCTATCAATAGTGTGTTGTCTGCATATTTAAGATTCTTGATGCTATATTCAGCAAATTTAATTTCTTTTTTTTTCAGAAAGTCCAACCTTCCTGAAAATAGTTTCTGCATATACATTGAAGAGAAATGGTGACAGACCTTGTTTGGCATCTCGCTCTACTTTGAACCATGCCGTGTCACTTTGTTCTATTTGGAAAGTTGCTTCTTGGTTGATGTAAAGGTTCCGAATGAGGTTGACCAGTTGGTTTGGCATACCTGTGCCGCCCTGGCAAAACCAGGGTGTCACAGAGGTTTGCATCCATCTTTCTGGTGCAGATCTCACTCTCCCTTGGGGAGTTTCTAACACAGTGACACACGACACCAGTGGGCGGAGCTGAGAGGTCTGAAGTGTCCAGGAGGGAACTATATAGGGAGTTTCCAGTTTGCAGTGAGGAGTCAGTCTGCAGGAAGCATAGAGTCTGGAAGGAGCTCTGGTGTGGAGCTTGGGAAGAGGGGCAGTAAGGGCCTCATGAATAGGCCAGCCGCTTGTGAGGACCCGAAGTGGACCAGGACTGGGTAGTGGGCCCCCCGGTGCCGACTGTCGGGACCCAGTCTGGACCTGTGCACGGAGCAGACACAGACCTCAGACAGGAGAAGTTCAAGTTGAACGGTGCCAGGGTCGGAGCCCTGGTGCATTGGCTAGGTGGCAGATGGTGGTCTTCGTCAGCAGGAGATGGGAAGACGGCTCGGCAGATCCTATAATCACCGGGACAGGGACAGGGACAGGGTTGGAGCCGACCGGTACCGACACTGGAGACCCGACCAGAAACCGTGCACAGAGGGGGGTACGCCAGGACCGGATCCAACGGCCTAGCTAATCAACCGATTGAGGGCATGATTATAGGTCCTGTCCCAACCAAGGTCTCAAAAGCAGACAACCACCCATAGAGAGGGATAGGGCAACCGACAGGGCCAATAGATCCCACAGGTCAGCGTCAGTGGGTACGGCTCCTCAGGTACACAGAAAGCCGGGATCGGACTTCCATGTTCCATAGCGGGAAGTCTAAACACACAACCAAAACTAGTGCAGAGGAAAAGACGGCGACCACCAGCCCGGGTGGGGGACCGGAGAACAACCGGCCGCGGCGGCTGGCCACCAGCACCTTGGTTTACCAAAAGACTCGTGTGATTCATTTAATTGTGAGTAACCAAACATCCCCTGGTACGTCCGGGCGCGCAAGCCCCTTACATCACCATACCCTGCACAGAGACACTGGGCCCCAGGACAACCATCCCTACCCACGGAGGGGTTAAAATCCGGCTGCCACTACATCTCCCCTGGGTATCCCACAACAGCAGCGGTGGTGTCCCACTTCACCTCACACCGTGGGTGGCGTCACAAACTGAATACGGCCAAGGCCGTACAACTACGTCCCCCTTTTCATTTGGCGAGTCCGCGCGACCCCTGGGTCCGGAGGATCCCTCGAGCCACACAGCGGGTCCGGATCTGAGCAGCCCAGCTGCTGCAATCATGGGGACGGCACACCCCGATATCCTTTATAGTATTAAAATGCTTCTGGTGATCATCACAGTCAAAGTTTTGCTGTAATCAATGAAGCAAATATAGACCTTCTTGTTATATTCTTTTAGTCCTACCCGTTATCCATCTAATGTTAGCAATTACACTTCATGTTCCTCTGCCTTTTCTAAATCCTGCTTGTTCCTCGGGCAGGTCTTTGTCAATGTAAGGCTGTAGCCGTCTTTGTAGGATCTTCAGTAGCATTTTACTGGCATGCGGTATGAACACAATAGTCTGATAGTTTCCACCGTCGGTAACATCTACATTCTTTGGAATAGGAATAAACACAGATCTTGTCCAGTCCTTGGGCCATTTACCAGTTGCCATATCTGCTGACACAGGCATGTGATGACATCAACTGCTGCTTCAAAAGATGTTATTAGTTCTATTGGAATATCGTCTTTCAAGATGTTCGATTCACTATCAGTTCCAGTGTCAGATTCTTGTAGAGGTGCATATTCTTTATTTCTTTCCTTGACCTGTTCTGGCTCAGTTAGGGGGGCTTTACACGTTGCGACATCGCTACCGATTTATCGTCGGGGTCACGTCGTTAGTGACGCACATCCGGCACCGGTAGCGACAACGCAACGTGTAAATCCTAGGTGCGACGATAAACGAGCACAGAAGCGTACAATATCACTGATCTGTGTAGCGTCATTCATTTCCATAATGTCGGTTCGATGTTGTTTGTCATTCCTGCAGCTCCACACATCGCCGTGTGTAAACCCGCAGGAGCGACAAACATCTCCTTACCTGCATCCCGACAGCAATGCGGAAGGGAGAAGGTGGGCGGGATGTTATGTCCCGCTCATCTCCGCCCCTCCGCTTCTATTGGCCGGCCGATTAGTGAAGTCACTGTGACGTCGCTGAGCAGGTATGTGCGTGTGAAGCTGCCGTAGCGATAATGTTCGCTAGGGCAGCAATCACCACATATCGCATGTGCGACGGGGGTGGGTGCTATCGCGCTGGACATCGCTAGCAATTGCTAGCGATGTCGCAGCGTGTAAAGTACCCCTTAGTTTGTTCCCGTTGGTATCTTTCAACATTCCCATTTGGTTGAAACTTTTGGCATATCTCTTAGGTCTTTTGATATGTCTTAATTGTTTTGCCCTTCAGATGTTCATTTTCTATCTCTGTACATATCTTTTTGTCTGCTTTAATGGTTCTCTTTAGCTTTTACTGATGATGTCTGTGTCCTGATTGTTACCTTTTGCTTTTGCCATTCGTCTTTCTTCAATGAGCGTTTGGGTCTCTTCTGTTAAGCATGGCTCTGAGAATCTTTTCTGCCTCTTGTTTATTGTCTTTCTGGCATCTTCAGTAATAATATTCTTTATATGTGTCCATAATTCCTCAGGCTTTTTTTCATCCATGTCCTGTGATATAAATCGATTGTGAAGACCATTTAAAAAAACTTCAGGTATGTTGGTCAAACGACCTGTTTCCTAGTCCGTTCACACAACATGGCTATTAGCCATTAAAGGGGTTTCCCACAAAGTACATTTTAATCTATAGATCTTGGAATAATAATAAGGTCCACAATTGGATGTGTGTAAAAAAAATTCCTGTTCTGAGATAATCTTATATATGTGTCCCTGCTATCTGTGTAATGGCCGTGTCTGACCTTACAGGGACATGGTCTGACTATATCACATCTCTGGGGTCGGGGAGGACGTACTTTATATGTTTATATGTTTCATGAACGACATATCCAAGCACCCGCGATACTCAGCCAAGCACTGAGTGTACCCAAGCACCCCCATGCTCGATCGAGTACTGATCAGTCTTTAGTAAAAATCTTTTCAATATGGATTTTAGGATAATGGTCAGTAGAAATTAAGGCCCACAGTTATTAAGAATGGATTTACAAATCTAAAAAATGATACTTGGAATTAAAGGGCACCAATCATCAGGGTTTTTGTGTATAACCTAAAGCCAGTGCTATACTGGCACTATCAAGCTGATTCTATACATACCTGTAGTGGTCAGCTTGGGTGTTTAGGTTTTGAAATCCAAGAAAGTAAAGTTTATAAAATCATCAGCTTCTTGAGTGACAGCAGCTGAGGATCAGATAATATCTGGGGGCTATTCAGAATTATCCCCTCCCCCTGTTAGAATTAGGATAAGATTTATACAATCAATTTAATTTTTGACTTGCATGACCTGTGCTGAGGTCAAACCCATGTGACCAAAAGGGGCAGGGCCTCAGTCAACAGAAAAATGTTGCTACCTTGTATCAGCTTTGTTGATTGAAGTCCCGCCCTTTCTGGTCACTTGGTTGTGACCTCAGCACAGGTCCTACAAGTCAAAAATTAAATTGATTGTATAATACTTATCACCTCTCAGAATTAGCAAAACTATGAATACCCCACCCCTCCAGTTATTATCAGCTGCTGTCACTCAAGAAGCTGCTGATTTTATAAATTTTACTTTCTTGGATTTCAAAACCTAAACATCTGAGCTGACCACTACGATAAGTATAGAATCAGCCTGATAGTGCCAGTATAGCACTGGCTTTAGGTTATATACAAAAACCCTGGTGATTGGTTTCCTTTAATTCAAAAAATGTAGAAAAAACAGCAGAGCTCCTTAATAAAATTATCTCATTTTGCGCTAACCTAAAGCAGGAAAGTTAAAGAGTGGGCTTAGCGTGGTGCTAACATTTGTCAATTACTGTTTTTAGCCTGTTTGGTCACTAGGAGGCCAAATCTATTAGTCACAGCAGGAAACAGAGAAAAATGGGCACCCCTAGATTTGTAGGATCCAACAATCAAAGTACAATGCTGTGTTACTTGGACTGTGTCCATAGATCCCAATAAAGACCACGTAATACCTAATTGTCTTGTAATGGCACTGTAGGATGTCGTGCGGTGTTCTGCATTGCACTTGCTGGGTGTCATGGCGGCGTCAGACTCTGTTCACACTGCAAAGTCCGATAAACTGCCTGGAATTTTTTAGTTGCACAGCCTGTCATGGGTGTCGGCTGGTTCTGGCTTCACTGTTCTCCAGTACAGCGGGAGTTAATTTCTGTGGCCTGTGATCAGCTACTGGGAGCTCAGGCTGCTGATCACCATCTCCAGCCTGAGATGGCTGTTTGCCAGATATAGCTTTTTGCTTTTTTGCTTCCTTGGTTCTAATGGTTATCCAGTCCTATGGTGATCTACAGTTGTGGTTCTGTGTGGTGTGAGTGTGGCGCCCCAGGACCTGGTCGCCACAACAGCATTGCCCTTCCAGAGGGTTATTGCTGAGCCTGGAGGTAATGGGGAGGTCCATTGGCCAGCAAGTTTAACATCCACCGCAGTTCTCCCTCCGGCCAGCAGGGGGAGCTCTGAACCTGGAATTCCAGGGAGCCTTCCTCAAGTCTGACCTGAGGGAGGAAGTAGAGTCAGTCTGTAGAGAGGAGTGACAGTGAGCAGACGCAGAGTGTGCTGTCCTGTGGATCTGGGGCCTAGAGCTAGAGTAGCTTGGCCCAGGGAAGCAGGAGTAGCAGAGAGGCAGCGAAGAAACTCGGACATCGGAGTCTGTGGCCACCAGGGCTTAAAATACTCCCTGGTAGCCGAATCCGAAGGGCAGGAGAGCTGCAAGAACCTGGCCCATAACTAGCCCGAAGGTACAGCTGCAGCATCAGGGCCCGGTGTGGACTCCAGCAGAGAAGCACCAGAGAGGGCCTGCGCAGCCTACTACAGAGGGAAAGGGACGTACCATCAGTCCCAGCAGCAAAGAGGGCCATTGCTGGATTCAGAGAAGCAGGGTCCTATCATAACAAAGAAAAGCACAGGAGTAGGCCTCATACTCAGCTGGCCAGAAAGATCACCCCAAGTACTTCCAGGCCGACCGGATCCCCATCACCACCTGTAACGGTCTCCCAGGACTGGACTGTTCCCAAAGTAAAAGAGGAAAAGGTAAAGAGACTGTTGTTTGTGCTTGGTTCTTTCATTGCCTGTCGGCCCTGCACCGTGTTAGCCACACAACACCATAGACTTTCACGAGCACTAACAGAGATCCCGGGGTTCCGCTCCACCTGTGGGGAGCAGTACCACCATTGCTGCCATAACATCACCCCGGAGGCCTCACACAGCAGCGGCGGCTTAATAGCCGCAGACCACAGGTGGCGTCACGAACACAAACTTTAATTCAAGCCACATATTCAACTGACACCCACCAGGGCCACGGAGCCGGGCCCAGCCACCACTGACTACCACCGGACTAGTCCGGCCCGGCACCGGGTGTCCCACAGCCCTGGGGTGGGCGAGTCAAATTTGGCGTCACGAACAGGATTTCGTGCCCGGTCCCACCGGGTACTGTGCGCCTGCAGAAACTGTGCTTAAAAGACTGTTACTGTTTGCAAACTGCCGCCGCCATTAGCCTCGCCGAGCGCAGGAAGAAGGGGGGCGTGCCTGACAAAGAGCGCGAAGGGAGCGCACCATCAGAGCAGAGCGCCGTTAACCCCGAGCGACCCAGAAGGGAATTTGAAAAGTGAACGGAGCCTGGTAAGGTTCACTAAGGGGGAGGAAGATGTCCGACTCGGAGGGAGGGCAGGTGGCTGCCATAGCCCGAGACGCCGCGGCACCAGCCGAAGCAATCCCAGTCGCCGTCGCCCCAGCCCCCGCTGTAGCACCGGTAATGCCGATCACAATGCCGTACATCCCGGGAGCAGAATGGCTGCCGCAGTACTCCGGGGAGTCCCATACCTTGAGCGACTTCAGAGAAAGTCTGCACAGCTTGTTCCGGGTGTATCCGCTGACTGAGAGCCAGAAGGTGGGCATATTAATGGGGCAGCTAGCCGGCGCGGCCCAGCGTGAAGTGAAGTCCTGGCCTGATACAGATAAAGGGACAGCAACCCAGATACTGGCCAAGCTAAAGAGTACTTTTGACACCCGCACCGCAGCAGAAATAAAGATGAGATTCTTTGGGTGCAAACAACGGGCCACAAACAGCATAAGGGACTATGCCTTAAACTTGCAGGAGGCCCTGAGAGCAATTAAACAGGTGGACCCAGAGAGTGTACGTGAAGAAGACAAGCTCTTAACTGAGCAGTTCATAGAGGGGCTCCTGTCAGATGCCCACAGGACCCAGCTGCGTATCATGGTCCTGCAGAACCCTGCTCTGGACTTTGCAAAGTTTAAGGACCAGGCCATCCGGGTACTGAGAGAATCTACACCGAATGACCCAGTACTCCTCCGGCCTCTTGCTATCACGTACCCCGGGGTGGTGCCTGCAACACGAGCCGCTGCAGGGGCTGAGGCGCAGTCCCTGGATAAGGATCCCACTGCAGAGCTCAGACAGCAGGTCCAGGAGCTGACCAAGACTGTAGCTGCCCTTGCCAAGACCGTGCAGTCTCTACAAGTGACCCCATCGCCTGCAAGAATCGAGTTGGCCTCCAGCCCAGATGACGTCCCATGGATGCGACAGAGGAGGATTCCGCCGACCCGAGGCAAAGACACAGACCGGTATGATTCAACGGGACAACCGATCTGCCGCCGCTGCAGCCAGGCGGGCCACATTGCAAGACACTGTCCTTTAAATGGGCCGAGCCTGGGGCCAGGAGCCAACCCCCAGGTGTAAGGAAGCCCGGCTCAACCCCCAGTCGCAGCAAGTATGTGGGAGGACGCCCGGTCCTTCCTATTGTGCTGGATGGGATCCCTTTGAATGCCCTCCTGGATACGGGGTCCCAGGTAACAACCATCCCTTATAAACTGTACAAAAGATATTGGGCTGATTCAGACATTGACCATGGCCCAGATGATGATTTAACAATTGTGGCCAGTAATGGTCAGCCCTTACCTCAAATTGGGTATAAAGAAGTAACCATTAAAGTGGGGCGGGTAGAATTGCCATGTCAGGGGATGATAATTGTAGATATTGATCGCAAAGTATCTGACCCACTGCTAACCATTGGTACAAATGTGATAGAAAATTGTATTGCCGAAGTGATAATTTTGTTGCAACAGGCGTCTGAAACTGCAAGCTCCGGGCAGCAGCGTGCCCTACAGAGGGAGATCAGAGCCCTGATGAGGAGGCAGCAGGTAGAGCTGGCCGGAGGAGAAATTGGCAGTGTGAGGGTAAGTGACCCCCTCCCCATTGCAATACCGCCAAGAAGTGAAATGTTGATATGGTGTCGGGCAGCAATAGGCCTCAGGGGTCAGGATTACCATGCCTTGGTAGAACCGGTGTATTCAGACAGTAGGCCTGGAGTCCTGATAGCCAGAGGGGTAGCAGACGTTCGCAAGGGGAGAGTGCCCGTCCGTGTCCTGAATTGTGGGGAGGAGGAAGCTAAGTTGCCCCGGTACGCCACTGTAGCAAAACTGTACACTGTCAGCAACAATACCATCAAAGCAGTGGAACCCTTGATCCCGTCCGACCAGGCGGAAGACAATGGCTCCAAGGGGCAGCTGGAAGACTGGTGCCAAAAATTACATGTGGGCACCGACTCCACCCCCGCACACCAAAAGCATGGGGTTTACCGGGTGGTACAGGAGTACGAGCGGGTCTTCAGCAAACACCCCCTAGATTTTGGGCAGGTGAAAGGGGTTAAACATCAAATCCCCACGGGTGATCATCATCCCATTAAAGAGAGATACCGCCCTGTACCCCCCGCACAGTATCAGCGTGCCAAAGAAATGTTACGAGAAATGAAGGAGGCTGGGGTTATCAGAGATAGTTGTAGCCCCTGGGCAGCTCCACTAGTGCTCGTAAAGAAAAAAGATGGTACAATGAGAATGTGCGTAGATTACAGACAAATTAACCGCATTACACATAAAGATGCTTATCCACTACCCAGAATAGAGGAGTCACTAACAGCCTTAAAGTCAGCTAACTATTTCTCCACCTTGGATCTCACCAGTGGGTATTGGCAGGTTCCCGTGGCAGAGGCGGACAAGGAGAAGACTGCATTCACGACACCAATGGGCCTCTGCGAGTTCAACTGTATGCCATTCGGGCTCTGCAACGCCCCAGGGACATTCCAAAGGTTGATGGAGTGCTGCTTGGGCCACCACAACTTTGAAACCGTGCTGTTGTACCTGGATGACGTCATAGTCTACTCCAAGACTTATGAAGACCACATGAGGTACTTAGCAGAAGTGTTTGAGTCCTTGTCGAAATATGGCCTGAAGATAAAGCCGTCCAAATGTCACCTCTTGAAGCCAAAGGTACAGTACCTGGGTCATGTGGTCAGCGCAGAAGGTGTGGCACCTGATCTGGAGAAAGTCACCGTAATCAAGGACTGGCCAAGACCCACCACGGTAAAGGAGGTGCGGCAGTTCCTTGGGCTGGTGGGCTACTACCGAAGGTTCATTGATGGTTTCACCAAGATAGCAGCGCCCCTTCAAGATCTCCTGGTGGGCCAGCCAAAGCAGGCTAAGAAGCAGAGCCCTCCATTTGAATGGAGCAGCCAACTAGAAACATCCTTTGTCCGGCTGAAAGGGGCTCTCACGGGAGAAGAAATTCTGGCCTACCCTGACTACAGCCAGCCGTTTGTACTGTATACAGACGCCAGCAACGTGGGACTGGGAGCAGTTCTGTCCCAGGTGCAGGGAGGCAGAGAGAAGGTGATAGCTTACGCCAGTAGGAAGCTTCGGCCCACAAAAAGGAATCCAGAAAACTACAGTTCCTTCAAGCTGGAGTTCCTCGCTATTGTTTGGGCAGTGACTGAACGCTTCAAGCACTATCTGGCATCGGCTAAGTTCACCATCTTCACGGACAACAATCCGTTGACGCATCTGGCAACAGCCAAGTTAGGTGCGTTGGAACAGCGATGGATGGCCCGGCTGTCTAACTTTGACTTTATCATCAAGTACCGGGCTGGCAAGAAGAATAACAATGCTGATGCGCTGTCCAGAATGCCTCACTTACCCGAGTCTGGAGAAGACCTGGATGAACTCGAAGAGATAGAGTTACCGGCTTTCCATCACCAAGGTGTTTCCCAGTGTGAGCATGCTGTAGGAGTGAAGCGCTCAAGCCAGCATGAGGTCTCGGTCAACCCATTACTCCACCATAATTGGGAAGAGACACAGAACGGTGACCCGGCCGTGCGATTGGTCAAACAAAAGCTAGCACAAACTGAGACCCATCTTGGCCCAGATGCTCCAGAAGAAGCCCAGCAGCTGTGGAAGGAGCGGGGACGACTGTTCACGTACCAAGGCAAGCTCTGCAAGAGATATGTCAACTGGCGAACGAATGAACTCGTCTGGCAGATAGTGGTCCCACAGAGGGATGCTCCAATGGTCCTAGCAGCTTACCATGATAACGCAGGACACTTCGGATGGAAGAAGTTGGAGACCCTACTCCGTGATCGGTTCTACTGGGTGCACATGAGAAAGACAGTCGAGAAGTGGTGCCGAGACTGTGGTCCGTGTAACCTGAGGCGGAAAGATGATGCCAGCCAGAGGTCTCCCCTACAGCCAATTGTCGCGAAGCAGCCGCTGGAGTTGGTGGCCCTGGACCACGTGAAGTTAACACCAAGTCGGTCAGGCTATGTGTACGCCCTCACCATTGTGGACCATTACTCTCGTTTCCTGGTAGTAGTGCCTGTGAAGGACCAGACAGCCAGAACAGCAGCTAGAGCATTTCAGGCATACTTTTGTCGACCTCACGGTTACCCTGAGAGGGTACTGACTGATCAAGGTCCTGCATTCGAGGCAGAGGTGTTCCAAGAGTTCTGTAACATGTACGGTTGTAAGAAAATCAGAACAACACCGTACCACCCCCAAACCAATGGATTGTGCGAGAAGATGAACCATGTGGTCATTGATATGCTCAAGACTCTCCCTCTGGAAGAAAGAAATCAATGGCCGGAGAAGTTACCAGATCTGGTAGACCTGTACAACCATATCCCAGTAAATTCGACCAACTGCAGCCCTGCTTACCTGATGCGAGCAAGACCTGGCAAGTTGCCTGTAGACTTTGAGATGGGGACTGTGTCACCTGAAGCGGTTCAGGAGATAGAAGATTGGGATACAGAGCGACAACAGCAGTACCGCAAGGTCCAGGAATGCGTAGAAAGGAGCCTGTCCCAAGCAAGAACGAGACAAGAGCAGCATTACAATCAAACAGTTCCAGCAACTCCCTTAGCACCTGGAGAACAGGTCCTCAAGAAAAAGCGGAGGGCGCATAAATTAGATGATTAGTGGGAGAGTGAACCCTACACCATTATTCCCTCCAACTTTGACAATAGTAAGGTATGCCTCATAAGCAAAGATGAAGGCAAGACCTATCAAGCAGTTTCTCGAGACCGCCTGAAAGCGTGCCCCGAACGGTGAAGAACCCAAAAAGAAGGAGAAGAAGTACAAGAAAGTCCCCAAAGTCAAGAAAAAGAGGGAGAGATGATCCAAACAATTCTTGGCAAATTCCCCAAAACTTGGACCCGAATAATGCCATAGTGGTACTGTTGAGGAGAGCCATAAAATGAAATACTTAATTAACCTCTGGACATAGAGCATTGTGGGAAATATATCGTTTTGCCTTACATAATTCAGGTTTCAGATCATATAAATGACACAGATATAAAGATGGCCGCTATTTCCTGTTATCCACACCTTGCTTGGAATGCAGGGAATGTCCAGATGAAAGAAGACCTCCATATAAGGGAAGATCCCTGGTCAAGCTGGAAATCACAGACCAAACCATCAGCATGGATGCACCAGATGACGTCCCTCCCATCGTCATGGTTTCATCCACTGGAGTCAGACCCGCCCATCAACAGCAACACGGATCTCCCCATTGGCTAGCTCATGGACTGTCCCACTAAATGTGCATATCTGAACTTGTGTACGCCCCTAGCCTATATCAAGAGGACGCATGCTCTTCTCTGTCTGTTTTGGTGCCATTTTCTACTGTGACCAAGAAGAGACTTCATATCCGACTGTGTCTGGTGTGGATTCTTTTATGCATGCACTTGGTATATACCAATTCGGCCAGGCAGTAGGCAACTAGTGATCTCTGGTTATGAGTTCACCTTAACAATATTGGTGCCCAACGTGCGGCAAATAGACGGAGACACCTGAAATCCTGATGAACCGGCAACTGGAATGGCATGACGTGCTGGACACCCCAGGAAACTGATCACTTCCGAACGAGAGTACGGTAGGTCTGCTGATTTTTCATAATCTGTAGTCTTCCCGTGGTCTCGGTGGGGTGTGTGGCACTGATTGCCTGACTGTGTCCGGTTTGTTGGGGTATCTGTTGACGGGCAGACGGGTCTCACGGCTATTGGCCATATTAATCTCGGAAGAACCGTCACATATTCAGTTGCCTGCTGTCTGTTGTGTGTATTTGTGAAGAGGGGAAATTAAGAGAGCATGTGGGTTTGTGAGTTCTGTTAGTTGTCGCCTGTGATATGGTTTGTGGTTCTAGTGGAAACTTAAGTAGTTAATACGGTTTGGTACAAGACCTAGAGATATAGGGCAGGTTTTAATTGGTCAGGTTAGGCACGTGTTTTTCACGGGCTCTAAAATTTGTTGATATAGTAAAGGATATTGTCTGTGGTATAGTATACGGTTGTCGCCTGTGGTACAGTTTATGGCTCTGTGAGGAAATACGTGGGACTGCTGGTACGTGGTAATCTTGGGGCCTAGCGCAGTTTAGCGTGGAATGGCTGGTACGGATACCATTAGGGCATAGCGTTTAAGTTGCGCATTGTGGCTGGTACGTGGTAGTCTTGGGGCCTAACGCTGGACGTGAAATGGCTGGTACGGATACCATTGGGGCTTAGCGCAAGCTTGGGTGATATAATTGGTATGAGGTGTCTTGGGGTCTAGAAAAAGCGCTGGACGTGAATCGGCTGGTACGGGCACCTTGTAGCCAGGGGTGACACCATTGGTGTCTTGATGAATTACGGACCATGTAGAAACTGGGCAGGGACACCGTGACGAGGCGCCTGCTGCAGACTTAACAAAACTTTACTTAGTGTTCAAGTTGTGTGTCAGTTGTGAGTCATCTCCTCCTGTGTTTGTTTGTTGGTGTTGTTTATCTTGAGAGAAAGATGGAAAAATTGGTGAAGCGGTGTCTAGTTGTGCCGGAAAGATCCAGGTGAGTGGACTGTGTTGAGATGTGAGGACTCTAGGCCGCAATCCTGTGATAAACCATGTGCTAGTTATGGAGGCAGACATTTTAGGTAAGATTTTAAAATGGTGGACGAAGCACATGGCTACAGCATGATTGAGACAAAGAAAACAAAGTGAGTCAGGGGTTTGTGTGAAGAAGACAATGTGCTCTGTAAATGTTTGAGCAATGGATTGGATGGAGCACTATATACTTAGACAGAAACATGAGTGTTTTTATCTATAATTAGACTTAGATCTAGGACATATGTGTGTGTGTATAAATATATATATATATGTATAAGTACAGACTATAAAAAAGAGGGGGGAAAGAGTTTGAGCAGATGTGAGGTCAGTTTTCCCTTTTCTCTGCCACATGTTCCTACAGATTTTAAAATGGTGGATGAAACACATGGCTGAGGCATGATTGAGACAAAGACAGAGAGTGAGTCATTTTCTATAGGCCTCAGTGGAGCTGACAAAACTGCTGCCACTGAATAACATGAAGTGTTAGTAAATGTTTATAGCACTAAAAGATGGAATATTGAATGATTGGGTGGTTGTGGAAGACACTTAATATAGATCCAGCGTGCAGGTTGGATTGAGTCAGGACAGTCACAAGGAGCAATATCTTATTAAATTAATAAGCAATAAAAGAATAAGAGAAAAACCTTAAAATAAACGTACCTTTGCGGCAGATGTCATGATAAATAATACATATTCCAATTACGAATGTGGCGAATAATCCTGAGAGTTGAATGTTTTAAGAAAATAAATAAATAAATAATAATAATAAAAAAAAAAAAAAAATCCAACAGAAGGAGGGAAATTGATTTCACTTGTGTCCAGGGAAAATGAACAGTGTGTTTCTGGCTTTTGGGGGAGGAACACCTTGTTTGTGTGTTTGTGGCTACAGGGGGTGGATGAAAATACAGGTTCTTCCACTAGAGTATCAAGTTACAAGGGGGGTTAGTTCTATCTATTTAAGTTTACACCTTAAAAGAGCAGCCCAAGCAAAAAAAAAAAAAAAAAAAAAAGACCTTTCTGCATTTAATTCATTGCAAATTATACTGGAAAAAGGTATAATTTATTTTACTAATTTTATCCTAAAGGAATAAAACTTAATTGTGTAAATGTTTAGATTTATTGGTAGATACAAGAGCATAGGAAGCTGTTTAATCAGGTGGATTTCTATGGTAAATCAGCATTTTATAAAAAGTAATAGTATTTATGGACAGAATTATCACAGAGATGCTGAAAATTTACTGATGATGTCCTCAGTTTTGCAAACATGAACGCCTCTATATCCAGAGGTTGTGTTACGTTATTAATATTATTGTTGTTAATAATAATGATAAAATAATAATTTTTATTAATATATTTATTAATAATTACAATAATTTGTTTTAAGGAATGTGGATGATTTATGGAATTCTGTGTTTTATATTTCATGTATTGAATAATCTGCTTTCTTTTTATAGAAAGAATGATTGCAGTGCAGATTTCTGTGGTTCAAGCAAAGGTTATAAAAGCCATTGAAAGGGTTTTCCATTATTAAGTTACAGATAAAAACAATATTTCTGCTGTTCCTGATTAGGTACAATCTATACAATGTGACTTTCATGCCTAAATGTAGAGCTCTGGGGCCACACACTTTTTGAATCTAATTATGTTTTGGATAATAGATTCAAAAAGGGGGGGATGATGTGGAAAATCACACATTATTTAAGGTTTTAATTTGTTCATCGATTGGGTTTTTCTATTAAGTGTTCTTTATATTTTTATCTGTGAGGAGGATACAGCAGACAGACATATATCTCATGATTGCTCTGATGTAACAAGAATTGTCAGGTTTTGAACATGTCTCAGATGAGCCCATTGCTAATACAGATTTTGAGTTTTTCTGTAGATGGATCCAGATACCACGATGCTGGTTGATTCTGCACTGGATATGCTGAGGTTACGCAACATGAGGTAATAAAAATCAAACCACTCCTCTCCCATCAGAATAGGAGAATGAGATGAAGATTTGCGATCACTGTGGTTTGTAGAGCGGAGGGGGGTAAGATAAGAAAATGTGGAGTGTGACGTGATAAATCTATAAAGACCGTAGAGAGTGTATGAGCCCAGGTGGAGGCGCTCTCCTGTTATCAAAAGAGCCGGTGACTGATGGAGCAGGCAACAAAGAAGCAGTGAATGGGCCTAGAGTTGAGAGTCCTTATACAAAGCAGACCAGTACCTCGGTGGCTCCTGTCACGTCGTCCGTGACATCTGTCACTCCTTGTGTTCTTAAATCCTTACAGGAACAAGCGATTCAGCAAGGAACGGAGTGTGAGATGCAGGGAGCCAGTGACTGAGGAAGGTCTGTGGATAAAGGGCGGTAAGCTTTCTCTGCCGTGAGCGCTCTACTCAATAATGGCCCAGGTAACCCATGTGACAAAGGTGTTGGGATGGACAAGATATGGGCGGCACCACTGCTCAGTACCCAGGTGGCCAGACACATCCAGTCTTGTAAGACGTGTGCCTATTAAGGTAGAAATACTGTAAAGACCTCGTAGAAACACCCCACTCATCCGCTCTACTGCTCCGGTGATTGCAGATTAGTCATATACATCTACCATGAGTAGGTTTATATGAGTTTTGTGCGTGTTGTGTGAAATTCTTTTCAGGCCTGCTCTGAAACATATCCTGTATGGAAAACATTACTGCTGAAAAACTCATGGTGCTGGTGGTATGTAAAGATGGAGTTCCTAAAAAGCGGTAAAAGAACATATTCTATAGCAGAGGTCACTATAGAGATCAGTACCTGATGAACCCATCTGCCATTGTGAAGAGGGGAGAAACGCGTTGGGAATCTTTCATGCTAAGTGTCTGACAAATATGTGTTTATTTTATTAGCCTGAGTGTGAATTGGACAGTGGAGGGTCTGTGATTGGACGAGATCTCGTGACTTTACCTGGCCTTATTATTATTATATTGATACAGTGGGTACATGTTATACATGTGAGATATTTAATTTATTTTAGGGTTTGGTCCTTGAATTTGCTGTATCATATTGATTTAAGCTACCAAACAGCTATGTAAATACAGAGTGTGAATATTTAATCTTTGGGAATGGATTGGATATATATAATATTGACGCCTTTTTATCCCTGTATCTCACGGTTTCTATATTCCCTCACTGACATTAGCAGCACGTATTAGCTTAGCAGTGTAGGGATAGGGAGGGCGAGCCGTCGGTGAGCGGGGGCGCCAATTCGCCTTACAGGGTGCCGACCTCCGCTGCGAGGTAGGGAGAGTTTAGGGCTATTGCCCCAATCCCTGCCCCCTCCTTTATTGGAATATTTAATTGTGTCTATAGTCACATGGGTGTATGTTGTTTGGAATTTTAATGATTATAACATAATCATGTAACGATCCACAAGATAATGGTGGACGCTGCAAATCATGTAACAAATGTTTGGTTTCCTTAATAATTCGATCTTTATATAAGGTATTTTTGGTTTAGTACCTAGAACGTGATTATATTTCTCACACATACTGCAGATACAGTGTGATATCCTGACCAGTGATGTACGAGCCGTATACAACTGCCTATATAGTGTGTTAAACATGTGTATCCTCCAATTCCAGATCCTAAATCAGTGTCAGGAGCACGTGGTCTCCAGCCAGGAGACTGGGTGATCCTAAAAAGACAAGTCAGAATGAGCCATGAGTCAGAATCAGGTGGACCGATCCAACTTTTCCCAACCACAGCATCTTCCATGAAGCTTGAGGGAAAACCCATCTGCAGACAACAACCACTGTAAAGAGTCCATCGTACCAGCAGAATGAGGGTCACAACACATAGTGCTGGATTATCTCACATAGAACTTTATGGAGAATTTCTAGATTGGGGATGATACATGGGAAATAATCATAAGGGAACAATGGGTACAGGAACATTACACAAATAAGGGCTCATGGTGGGAAAAACATTATTTGACCTGAACCAATCAATTATTTTAAGGGTTTAAGTGACTTAAGGATAACATACACTTATAGGTAACTGGTATTGTTTTATTTGTTGGTATTTGAAGCCGTAAAAGTGCTACTCTGTGTTACTGAAGGTAATCGGATCCATGTGTAAGGGAAATCTTGTTAAAGGCCTCCTGGTGGTAGATTATAGACCCCAGACAAGAAGAGATCCAATAGTGTTGTGATACAATTAGGTGTATTAAGGTAGAAAAGTCTCGAAGACGCGGACAGCACTTGGATATTGACTGAGAATCAGTCTTTCAGAAACAGTAACGCTAAAAGCTGCAGCATAACAGTAAGAAGCTTATTCTTACAATTGCCTTATTATTATTATTATTATTATTATTTATTATTATAGCGCCATTTATTCCATGGCGCTTTACAAGTGAAAGAGGGTATACGTACAACAATCATTAACAGTACAAGACAGACTGGTATAGGAGGAGAGAGGACCCTGCCCGCGAGGGCTCACAGTCTACAGGGAATGGGTGATGGTACAATAGGTGAGGACAGAGCTGGTTGCGCAGTGGTCTACTGGGCTGAGGGCTATTGTAGGTTGTAGGCTTGTTGGAAGAGGTGGGTCTTGAGGTTCCTCTTGAAGCTTTCCATGGTAGGGGAGAGTCTGATGTGCTGAGGTAGAGCGTTCCAGAGTATGGGGGATGCACGGGAGAAATCTTGTACACGATTGTGGGAAGAGGAAATAAGAGAGGAGCAGAGAAGGAGATCTTGTGAGGATCTAAGGTTGCGTGCAGGTAGGTACTGGGAGACTAGGTCACAGATGTAGGGAGGAGACAGGTTGTGCATGGCTTTGTATGTCATGGTTAATGTTTTGAACTGGAGTCGTTGGGCGATGGGAAGCCAGTGAAGGGATTGGCAGAGTGGCCTTACTCTTTCTAATCGATTAATCTCGAAATCTGAGTGAGCTCGTCAGCATTAAATAGTCTGTTCTAGTTACCTGTGCCTCTGTGAACTGTGTGTGCGGGATGTGATCAACTCTCTGATCAGCAGTCTGTACCAGTGGGGCAAAGGCTTAGCATTGCTTGTATAGCAGATAGGAAAACGAAAAAAAAGGGTGCAGTTAAAGCATTAGAGCTGATGTGTTAGAGGACCATGGTAGGGTCAGAAGGTTAATAAAGTATTTAGGGGGGACTGTTGAGGAGAGCCATAAAATGAAATACTTAATTAACCTCTGGACATAGAGCATTGTGGGAAATATATCGTTTTGCCTTACATAATTCAGGTTTCAGATCATATAAATGACACAGATATAAAGATGGCCGCTATTTCCTGTTATCCACACCTTGCTTGGAATGTAGGGAATGTCCAGATGAAAGAAGACCTCCATATAAGGGAAGATCCCTGGTCAAGCTGGAAATCACAGACCAAACCATCAGCATGGATGCACCAGATGACGTCCCTCCCATCGTCATGGTTTCATCCACTGGAGTCAGACCCGCCCATCAACAGCAACACGGATCTCCCCATTGGCTAGCTCATGGACTGTCCCACTAAATGTGCATATCTGAACTTGTGTACGCCCCTAGCCTATATCAAGAGGACGCATGCTCTTCTCTGTCTGTTTTGGTGCCATTTTCTACTGTGACCAAGAAGAGAGTTCATATCCGACTGTGTCTGGTGTGGATTCTTTTATGCATGCACTTGGTATATACCAATTCGGCCAGGCAGTAGGCAACTAGTGATCTCTGGTTATGAGTTCACCTTAACAGTACCAGTGTTGACGTTCCCGCAGTTGGTCGAGCCAGAAACAGAAGAGGTTCCAGATCTACCTAAAGAACCGTCCGCTCCAACACGAGATGAAACGCCAGCAGTGGAACAGGAGAATCAACCCCCTGTCAGTGGTGAACCTGTCATACCCTTGGCGACTCTTGGACCACATAGGCACTCATCACGCATACCTATCAGGGTTAGGCCTACCTGTAGTGCTGAGGTAGAAGACACACCAAGTAGTCAGGGACAAACACCAGAGCTACGCAGATCTCAACGCAGCACTCGGGGACAGCCCCCTCCAAGGTATAGAGAGTAAAAAGAAAGAGTACTTATTAGAATGTAAATAGTTATGTGCAATGTCTGTAATGTTGTGTATAAAATGTTTTTCTTTTTTTGATTGAGAAAATGGACAATTGGGCCACTGGACTATGGGTGGCCAACACTTAGCTGTATATAGTTAGCACCAGTGTGCTCAGCACCCCTGAAGAAAAACCCGTAGACATAGAGTGGGGTCATCAATGCTCTGACGCATGCCCAGAGCCTACGTTGGGGGTTTTATCGCGGCGGGTCCCCCATGGAGCAGTGTAATGGACACCCGGCTGGGAGCCACACTGGACTCTTAAAGTTGTTTAAGGTTGTAACATGTATGTCTTGTTTTGTTTTCCACAGTCTGGGAGTACTGAATTTAACTAAGGGGGAGTGTGGCGCCCCAGGACCTGGTCGCCACAACAGCATTGCCCTTCCAAAGGGTTAATACTGAGCCTGGAGGTAATGGGGAGGTCCATTGGCCAGCAAGTTTAACATCCACCGCAGTTCTCCCTCCGGCCAGCAGGGGGAGCTCTGAACCTGGAGTTCCAGGGAGCCTTCCTGAAGTCTGACCTGAGGGAGGAAGTAGAGTCAGTCTGTAGAGAGGAGTGACAGTGAGCAGACGCAGAGTGTGCTGTCCTGTGGATCTGGGGCCTAGAGCTAGAGTAGCTTGGCCCAGGGAAGCAGGAGTAGCAGAGAGGCAGCGAAGAGACTCGGACGTCGGAGTCTGTGGCCACCAGGGCTTAAAATACTTCCTGGTAGCCGAATCTGAAGGGCAGGAGAGCTGCAAGCACCTGGCCCATAACCAGCCCGAAGGTACAGCTGCAGCATCAGGGCCCGGTGTGGACTCCAGCAGAGAAGCACCAGAGAGGGCCTGCGCAGCCTACTACAGAGGGAAAGGGACGTACCATCAGTCCCAGCAGCAAAGAGGGCCATTGCTGGATTCAGAGAAGCAGGGTCCTATCATAACAAAGAAAAGCACAGGAGTAGGCCTCATACTCAGCTGGCCAGAAAGATCACCCCAAGTACTTCCAGGCCGACCGGATCCCCATCACCACCTGTAACGGTCTCCCAGGACTGGACTGTTCCCAAAGTAAAAGAGGAAAAGGTAAAGAGACTGTTGTTTGTGCTTGGTTCTTTCATTGCCTGTCGGCCCTGCACCGTGTTAGCCACACAACACCATAGACTTTCACGAGCACTAACAGAGTCCCCGGGGCTCCGCTCCACCTGTGGGGAGCAGTACCACCATTGGTGCCATAACATCACCCCGGAGGCCTCACACAGCAGCGGCGGCTTAATAGCCGCAGACCACAGGTGGCGTCACGAACACAAACTTTAATTCAAGCCACATATTCAACTGACACCTACCAGGGCCACGAAGCCGGGCCCAGCCACCACTGACTACCACCGGACTAGTCCGGCCCGGCACCGGGTGTCCCACAGCCCTGGGGTGGGCGAGTCATGAGTCCTCCAGTTGTGCATTTATTTCCTACCCCTTTTTGCTTAACTCTCCAGTTCACATTCTGTGCCTCCTTTTTGTTTGAGTGGAGTGTGCACAATTTTTCCGTTTACCCTTGTCTGTGCCTATTTTTAGGGTTTTCTTTACTGGGTTTCCAGCCTGCTCCATGGGTGGAGGTGGAGTAGTGTCAGGGCTCGGACATGAGTTTGGGTCACACTGGGGGCTTGAACCTGGCTACCATTGAGCCTACCTTCAAGATAAGGGACAGTGCAGGGGCCCCAGTCTTAGGCTCAGAGTAGGAGTCCCGGTTCCATCGTTACATACTCTATAACATAGGGATTGAACTCTTTCTGTTGAATTGTTAGCCATCAATCTAACATTTAGTGCATGAATGTTTTAGCACAAGAATTTTCTATAATCAACTTTTCATTAAAAGATTCTGCAAAGTGAAAAATGATTGTCCAAAGTGGTCAAAACTAAGGATGGTGGACTTGTTTTGAGTAAAATGTCTACTATTCTTCATTCCGTTACGCACATCCGGCATCGTTAGAGATATCGTACCGTGTGACACCTCCGAACGACTGTGAAGGAGCAAAAATACTTACCTTATCGTTGCTTGTTGACATGTCGTTCATTTTCAAAAAGTCGGTCCTCCTTCTGTGCTCCGGTTGTTCATCGTTCCCAAGGCAGCACACATCCTTCCATGTGACACCCCAGGAATGACGAACACAGCTTACCTGCATCCCGCCGGTAATGCAGAAGGAAGGAGGTGGGCGAGATGTTATGTCCCGCTCACCTTCGTCCCTCCGCTTCTATTGGCTGGCCATTGTGTGATGTCGCTGTGACGCCGAACGTCCCTCCCCCTTCAGGAAGAGGATGTTCGCCGCCCAGGTAAATACGTGTGACGGGGGTTAACGACTTTGTGTGCCACGGGTAACTAATTGCCCGTGACGCACAAACGACGGGGGCGGGTACGATCGCTCATGCGATCGCACGATGGATCATCCAATGTGACACCGCCCTTAGTCTCTGCAGATGTGCTTGGTTGTGGCAGCACGATGATGGTCATTCGGAATTGGTGGCATGGATGGTTATGGCTCTGACGTGGCAGCACGGAGGTAGTGGCCCTGACGTGGTAGCATGGAGGTAGTGTTTCTGATATGGCAGCACGGAGGTACTGGCCTGATGTGGCAGCACGGAGGTAGTGGCTCAGATGTGGCAGCACAGATGTAGGACGAGACAGAGGTTAGACACATGAGACTGGTACTAGGACTAGACACAGCAACTTACAGGGACCTGAAAACTAGCAATACACTATAGGCAACGTTGCTCAGTGCCTCCTGTAAGGGGAGGCAGTCTTAAATACCTAGGTTACAGGTGACCTAGGAGTAGCTTCCCGGTAATTGTACACCTGGCCCTTTAAAAAAGGGGACATGGCCACATGTGTAGTGCCCCTGAGCCACTCAGTGCACTACTAGGTTCTGCATTCTCACAAGGATGCAGGGCCTACCCCTTGGGACCTGGAACACCAGTGCCAGTAACATGTACACACATACACACTCAAATCCTAGTTCCCACGACACACCAAGTGGGCAGAGCCAGACCAGCGGACTAGACAGCCTGGTGGGAGTGGACAACTCAGTCTGGAGAAGAAACCGTAGTGCACAGTGGAGTATGCCTTGAGCTGGGTCGTGTAAGGGTGACTCGGGGGCACTGGAGAGTGGTAGGTACACACGAATACCGCTGGGACCAGAGCACCGACGGGGCACAGTGCCCTAGGTCAGGCGACAGTTTCATACGGCCTGGCAAATACCTGCACAGTGAGGGGACCTACACAGACCACATTGACCTACAGATCCGGGGGCATCAGCAGTAATGTAAGGATCAGGGTTCAGGACACAGACCAGCCCTACAGGGTTCACACTGCCTGCCGTACAGACGAGGAGACTGCCACAACAAGGAACAGTCGGGGCCCCCAAACCGCTTCAAGCTACGGGGACCCAAAACACACTGAGGGTGCCGGAAACAGAGCAACCGAGTCATCAAGCTGGCACTGTAACTACAGGGACCTGAACCAGTCGTCCAAGGGTCCAAGAGTGAGTAGAGACTGTTAATTAAAACCCCAGTGTGGCCTCGCTTATTCCGGTGCTTCCACCATACAGCTCCCTGGACTCAGCTCTACCTGCGGAGGGCCTACCATCTCAGGTGCCATTACCACCAGCCCTAGGGACAGCCAACCCCGCAGTGGCGGTTCTATCATCTTAACAACAACTCGCAGGTGGCGTCACACTAATGACTATAATTCTCCCTGTAAATATTCCCCTTTTAAAAAGCCCCCAGGGCACGGGACCGGGCATCGGCCACCAAAGTGACATTCCCCAGTGATACACTGTCCGGCACCGAGTACCCCATTCCCTGGGCGACACACGAGCACACCCTCCGTGCGCTCACAGCAGAACTGCGTGCAACCGGGAAGCAGGAGAAGGCCACAGCAGATCCCAGGACAGGAGAGGAGCGAGAGGGGACCTGGGAGCGGGAACGCATGGTGATACCACGCTGAGACCGGACAGAAGAGAGGGAGGGTGCCCCGCCGGAACCTGGGAGCAGAGACGCGTGGGGATAGCACGTTGGGACCAGGCAGGCATACGGTAAGCCAGATCTTTTATTTTAGCCTAATGTTCTGTTCTAATAGTAATGAAATTATTTTTCATCATAGAAAAAACATTAATTAGTGTGTTCTTGTACATAAAATCTAAAAATACCTTGAAGAAACAGGACAATTGCGTATTGAGTGTGTAATGATGGATGCACTGTATTCTGAAGCACTGATCAAATCTCTATAGTGGGATTTTCTCCTAATTGCCCTCTTGCGCATGAATTGAAAGGCGGTCGTATTCGGCTTTCATTATTTTTAACGCAATGATCTATATTTATTTCATGCTAAAGATTTTCTATAATTTAGACCTTTTATGTGAAACAGTGACGGTCTCACCTTTCTAAAGAATCCTGGCCGTTAATAAGGTAGATTATTTCTGGCGCTGCTAAGATAGGACATTTAATTGGTTCATTATGTTCACTTTCTGGTTATTTGTTATATGCGGAGTCTGATTGCTTCTAATGCATCCTAAATGGATATGGAATTATCGGTGAATTCCAGAAATATAAGTAAAGTTATCCCCAGGCAACTGGCTGAGACTAAAGCCTTTTGCACGTGTCTAAGCTGTGTGCACAAAGCTGTATGGTGGTATCTAAGCGTACCCATGATTTTATACTATGGCGCTATGCCGCAGAATACTTCCTATATACATCATCTGCTCCATGTTATACCTCCACCTTTGCAGCCTATTTTATTTCTGCTATGCTATTCTAAACTTCATAAAAAAACAGATTTGCAAAAATACCTTCATTAATTTCATCCTTTATTTGTATTTAGGCCCTATAGACATCTATCTGAAGCCATAGTTTAAGACCCTGATTGTGCTGAGTCTCCAGTCACTGTCCTTTGCAGGCATCACCAAATTTCATGGCTACAGATTCTGGCACTCTGCATTTTGCACGCTGAGACATCGCTAGTCGATTGTAGCGATGCCGAGCGCGATAGTCCCCGCCCCCGACGCAGATGCGATATCTTGTGATAGCTGCCGTAGTGAACATTATCGCTACAGCAGCTTCACACGCACTTACCTGCACTGCAACGTCGCTCTGGCTGGCGACCCGCCTCCTTCCTAAGGGGGCAGGTCGTGCGGCGTCACAGCGACGTCACACAGCAGGCGGCCAATAGAAGCGGAGGGGCGGAGATGAGCGAGACGTAAACATCCCGCCCACCTCCTTCCTTCCTCATTGCAGGCGGGACGCAGGTAAGGAGATGTTCCTCGCTCCTGCGGCTTCATACACAGCGATGTGTGCTGCCGCAGGAACTAGGAACAACATCGTACCTGTCGCTGCAGCGAAATTATGGAAATGACCGACACTACACAGATCACCGATTTTCGACGGTTTTGCGATCGTTTATCGGTGCTTCTAGGCTTTACATGTTGCGACGTCGTTACTGGCGCCGGATGTGCGTCACTTTAGATTTGACCCCGACGATATCGCAGTAGCGATGTCGCAACGTGCAAAGTACACCTTAGACTCAGGTGTCAACCCACAGACTTGTAGGTCACAGGCAGGCTAGCAAGAGTTAATCTCTGCTGGGCTGCTTGTTAATCTATTTTTTTATGACATGCTGTGGGATAGTTAGTCACATTCGCTCCCATCCTATATATGCTGGCTGGACTCTTGCATTAATGCCAGCTATAGCTAGTCTATACTGGTCTGGTGAGGTGTTGTGATCCAGACTTACTGGTGATTGTAGTACTTCATGGCTGTTAGCATTTCTGGTGTTAACCCATGTTGTTTTTTTGTTGCTGCCTTACTTCTCTTGCTTTTTATCTGTCTCTTATTGTTTGTTCCTGTGAATTTACAGCACGTCTGAGTTTGGCTTTTACCTGTCTGTCTTTATCTGTGTTGTCATCACACTCCTGCCCATTCAGCCGCGCTATCACCACATTGGAACGTATTAATAATTTATGTCTTTTATTCTGTATGCTCAGGTCAACGTGTTTCAGGGGTCGCAGCCCCCTTCGTTAGGACAACTTGTTCTTTGCTTATTGTCCTGATGAAAGGGGCTGTGACCTCTGAAATGCGTTGACCTGAGTATACAGAATAAAAGACATAAATTATTAATACTTTCCAATGTGGTAATAGCGCGGCTCAATACCCATTTCTTCTCTGCAATCTTCACGTTCATCTCGGGGCAGCAGCTGATCCACCCAATTTCTAGGCCATTATAGGGGTAGTGACTGGCACAACCGCCATAGGTAAGTACCCTCACTTCTTATTTATTCTATTGTTACCTAGTAAGACCCTATTGCACTTCTCCTCCACAGCTTCGTTTGCCTACATTCCTTCCCTTTGGGAGGGGAATAGATTAGTTCTGGACAGGAGAATAGTCAGTCATGGGACTCCAACATCTCCACCATTAGGAATAACCCTGATGTTAGGGATAGCCTAGGATGCCCTAGAGTGAGGAACAGTATAAAACCTACAGTCACATTGTGACAATCTGTCACCATATTTCACAAAACAAGCTATAGAAATCAGTAAATAGATCTTTTAGACCTTATGCATGGGTATACTTACCATGAAAATCCATGACTATATAATCCTGATATTAAAATGAACAGATATAGAATGAAACAGCATCTGAGTCCAAGTTTATGCAATCGCCACCCACTCAACCTCATCGACAGCTGCAGCTTGTATTGAGTTGTTTGAGATCTCAGCAGCAATGGGGAAGAGAGACACTGAGGAGCTGTCAATCAGGCTAGGTAGGAGGAGATTGAGTAATCCTTTCATACAGGATTATACAGGGATTTTTGCATAGATTTTTAAAGTAAGTACATTAGTCTAATCAAGTCTAAAAGATCTATAATAATAAATTAAGTTTTTATAATAAAAATTTGTGACTGCACAAACTTCGCCGACTGTCATGGCAGCATTGCACTCTGTTCACATTGCAGAACTCACACTCCACCAAATGGTTTCTCTGGTGTCGGGTGTTGACCTGCTGTGTGCTGATTCATAGGCAGGCTAGCAAGAGTTAATCTTTGCTGGTCTGTTTGTTGCGTTAATCACATGTTGTGGGGAGACCTATCACATTTGTCCCCCTCCTATTTATACTGTTGGAATCCTTTTACCTATGCCAGCTATAGTATATTCTATTTTGGTCTGTGAGGTGTGGTGTCCCAAACTCTCTTTGGTGAAAGTTGTGTTTAGTAGTGCTCATTGCTTGGTGCGGTCATGGAGTTTCCCCCAGTTGTTTTGTACTTCCTTCCTGCTCTTGTTTTCCTCCTGAATCTCTTATTGTCTTATCCTGTGTCTGTGCATGCTGTGTGACAGAGATTTTTTTTTTTCCATTGTCTGTCTTTTTCTGTGGTTTCAACACACACCTGTCCTATCTCTCCCTTGGGTGAAGGGGACGGGGAATCAGATCAGGACTGGTCTGGCGCAGGGCCAGGAAGGAGACCTAGGCCTCTTCACCATTAGGAGTATCTCTGAGAATAGGGATAGCATAGGGCCCCCTAGCTTCAGGGACAGCTTAGGAGCTCCGCTTCCCTGCTACCCCAAAATTATCGTGACACCTACCAATGTGCTAGACAATTGAAATAATTCACTTTTATAGTTTTAGGCATTACATAGTATATAAGTACACTCCAGAAAATATTATCCTCCTCTTCTTTGATATATACTGTACTTTCAAAAACTTTAGTACATTTTTCTAGATGTGTCTCAAGATATATTATAAATTTCCACATTTTCTTAGAAAGATCAGGCTTATGTCTGCTTGTAAGACAACTGACTGCAGCAGAAGTCCTCCCCCGCTGATGTTTCTGCTGCAGGAATCCCTGTGTACTAAGCCCGGTGTCCTCAGGTCTTGGTCAGCTGGAATCAGGAAGCAATATATAGTTTCCCGGTTGTTATCCAGTTTTTTTCTACCACTAATACAACTAAAGTAAAGAAAATGGACAACTCAATGGCCTTTTTTCCCATATACCGGAGTCTTTTTTTTTTTCTAGGTTTTTTGACCACAGCTTACAATTACAGTTGTTCATCATGCTGGAGATCTTCAATCAGGGCTCTCCACGAGCGTAGATCCTATCAACCAGCACAAAGCACAGTCCACTGCTCCATCACGGTTAGTATCATTAATCAGTATTGTCCACCTTTCCATCAAGTGTTAGCGTTTGCCATCCATCATGCAATATATTTGACTTCAGTCTACGGTATCAGTATTTTCTAGTCCGTATATTAATCACAATTCTTTGGAAATGTTATGAGTCAATATTCACATAATTAATTTTGATAGAGCCTATACTGGAGACACATATTTAATTTAAAACAGAAAACAGAACATTCAACTTTTGCCGAAAATGGTCTTTGTTTACCGAATAAGGTTGTTATATCTAAAGGTCATTACAGACCAAAATTTGTATACATGCACTGACATAATAATCGTTAGCAGATGCTTGGGTGCTCAGTACTTGTAACGAGTGATGAGCGAGCACTACCATGCTCGGGGGTTCGATACTCGTAACGAGTGGTCCGACGCTTGTACCAGCTCAACTCATGTACACTGCAAAATAGAAGTCAATGGGAAGAGCTTCAGAAAAAATACTTAAGTTCCCCATTGATCTCCTTTACACACAGGTACTTGAGTCTTGCCTATCCTAGCATCCAACTGCTCGTTACGAGTACCGAGCACCTGAGCATGGTAGTGCTCGCTCATCACTAGTTACGAGTACCGAGCACCTAGCATGGTAATGCTTGCTCATCACAAGTTACGAGTACCGAGCACCCGAGCATGGTAGTGCCGCTCATCACTAGTTACGAGTACTGAGAACCTGAGCATTGTAGTGCCCGCTCATCACTAGTTACGAGCACTGAGAACCTGAGCATGGTAGTGCCAGCTCATCACTAGTTACGAGCACTGAGAACCCGAGCATGGTAGTGCTCACTCATCACTAGTTACGAGTAAGGAGCACCCAAGCATGGTAGTGCTCACTCATCACTAGGTACGAGTACTGAGAACCTGAGCATGGTAGTTCCTGCTCATCACTAGTTACGAGCACTGAGAACCTGAGCATGGTAGTGCTCGCTCATCACTAGTTACAAGTACAGAGCACCCGAGTATGGTAGTACTCGCTCATCACTAGTTATGAGCACTGAAAACCTGAGCATAGTAGTGCCCGCTTATCACTAGTACAGAGCACCCGAGTGTTGTGAATGTCAGTTATGCTTTGGCTGCTGGGAGGCTCCCTCTTGTGGCCAGGAATGGCTTGGACATAGCCCAGGTGTGTTGAGCAATGGGCGTTTCCATTGCTAACTCTCTGCTTATTTAAATCCTGGTATGATAGCAGGCTATGCCGGATGTCAGTTGTTCTTTGTTCACTAGCCTGCTTCATCCTGCTCCATACCACATCTACACCAGAAAAGTGCTTTGCTCTTTATTTGTTGTTTGGTTCTTTTACTCTTATCTGAGTTTGTCATTTGCTGTGGTTGTTTTCAGTTTATTTGCATGCAGGGATTTTCCCTCTCAGTTGCTTAGCTGGGAAACTCCCTGCAGTTATGTTTGGAGTATTGTTCCTATAAGTCCATGTGTTTGTGGCTTTTTGAATTTGTAATGATTCCTGTTTTCTGTTCATTGGTATAACAAGAGCACCTGGTATAGGACGGAGTGCAGATCGTGCGATCTGAGGGCCATTTTGTACTATCAGGAATTTGGAATTTTGTAGGGTTTTTCTCTGGCCACCACCAGCCCCTTTCCTGTCCTTTCCTATTTTAGTCAGTGGGGGCCTCACCTTTGCTAATCCTATCATCTATCTGTGTATTGTGTTTTCCTATATCACCGCAGTCTTTGAATGTGGGGGGCTTGCTATTCTTTATCTATTTTCTGAAGCAGAAAGTTATTCATCTTTCCATCCTTTAGGATAGCTAGTTCTCCGGCTGGGTTCGCGGTGCACAGGATGTTAGTTCACCCCTCGGCTACTTCTAGTTGTGATGGTTAGTAAGGGGATGGCGGCCAGATTAGTTGCCGATGCTCTTGTCACCTTTTACCAATGATTTATGGTGGTCTTCCATGGTTCCGGATCATAACAGTACATCCGGCCAACAAATTTAAAGGGTACTCTTAAGAAGGAAGAAAGAAAAGGGAAAAAAAAAGAAAAAAAAAAGAGAGGTCTGCTGAATTTTTTTTTGGGGTGTTTTTCCTCTTCTTCTTTGGGTTCCGTGGAAGATTTCTTTTTTCTAGCATGAATGAATTGGGTGAGCGTGTTGCTCATCTTGGTGCTAAGATTCATCGTATAGAGTCTTATCTTGCACTGACTCTCCTTGCAGAGCCTATGATTCCCGTTCCTGAATTTTTTTCGGGAGATAGGGCGAGATTTTTGAGCTTCAAAAATAATTGTAAATTATTTTTTGACCTGCGCCCTAAGTCCTCAGGGAATCCCGTACAGCAGGTTAAGATTGTCATCTCCCTTCTGCGTGGTGACCCTCAGGACTGGGCCTTCTCTTTAGTGTCTGATGATCCGATTCTCAGTGATGTGGACTCCTTTTTTCAGGCCTTGGGTTTATTATATGACGAACCCAAAATTGTGGACCAAGCAGAAAAGGTCTTGTTGTCCTTAACTCAGGGTTTGGATTCTGCAGAAACGTTTTGTCAGAAATTTCGAAAGTGGGCGGTCCTTACCAAATGGAATGATGATGCGCTTGCGGCTCTTTTTCGGAAGGGTATTGCTGATACTGTGAAGGATGTAATGGTAGGATTTCTCGTCCCTTCTGGTCTTGATGCCTCTATGACCTTGGCCATTCAGATTGATAAGCGGTTATGTGAGCGCAGGAAGATACCTGCTGGTTTTGTGCCTGTGGAACAGCCTTTGGAGCCTATGGAGTGTGATAGGGTCCTTTCTAATGCCAGTCGGCAGGGGTTCAGACGGAAGAATAGACTGTGTTTCTATTGTAGAGACGCTTCTCATAATATCTCTGTCTGCCCTAAACGTGAAAGGAGATTGGCTACTTCAGTTACTGTGGGTTCTTTGCAACCAAAGTTTCTTTTGTCTGTCACATTGATTTGCTCATTGTCTTCCTTTTCTGCATTTGCCTTTGTGGACTCAGGGGCAGCGCTCAATTTGATGGATTTTGGGTTTGCTAGGGATTGTGGTTTCCCCATGGTTCCTTTGCAAACTCCTATTCCTTTAAGGGGCATTGATGCTACCCCTTTGGCAGAAAATAAACCCCAATTTTGGACCCAGGTGCCTATGAGAGTTGCACCAGCGCATCAGGAAACTTGTACTTTTTTAGTATTGCATAATCTACAGGATACCTTGGTACTGGGATTTCCGTGGTTGCAGACCCATAATCCAGTTCTTGACTGGAGATCCTTGTCGGTAGCTAGTTGGGGTTGTCTAGGTTTGCATCACGACCTTTCCGTGTCGTCCACGTCTGCTCAGGCAGTTGATGTTCCGGCCTTCTTGTCTGATTTCCGTGATATATTTAATGACCAGGAATCTGATTCTCTGCCCCCACACCGGGACTGTGACTGTGCCATTGAGCTGGTGCCATGTTGTAAATTTCCCAAGGGGCGGATTTTCAACTTGTCTGTGCCCGAACATGATGCCATGCGGTCATACATCAGGGAATCATTGGAGAAGGGGCACATTCGGCCCTCATCTTCTCCTTTGGGTGCTGGCTTTTTCTTTGTTGCTAAGAAAGATGGGTCGTTGAGGCCTTGTATTGATTACCGTCTTTTTAATAAAATTATGGTCAAATATCAGTACCCTTTGCCTCTGATATCTGATCTTTTCTCTAGAGTGAAGAGCGCCAAATGGTTTACGAAACTGGATCTCAAGGGTGCGTATAATCTCATCCGTGTTAAGGAGGGTGATGAATGGAAGACGGCTTTTAATACTCCTGAGGGGCATTTTGAGTACCTAGTGATACCTTTTGGGCTCACCAGGCCTTCATGATATTTTTCGGGACCTTATTGGGAAATTTTTGATTGTCTATTTGGATGACATCTTAATTTTTTCTAATGATTGGGACACTCATGTTGGGCAAGTACGGGCTGTTTTTCAGATACTTAAGGATAATGCACTGTACGTTAAGGGGTCAAAGTGCCTCTTTGGGGTGCAAAGGATTTCCTTTTTGGGCTTCATCTTGTCTCCCTCCGCTATCGAAATGGACCCGGTTAAGGTTCAGGCTATTTACGACTGGGTGCAACCGACTTCTCTAAAATCCCTGCAGCAGTTTTTGGGGTTTGCTAATTTTTACCGTAAATTTATAGCCAATTTTTCTGCCATTGTCAAACCTCTGACAGATTTGACCAAGAAGGGAGCTGATGCTGAGCATTGGACCCCAGAGGCGATTGTGGCCTTCCAGGAGCTTAAAAGGTGATTCACTTCTGCCCCAGTCCTGCAGCAACCTGATGTGTCTCACCCATTTCAAGTTGAGATCGATGCCTCAGAGATCGGAGCTGGAGCTGTTCTGTCTCAACGAGACGCTACTTCGGGTAAACTTAAGCCCTTTGCCTTTTTCTCTCGGAAGTTTGCTCCTTCTGAACGGAATTATAATGTGGGCAACTGGGAATTATTGGCTATGAAGTGGGCATTTGAAGAGTGGAGACATTGGTTGGAGGGGGCTAGAGATCAAGTTGTGGTGCTTACGGACCACAAGAATCTTACCTATCTGGAATCGGCCAAGCGGTTGAATCCTCGGCAGGCCAGGTGGGCTTTGTTTTTTACCCGGTTTAATTTTGTGGTCTCTTTTTTGCCGGGCACCAAGAATGTTAAGGCCGATGCCCTCTCCAGGAGTTTCTGTGCTGATTCTTTAGAGGTTGTCGAGCCGTCTACTATCCTGAATGATGGTGCAGTTTTCTCAGTCATATCGCCTGATCTGCGTTTGTCACTGGCGGAATTTCAGGGGGATAAACCTGAGAGATGTCCTACAGGTAAACTGTTTGTCCCAGACCAATAGAGAGACCGAGTTGTCTCTGAGGTTCATTGCTCTGTTTTGGCTGGTCATCCTGGCATTTTTGGTACTCGGGATTAGAGATGAGCGAACCAGCCGTGGTTCGGCTCGAGTTGCCTATTTGTACCTGGCTGGGAACCAAAAATAAAGGGAAGCCCTTTTTTTATTATTTCATGAATTTCATGAAATAATTAGAAAACAAATGACGTAGGCTTCGCCCCATTTTTGTGTCCAGCCAGGTACAACTAGGCAGCTGGGGATTGGAATCCGCAGCACAGGTTGGCCTGAGCTTTCTGGGCCCCACTGCTGCGAATTGCAGTCTGCAGCCGCCTCAGAAAATGGCACTTTCATAGAAGCGCCATCTTCTGGCGCTGTATCCAACTCTTCCAGCACCTGCCTGCTATACCTGGCTAGCATACAAAAATATGGCGAAGCTCACGTCCATTTTTTGTAGTTTTTTGGCAAAAAAAATAAAACATGCTTCCCTGGATTTTCCATTGCCAGTGAAGGTAACACCAAGCAGTGGGGGTTACCAGCCAGTAGCTGCTTGGATTACCCTTAGCTAGCAATACAAAAAATGCAGCGGGAGCCCATATATATTTTTTTAAATTATTTATTTAAATAACTAAAAACAAAATGGGCTTCCCTGTATTTTGATTGCTGGACATCACAGTGCTGTAAAAATAAATCTTTAAAAAAATGACGTAGCGCTCCGCGGTATTTTTGATTCTCAACGCAGATAAAGCAGACAGCTATGGGTTGCCACCCCCATCTGCCTGCCGTTACCTTGGTTGGCAATCAAAATACAGGGAAGCCCATTAATTTTTTCTATTTAAAAAATAGTTAAAAAAAAAATGACGTTGGGTCCTCCCATTTTTGATAGCCAGCTAGGGTAAAGCAGACGGCTGTAGCCTGAAAACCACAGCTGGCAGCTTTACCGTGGTTGGGGATCCAATGTGGAGGTACCCCCAGGCTCTTTTTTTATAATTATTTTATAAATATTAATAATTACACAAAAAAAGTAGGGTCCCCCCCAAATTGGATCACCAGCCAAGGTAAAGCGGACAGCTGTGGTCTGGTATTCTCAGGGTGGAAAGGTCCATAGTTATTGGGCCTTCACAGCCTAAAAATAGCAGGCCGCAGGCACCCCAGACGTGGCGCATCCACTAGATGCGCCAATCCTGGCGCTTCACCCCAGCTCATCCCGTGCCCTGGTGCAGTGGCAAACGGGGAAATAAATCGGGTTGATACTAGCTGTAAGGTCACCTGACATCAAGCCCAGCAGTTTGTGATGTCATGGCGTCTATTAGATACCCAACATCATAAACTGTCAGTACTAACAAAAAAAAATCGATAAAAGAAATTCATTTGAAAAAACAGTCCCCAAAACATTTCCTCTTTCACTAATTTATTGTAAGAAAAAAATAAAGGGGTCCCACGACGACTCTGGACCGTCTAGAATATGGGGGGGAGACACTCAGGGAACGTATCACCCATTTTCTAGGAGTGCAGACCCTTCATGTGAGGAGTGTGGGTGCAATGAATCTGCACTCACTCTCCCCGGGTCCACAGCAGCAGAGTCCATGTCGTAATGGTTGCGATGGCAGATGGAATACCCCTTTAAGTCCAGTTATCCAGCTGAATGAATACTTAACAACAGAGCTCGCTATTTAGATGTGTTTTCTTGTGGCATATAACGGACTCTCATGTTTGGTAGTCATTCAGCAGGGAAACTATAAAAGCAAATCCCTCCATTTGGAAATGTAGTATATAGCTCTCCTAATCAATTATGTTCCTTACCTCATGAGCAGGGAATTGCAGTAATAATAATAATTTATTCATTTATAAAGCGTTATTAATTCCATAGCGCTGTATGTCTTTGGAGTGTGGGAGGTAACTGGAGTACCCAGAGGAAACCCACGCAAACACAGGGAGAACATACAAACTCCTTGCAGATGGTGTCCTTGGTGGGAATTGAACCCAGGACCTCAGCGCTGCAAGACTGCAGTGCTAACCACTGAGCCACCGTGCTGCCCATTTAGCTTACAGATGCATAACCACCACTCACTGTGTCTGAACACAGGAAGCTCAGCTGACAGCCGCTCTGTGCATGCGGCAGCGTCTATTGTGAAGGAGAGGGCCGTGGGGGGATCAACGCTGCACAGGTACCGTGGGACACCGGGGAACACCGGTGGGGTTATAGGGGGTGACCTGGCAGGGCCTGGGGAGGAGTTTTCTGTCGCATGTGTCATGGCACATGCGACAGAAATCGGAGGAGTAGGGTGAATGCGGCCGGCGCGCTGCTGTGCGTGCGGCCATCTTGGATTTCTGGGAGGGCATCAGGGGGGCACTTTGGCGACACCGGGGGACCGGAGGGGACCGGGGAGGAGATTTATCATGTTTGTTCATGCCAGATGGGAGATAAATAATTTTTTACCGGCGCTGTCATTTACTGTAACGTGATCAACGGTGTACGGTGTATACCTGTGATCACGTGAGCGGGGAGCGGAAAAACCGTCCTGAATCATGATCTCCAGGGTCTCAGCTAGCCCTGAAATCCCGGAGATTTTCTGACGTTGGGGGGCGTTTTTCACTTATTTCTGCCTGCTGTTTATAAACGGCAGATCAGAATAAGGCTACATTAACACGACCGATCCATTTTTGCGGTCTGCAAAAAACAGTCCGTTTTTTTCACGGGTGCATCCGTGTGGCATCCGTTTCCGTTCCGTAGACGGTCCATATGTCATCTGTTTGTCATCCGTGTGCCTTCCGTTTTTTTGTGTACTGCAAAAAAACTGAAGGAGGGTAAATGCATAAATTTACCCAGGATCCATAGCTTCATCCTACATGAGGCGGTCACATGTTCACTCCAGTGCCTTTTTCTACTGCTTTTCACAGCGTAGAGCGCTCTGGTGATTTTCTTGTGCTTGTGCACTTCATATCAGTCTTTTCTGTCATTATAATGGCAGAAAGACACATAATGTCCCACTCTCCTGCATTTTGTAATTTTGCACCCTTTGGTGCCTTTCATGTGGCACTAAGGGGTGCTTAGCTTTGTATTTAGCCAAAAAAATGAAAACAAAAATGACGGAAGGTTCCCCCTATTTTTGTAGCCAGCTAGGGTAAAGCAGACGGCTGCAGCTTGCAGACCACAGCTGGCAACCTCACCTTGGCTGGTAATCCAAAACTGAGGGCACCCCACGCTGTTATTTTAAATTAAATAAATAATTAAAAAAAAAAACCACGTAGGGGTCCCCCCAAAATTGGATCACCAGCCAAGGTAAAGCAGACAGCTGGGGTCTGATATTCTCAGACTAGGGAGGTCCATGGTTATTGGACTCTCCCCAGCCTAAAAATAGCAGGCCGCAGCCGCCCCAGAAGTGGCGCATCCATTAGATGTGCCAATCCTGGTGCTTCACCCCAGCTCTTCCCGCGCCCTGGTGCGGTGCCAAACGGGGTAATATATGGGGTTAATACCAGATGTGTAATGTCACCTGGCATCAAGCCCTGGGGTTGGTGAGGTCAGGCGTCTATCAGATACCCGACATCACCAACCCAGTCAGTAATAAAAAAAAAATAGACGACAAACACATTTTTATTTGAAAAAACACTCCCCAATACATTCCCTCTTTAACCAATTTATTAGAAAGAAAAACAAATCCAGGTCTGGTGTAATCCAAGGGGTTGCCATGACGATCCACACTGTCCCAGTCAATGAAGAGCAGGATGTTCCCCATTGGCTGGGAGAGCAGTGCAGTGACCTGAGCTAACATCAATGGGTCAGCACAGGTCACTGCAGGGGATGACAAGTGCTGCTGTCAGCGAGGTACATTACCTGCGCTGATCTCCTGCACTGCTGACAGCACCTGCCACTGAGTTCAATGACCGCCGCCTTCACAGCCAAGTATCGCGAGAGGCCCGTGACGTCACCGCTAGTCAGTCTCGGGTCGGAAGCGAGAGAAGGTGATGTGACAAGCGGCGGCCATGGAGGACAGTGACAGCGCTGACGTCGGGACTTCATCACCGCAGGTAAGCCGAGCGGGACCATGTGTGCAGAGTGCCAGGAGGACGTCAGTGTCGTGTACTGCATGGCTGGGGACGTGTGTGTGTACATGCCGTGTGCAGGAGGGGGCGGAGTGAGCTGAGCGGGGAAGTATGGGCTTCCTGCACGTAACTAGGATAAACATCGGGTTACTAACCAAAGCGCTTTGCTTGGATACCCGATGTTTATCTTGGTTGCCAGCTTCTGGCAGGCTGCCAGCGATGGCTCCTGCAGACTGTAGCTGTAAAAAGCCCTGCTTTTTGCTGCTAGAACCGTTCTCGAACGTATCTAGAACTATCAAGCTTTAGCAAAAAGCTCGAGTTCTAGTTCGATCTAGAACAGCCCCCAAAATCACTCGAGCCGCGAACTGGAGAACCTCGAACCGCGAACCGCGCTCAACTTTACTCGGGATCTTGTGAGACGCTCTTTTTGGTGGTCTTCCCTGTCCCAGGATGTCCATTGTTTTGTGCAGTCGCGTGGAGTTTGTTCTAGGTCCAAGCCCTGTTGTTCACGTTATAGTGGGCTATTATTCCCTTTGCCGGTATCTAAGAAACCTTGGACGAACATCTCTATGGATTTTATTTCAGAGCTTCCCGTCTCTCAGAAAATGACTGTGATTTGGGTGATCTGTGATAGATTCTCCAAGATGGTCCACTTGGTTCCCCTATCTAAGTTGCCGTCTTCATCCGAGTTGGTGCCTTTGTTTTTCGAACATGTTGTTCGTTTGCATGGTATTCCCAAAAACATTGTTTCTGACAGAGGGGTGCAGTTTGTATCCAGGTTTTGGAGGATTTTTTGCTCCAAATTGGGTGTTCAGCTGTCTTTCTCCTCGGCGTTTCATCCTCAGACCAACGGTCAGACTGAAAGGGCTAACCAGACCCTGGAGACCTATTTACGGTGTTTTGTTTCTGCGGATCAGGATGACTGGGTTTTGTTTTTGCCTTTGGCTGAATTTGCCCTTAACAACAGAGCTAGCTCTACCACATTGGTGTCCCCCTTTTTCCGCAATTTTGGGTATCACCCCAGGTTCCTCTCGGGGCAGCTTGAGGCGTCTGACTATCCAGGGGTGGATTCGGTAGTAAACAGAATGCAGCAGATTTGGGGGCAGGTAGTGGATAAATTGTTTCAGTCCCAAGAAACTGCCCAAAGCTTTGCCAACCGGCGTCAGACTGTTGGTCCCCAGTTTAAAGTGGGGGACATGGTGTGGTTGTCCTCTAAAAATATCCCTATGAGAGTTCCAGCTCCTAAATTTAAGCCCAGATTTATTGGACCTTATAAGATTTCGGAGCTTATCAACCCTGTATCTTTCCGTTTGACTCTGCCTGTGTCATTTAAGATTCACAATGTCTTCCACAAGTCCTTGTTGAAGAAACATGTAGAGCCAACGGTTCCTACAGCAGCGCCTCCTGACCCTGTTTTGGTACAAGGGGATCTGGAGTATGAGGTTGAAAAAATTCTGGATTCCTGTCGCAGTAGGCGTCAGCTTCAGTACCTTGTGAAATGGAAGGGTTATGGGCAGGAGGATAACTCTTGGGTTGTGGCTTCTGACATTCATGCGGACAGGTTGGTTCGCGCCTTCCATCATTCTCACCCCGAGCAATCCGGTGGCGTTGGTGAGGGTTCGGTGACCCCTCCTCAAGGGGGGGGTACTGTTGTGAATGTCAGTTATGCTTTGGCTGCTGGGAGGCTTCCTCTTGTGGCCAGGAATGGTTTGGACATAGACCAGGTGTGTTGAGCAATGGGCGTTTCCATTGCTAACTCTCTGCTTATTTAAATCCTGGTCTGATAGCAGGCTATGCCGGATGTCAGTTGTTCTTTGTTCACCAGCCTGCTTCATCCTGCTCCATACCACATCTACACCAGAAAAGTGCTTGCTCTTTATTTGTTGTTTGGTTCTTTTACTCTTATCTGAGTTTGTCATTTGCTGTGGTTGTTTTCAGTTTATTTGCATGCAGGGATTTTCCCTCTCAGTTGCTTAGCTGGGAAACTCCCTGCAGTTATGTTTGGAGTATTGTTCCTATAAGTCCATGTGTTTGTGGCTTTTTGAATTTGTAATGATTCCTGTTTTCTGTTCATTGGTATGACAAGAGCGCCTGGTATAGGACGGAGTGCAGATCGTGCGATCTGAGGGCCATTTTGTACTATCAGGAATTTGGAATTTTGTAGGGTTTTTCTCTGGCCACCATCAGCCCCTTTCCTGTCCTTTCCTATTTTAGTCAGTGGGGGCCTCACCTTTGCTAATCCTATCATCTATCTGTGTATTGTGTTTTCCTATATCACCGCAGTCTTTGAATGTGGGGGGCTTGCTATTCTTTATCTATTTTCTGAAGCAGAAAGTTATTCATCTTTCCATCCTTTAGGATAGCTAGTTCTCCGGCTGGGTTCGCGGTGCACAGGATGTTAGTTCACCCCTCGGCTACTTCTAGTTGTGATGGTTAGTAAGGGGATGGCGGCCAGATTAGTTGCCAATGCTCTTGTCACCTTTTACCAATGATTTATGGTGGTCTTCCATGGTTCCGGATCATAACAGTACATCCGGCCAACAAATTTAAAGGGTACTCTTAAGAAGGAAGAAAGAAAAGGGAAAAAAAAAGAAAAAAAAAAGAGAGGTCTGCTGAATTATTTTTTTTTGGTGTTTTTCCTCTTCTTCTTTGGGTTCCGTGGAAGATTTCTTTTTTCTAGCATGAATGAATTTGGTGAGCGTGTTGCTCATCTTGGTGCTAAGGTTCGTCGTATAGAGTCTTATCTTGCACTGACTCTCCTTGCATAGCCTATGATTCCCGTTCCTGAATTTTTTTCGGGAGATAGGTCGAGATTTTTGAGCTTCAAAAATAATTGTAAATTATTTTTTGACCTGCGCCCTAAGTCCTCAGGGAATCCCGTACAGCAGGTTAAGATTGTCATCTCCCTTCTGCGTGGTGACCCTCAGGACTGGGCCTTCTCTTTAGCGTCTGATGATCTGATTCTCAGTGATGTGGACTCCTTTTTTCAGGCCTTGGGTTTATTATATGATGAACCCAAAATTGTGGACCAAGCAGAAAAGGTCTTGTTGTCCTTAACTCAGGGTTTGGATTCTGCAGAAACGTTTTGTCAGAAATTTCGAAAGTGGGCGGTCCTTACCAAATGGAATGATGATGCGCTTGCGGCTCTTTTTCGGAAGGGTATTGCTGATACTGTGAAGGATGTAATGGTAGGATTTCTCGTCCCTTCTGGTCTTGATGCCTCTATGACCTTGGCCATTCAGATTGATAAGCGGTTATGTGAGCGCAGGAAGATACCTGCTGGTTTTGTGCCTGTGGAACAGCCTTTGGAGCCTATGGAGTGTGATAGGGTCCTTTCTAATGCCAGTCGGCAGGGGTTCAGATGGAAGAATAGACTGTGTTTCTATTGTGGAGACGCTTCTCATAATATCTCTGTCTGCCCTAAACGTGAAAGGAGATTGGCTACTTCTGTTACTGTGGGTTCTTTGCAACCAAAGTTTCTTTTGTCTGTCACATTGATTTGCTCATTGTCTTCCTTTTCTGCATTTGCCTTTGTGGACTCAGGGGCAGCGCTCAATTTGATGGATTTTGGGTTTGCTAGGGATTGTGGTTTCCCCATGGTTCCTTTGCAAACTCCTATTCCTTTAAGGGGCATTGATGCTACCCCTTTGGCAGAAAATAAACCCCAATTTTGGACCCAGGTCCCTATGAGAGTTGCACCAGCGCATCAGGAAACTTGTACTTTTTTAGTATTGCATAATCTACAGGATACCTTGGTACTGGGATTTCCGTGGTTGCAGACCCATAATCCAGTTCTTGACTGGAGATCCTTGTCAGTAGCTAGTTGGGGTTGTCAAGGTTTGCATCAGGACCTTTCCGTGTCGTCCACGTCTGCTCAGGCAGTTGATGTTCCGGCCTTCTTGTCTGATTTCCGTGATATATTTAATGACCAGGAATCTGATTCTCTGCCCCCACACCGGGACTGTGACTGTGCCATTGAGCTGGTGCCATGTTGTAAATTTCCCAAGGGGCGGATTTTCAACTTGTCTGTGCCCGAACATGATGCCATGCGGTCATACATCAGGGAATCATTGGAGAAGGGGCACATTCGGCCCTCATCTTCTCCTTTGGGTGCTGGCTTTTTCTTTGTTGCTAAGAAAGATGGGTCGTTGAGGCCTTGTATTGATTACCGTCTTTTTAATAAAATTATGGTCAAATATCAGTACCCTTTGCCTCTGATATCTGATCTTTTCTCTAGAGTGAAGAGCGCCAAATGGTTTACGAAACTGGATCTCAAGGGTGCGTATAATCTCATCCGTGTTAAGGAGGGTGATGAATGGAAGACGGCTTTTAATACTCCTGAGGGGCATTTTGAGTACCTAGTGATACCTTTTGTATTTTCCTATATCACCGCAGTCTTTGAATGTGGGGGCTTGCTATTCTTTATCTATTTTCTGAGGCAGAGAGTTATTCATCTTTCCTTCCTTTAGGATAGTTAGTTCTCCGGCTGGGTTCGCGGTGCACAGGATGTTAGTTCACCCCTCGGCTACTTCTATTTGTGATGGTTAGTAAGGGGATGGCGGCCAGATTAGTTGCTAATGCTCTTGTCACCTTTTACCAATGATTTATGGTGGTCTTCCATGGTTCCGGATCATAACACCCGAGCATGGTAGTGTCCGCTCATCACTAGTTACGAGTACTGAGCATCCGAGCATGGTAGTGCCCGCTCATCACTAGTTACAAGTACCGAGCACCCGAGCATGATAGTGCTCGCTCATCACTAGTGTTTATTTAAGAAACTACTTTTATCTGAACACTATGGCCACTGTTAGAGCAGATTTGACTTGTTGCAGTCAAGTTTATTTCTTTGTTCTTCAACAAACTTCCAAAATAACTGTAAAAATATTTTGAAAACAGAAACGAGGACGTATTGTGTGAAAGGTTACGTTAGTATTAAAATATTGTGGGGATTTATCAGGGTGTATGGATTCCCCAAATTACATAGTGGAAGTTATGCTTCTACACATTGTGGTATCCATTGGTGGAAGTCACTTATGTTAATTGTTCTCTGTAGGTTGTTCTGATGCCTCCAAGCTGGTAGTTATATTTTAGAGCGTATGCTGAAGTCCATGAATCTTGGTCCGATCTCAGATCGTAATGCATGGACTGGTTGTAGGTCCCTCAATTGGAGCACGACAGCTTCATATGTTTCTATGAAGCTGTCATGCTCTGGTCAGGAAACACTGGGCCAGTTTGTTCATTGCGGTCTGAGACTGGTCTGCACGGATGTGGGAAGGGGAGGGAAATCAAGTGTTATGGTTCAACCAGTCAGGTGGATTTATTAAGTCATAGGTTTGAATGAACAGCTCAGACGAGAGGTGTTGGAGCAGAGAGATACAGCAGAGATGAATAACCCATGATACATTGGAGCTGGATTTGCACTCAAGTATCTTGATGGATGTGTCACGGCATGTCACGGAGGTATCACGGCAAGCTGACAATCCGGTGGTAGCGAGTGCTAGAATATCACAGAGATTGGCGGCACATGTTGTTATCTGACAGCTCTCTGTTTTTGCAGTCAGTGGACTCTATGACCCCGCAGAACTGTCTGTTTCTCATCTCAGTTACTAACCTCTTACTTCCTTAATTAACCTCTCCCTTGGGTGGTTTTGGTAGAGTTTATAGTTTGTTTTTTAGCTTTGGTCTGCAATGGACATCTCCTGTCGCTCCAGAGACTTCTGTGGTTGCTGCTCCCCAGATAAGTGTTTGTCTTTTACTATCTAAAAGGGAAATCTTTTCTCCTTGCGGAGACTGACAAACCTTCTCCGCAAGGAGAAAAGTTTTATCTTTAGACCCCAGTAGAGCTTCTCATTCAGCCTGATCAGATCTCATACTCTGCACTGATGAGGGATAATTATCCCAAAACACTGTGTCTGCATGTGAGGTTCTGATCTGGCATAAATCCTAGGTCATATGAAAAGGTTTGTTAAAGGGCTTTTGACTTTTACGATTGCTACTTTCAATAGGTGGCACTAAAGTTTGTCTCCTTCCTCCCTGAAGAGACAACTTGTCTTTTGCTATCTACCTGGACTCAGGTAATAGCTTTTGTGTTTCCCTGTACTGTTTTCTTGTGTCTTCCTTTATTGTTAGTGGTGTTGACTTATTTAGGGCCCATTAGCCAGGAGAAGACAGGGCTTCTGGGAACCAGCTCGGCGACAGATGCAGAACCTGTATAGGGTTGGTGAGGGCAGCGAGGGTGAGATGCAGGTTATTTGCAGGGAGTCACCACTTCCCCTTTATCCTATCTAAAGCATTCCTTCCCCCCTTCCTTTGTGTTGCCCTATATCAGAGGTCCCCAACTCCAGTCCTCAAGGCCCACCAACAGTGCAGGTTTTTGGGATTTCCTTAGTATTGCACAGGTGTTAATGTAATTACCTGCCCAGGTGCTGGTTCCAACAGCAGTGCAATGCTAAGGAAATCCTGAAAACATGCACTGTTGGTGGGCCTTGAGGACTGGAGTTGGGGAACCCTGCCCTATATGACTGGTATAGCCTCTATCCTCTGCCATGACACTGACACAGCTGACCTGAGTGATACAGCAAAGTTGTATATGTAGACAGGCACCTTGATGCAGCACGTAAATGTCATAAACCGGTAAATAATTGTAGATGTTGGAAGGACAAGATAGCGCAAAAGGGCCTTAGCCAAATTATGTATGTCCAAGTAAAACAAGGAGAGGCTCACCTCAACAGGTTGGAAAAGTCCCAACCCCGGTAATAGCATAACCACTGCAGCAGACACACATGTAATCAGTAACAGTTGGAGGAGGAAAACTGTTAATTCTGTGCTGCTGTTGAAAGGACCAGGATAAAGATAAGAAGTGATTTTATTCCTCAATGTGTTTCAGCGGTAAATGCTCCTTCTTCAGGACTAATCACATTACCGCGCACAAGACATACATAACCTCCCATGTTTGTTCTGTGAAGTGATTTGTCCCAAAGAAGGAGCATGTAGCTCTGAAACGCGTTGACGAAGAAAATCAAATAAAATCACTTCTAGTCTTCATCCTGGTCCTAGGTATTTCAACAGCAATTAACCTTTCCCCTCCTCTAATTGTTTGATAAACCGGTAAATAACATGGACATGTTAAGTATGACTGTGATTGTAGTATCCCGTACAATACAGTGATCACATTGTTATGGTGATTGGTAAACTGCTTAAATATTTTTTTTCTTTTTTTAACTTCCCAAAAATCTGCCAAAATGGCACTTAAAAAAGAACTGTCAAAAGTGACCAGTTTTGCTTTAATTTTATTCCATCTGTTCTCCCTGATTATTCAGTTTTTGTTTTGTTTTTTTACTTTTTATTTAGTGCAAATTTTTATGATTTTTACTCAGGAAGTGTGTCTCACATGATCCTCTGGGGCATGGCTTACAGTATCCTCGGGGGGCGTATCTTCAGGCTACTTTGCATATTTGCCCCATGAGCCACGCCTCCTTTGGTAAAGGCCATAAAAATCACCACGTAATAAAAAGGACCATATGGCGGATTGAAAGGGTAAAAAAATAGTCATGGAAATACTCAGTAGAAATAAAATGAGGGAACAATCTAGCCACTTTTAACATGATGACGGGATATCTTAAAAAAATAAATAAATTAAACCACGTCTCTTGGGCCTGACTGTTAAACGAGAAATATTTGAAAATGTCACCAAAAAAAGTAATTTTTCAGTTTCTGAGGGTTTTTTTTTTAATCTTTTTTATGTAGAATATTTGTTACCCGTCTTTTCAAAGATACAGATAATTTCCTGACACACATAATGAAATGTGCCACACATGCCTATTATCCAGATCCCGAGAGTTGCCATATCGTGTAACAAATTAGGATACGTTCATATATTTTATGCTAATTTGCTGCCTATAATCTAATCTTCATTAGGCGATGATAAATGTGCAAAATATGCATGAGCACAATCAATATGTAAAGAAAGAAGCATTCGATCCTAAAAGTAATTACTGTGTCACTAGTAAAATGTTATCGTATAACTGGAGCTGTTATCTGTTGCTTTAAGTAGGCAATGCTATAGTCACTAATGAATGTACTAATCATTTAATGAGAAGACGCTATACATATAATGTTTCATCTCACAGTATATGTCGCTCTTTCCGAAATGTAATTTAAGTCAATATCTTATCTCTATGAAATTGTTATTTCTGATTCGAATGTAATAAATAGAGCTAAATGAATATACAATTACACATGGAACAATATCATTTCCATTATTAGGTGCTTTGTGTGGATAAAGTACGTGAAGTTTCAGTTACTGTTGGGTAGACCTGTAAGGATTCATTTGGCCGAGTATTGTTTGGAAACTCTGAACACCAGTGAATCACGTGTAGTCACTATGTCTTCCCTCACACTATCTGTACTCGGGCTCGGACTGGCCCACAGGGGAACTCAAGAATCCTCCGGTGGGCCCTTGTGCTGTAGTGAGCCACTTACCCTCCAATATGAGCAGTATTTGACCCCGCTCCCTCACACTATCTGTACTCAGGCTCAGACGGGCCCACATGTTGGAGTGGCTAGTGGGGGCCATTATAGTCTTTAAAGGGGCGTTTAAGCAGGGGGATTCTTTTAAAATGCTGAAACTTTACTTGGCAACTTCTCCACAACATCACCTCACATCTTGCGGGCACCGCTTCTGACCCCAGCGGGGTACCCTTCAGTTTCCATTATATAATTCAATTTCCCGGCCAACCGGTTCCCTGGCACCTGAGTCTCAGTAAGAACTGCAAGGCCCCTCATCCCCTTCTCTGACTTCACAATATGTGACAGGCTCATCCTCTCCTCACATGCTGGGCTCCCACCCTATCCGTAGGGGCACACTAACCATCAGTTGACTGCAGGGAATCGTTGGGAATTCTTTCCAGTGAACAGCTGTCACTCACACCGTCCGGACTACAACCGCCAGCATGGCACGTAGTTATCTTCAGTCCTACAGCTTCAGGACCCCACGTGTCCGGGAAGTGAGTTCGACCCAGAGGGACTGATCTGATCAATACTTGGCGGTTTGCTCACACTTGTTCCTTCCTGGGGACTCTCCTACTTTCTTCCTTTATAACCTACAGCCCTCCCTGTAACTAACCCCTTCCTAACCAAGGAGTACCAGGGAAGCAGTTACTTAGGCCATGCTGCCACCTGGTGGCCACACAATATACAGCAACAACTTTATTGCACACAGATATATATGCGTACATAGTATGTTACCTATAGTCTTCCACCCCCTTACACACAGGGGTATCAGAGAATCTCCCAGTGGGCCCTTGTGCTAGGGTGAGCCCCTTACCCTCCAATTTGAGCAGTATCTCTGCTGGGACCTGTGCGGCGGTGAGCTGGGAGGCAGGGTCATCCTGAAAATGTTGACGGTGCGAGGTTCAAATAATTGCGCTCTGAGGCGGCTAGTGCGCTCCGCTCAGAATGTCATCTGCATACGAGCCACCTCCAGCCCATTAATCTCCCAGCGGACTTAAGGACAATGGCACCCGGAGGTCTCGGCTTGTCATTGAGCCAATAGCTCAATCTGCACACGCGCCAATTCCGGGTGCCATTTTTTTGAAGCCTGCACCACTGCCAGTTTCTAGAAGTTGCCTACCTAATGGTATCAGGGAAACCCGTTGCCCACTTCGTCTTGCGTCACAACCACCCCTACCTCCAGTGACTCCGCTCTACCACCGCTTCCATCCTCCCCGGGAAGAGACCACCAGATTGTAAGATTGAACCCCTTTTTTTTTCTCTAAATTTGGGGTGCATCTTATAATCCAATGCGTCTTATAAACCGAAAAATGCGGTATACAATCTGTTGTAATCATACCAACTCGGAGAATCATGTTGGTCGTTTTTTACCGTACAAAGTAGTAAAACTGAAACTGAAAAAAATAATGGTGGATTTGCATTTTTTCACTATGTAACCTCATTTTATGATGTCATTCAAAATTAAATCTCCTCCTACAAAAAATCAAGCCCCACACGGGTATGTTGATGAAAAATAATTAAAAAAATAAACTTTACGACTCTCTTGGAATGCGGAGGAAAAACGAAAGCATACAAAATGGAAATTGGCTGCTTTCTTAAGGGATTAACAAATCCATTTTTTTTATATGAAATTAGTCCAAATTATAATACTCTCATTTTAAAACAGAATAGGACATTGCTAATGCTTCTGACAAGTATCTCTTTATATCATTGTAAGTATATAGAACTTGTTCCAGAGAAAATATAAAAACCTATAATTAAGTCTTAATGAATCTTGATAGATTGTACGAGTAATAATAGGAAATAAAGAGGAAAAAGTGTAAAACTTTGCTTTAATACCAGCAAACTACTGGAGATTAGTTCTGAAGATATATAATATAATGAAATTAATTATAATAATTCCACATGACCTCATCGATGGAGGGCTCTTCATTACCACCATTATGTCGAATCTTTTTTGCTACTCCGTAGGTATAATCTGGAGCTTAACTTTGGGGCTCCGCTTAGAAAGCTCAGAATTTCAACGTTCTTTTTTTTTAAAAAAAGGGGCAATTTTTGTTCCGTGACCGGCAGGTCTCATCGGCAGGAAGGATCTTAAGAGGTCCAACACTTACACAAAGTTTCGAACACATGTCATTTTGTCTCCCAGCTACCGGCTCAAGTGGTTTGTAATAATTTCAGCATATCGAGTTATTTTTGTAAGAAAATTGAAGGACTTTTTCAAGAAAGGCAATTTTTATGACTAATTACACCTTGTGTCAAAGACTGAATGGTATCTAGGTATGCTTTTTTTCTTCTTTCTTCTCTCCCCCGCTTTCTTTTTTTCTTTGACCTTCTTAGGAATTACATGTAGTTTTACTACTCCAGCATTGTGAAAGAAAAGAAGAAGGTATTGAATGTGCGCCTGCTGGAGCTATAATGGAATAAATAAGCATTGTATTGTCAAAGTCAAATATTGACTTAATTGGGGTTCTACAAGAAATAGAGAAAATTAATTAACGATAAAAAAAACAATAAATTGATGGATACATTTAATGAGTTATTCATGCACATCTTGTCTAGTTGGTAATTATAACTTTTTTTCAAAATGGCCGCCCTCACATTACTGAACACTCAACCCATCCTAAGACCAGTTGTGCCTCCTTTGGTCATTAGTAGGGCTGAGCGGGCCCAGGCTGTAAATGTCCGGATCCGCGCAGTTTCAGCACTATTCACGGGCCCGATCCGGGCCCGGGTTTCCGGCTGCACGATCCGGAACTGGCATTTAATAAAAAATGGAAAAAAAAAACAATAAATAAATAGCGTTTCATACTTACCAGACTCTGTCATGGCGGCACACTTGCTTCCGGGTCGCGCTTTCACTTCCTGTGCTGTCACACAGCTTTCCGTGTTTTCCCCGCCCACCGGCCGTCCTCTCAGCTGTGATTGGTTCCTGGCTGACCCGCCCCCCAGCCTGTGACAGTGTCTGCCGTGCAGTCATCGCTTATCGTGGTCAGTACTACGCTGCACTCAGAGCGGGCGGTCGTGCTCTATGGCTGCTCGCTCTAACATGTAGCAGAGCTGAAGCGGCACGGGACTTCTCCTGTGGATTACGTTGGAACTGCAGGGTGTTTGGGGGTTAATAAAGTGGTGAAGGAGGAGTGTTTTGTATTTTATTTCAAATAAAGGATTTTTCTGTGTGTCTGTGTTTATTTACTGTCACTTACAGGTTTGTGTGATGCAGGTATCTGATAGACGCCTGTGCCATCACACAAACCTAGGGTTTAGCAGCAGCTATGTGCCCCTGCTAACCCCTGCTATTACCCCGACTGGCACCGCATCACGCCAGCGGGAAGAGCCGGTATCGCACCGGTATGTCGCATCTAACAGATGCGACATACCGGATGGCTGCGAGCTGAGGATATACCAGCCCCGGCCAGCGTTATCTTGGCTGGATGTGAATATTAAGGGGACCGCACGTCGTTTTTTTTTTTGTTTTTTTTTTTATTTTATTTTCACCGGAATCACAGGTGCGAGGGGCTCTGGCAGCACCCAGCAGCCTCGCACGTGTGACTCCGGGCACTGGATAAATAGCACAGATACTGCACGATGGCTGGGGCTGCAGCCGAGCGCTAGAACTGTGCTGCCGAGTGTGTTCACCACCGTGACCAACAGTGCACTGCTTTCCCCGCCCACCGGCCGTCCTGGCGCCTGTGATTGGTTGCAGTTAGCTGACACGCTGCCACTCAGGATGGGGGCGTGTCTATCTGCAACCAACACATGCCGGTGGGCGGGGAAAACCATGAATATTGAATTGTCGGCTCCGGAAGGTAACAGCATGACCCAGAAGGAGTGTGTTGCCATGACAGCACCTCGGTGAGTATGCCGCGCTCGTTCCAAGCCCCCTAGCCCCTCCACAAGCGTTTTAACCCTCCGGATTCCGGTCCCCAATGACTTATATGGGCACCGGATTCCGGAGCGGATCGGACTTATTTTTAAGTCTGTTAACGACCCGCCGGCCCGGATTATTGCCTTCCCGCTCAACTCTAGTCATTAGATATAAAGAGACACAGGAAGGAATGTGTGCTACATCTCAGCTAAAGCCAGGCAGCCAGGTTAGAAGCTATAAGGAGGAGGAGGGATGGGCGGAGATGAGATGCAGGCAGCGGGAGATGTTTTCTAACAGTATAAGTTCTGCTGGTCGTACTGTACATTATATCACAAAAGTGAGTTCACTCGTCACATTTTTGTAACTATTTTATTATTTGTTTTAATGGGACAACACTGAAGATATGACAATTTGATACAATGTAAAGTAGTTAGTGTGCAGCTTGTATAACAGTGTAAACTTGGTGTAAACCATTATTGTCTAAACTGCTGGCAACAAAGGTGAGTACACCCCTAAGTGAAAATGGCCAAATTGTGCCCAACTAGCCATTTTCCCTCCCCAGTGTCATGTGACTTATTAATGTTACAAGTTCTCTGGTGTGAATGGGGAGCAGGTGTGATTAATTTGGTTGCTCACACACTCTCTCATTCTTGACACTGGAAGTTCAACATGATTCCTCATGGCAAAGAATTCTCTGAGGATCTGAAAGAAAGAATTGTTGATCTACATAAAGATGTCCTAGACTATAAGAATATTGCCAACAATCTGAAACTGAGCTGCAGCATGGTGGCCAAGACCATACAATAGTTTAACAAGACAGGTTCTACTAAGAACAGGCCTTGCCATGGTCAATCAAAGAAGTTGAAAGCACTTGCTATGTGTCATACCTATAGGTTGTCTTTTCAAAATAGATGAGTGCTGCCAGCATTGCTGCAGAAGCTACAGGGGCAGAGTGTCCGTCTGTCATTGCTGACACCATACGCTGCACACTGCATCAAATTGGTTTGCATGACTGTCATTCCAGAATGATACCTCTTCTAAAGATGATGGACAAGAAAACAGTTTTCTGAAGACAAACAGACTGAGACATTTATTACTGGAACCATGTCCTGTGGTATGATGATACCAAGATAAACTTAATTGGTTCAGGGAATTCAGAGAATTAGTATAAAGTGTGTGTGGCAGCAACCAGGTGAGGAGTACAAAAACAAGTGTGTCTTGCCTACGGTCAAGCATGGTGGTGGTGGGTCACGGTTTGGAGCTGCATGAGTGCTGCTGGCTGTGTTAAACTACAGTTCATTGAGAGAACCATGAATGCCAACTTGTAATGTGACATATTGACGCAGAGTATGACCCCCCTCACTTCGTATTGCAACATAATAGTAACCCCAAACACACCTACAAGATGACCAATGCCTTGCTAAATAAACTGAGTTGTAAAGGTATTGGACTGGTCAAACATTTCTCCAGACCTAAGCCCTATTGAGTATCTGTGGGGTCTCCTCAAATGGAAGGTGCAGGAGCACAAGGTGTCTAACATCCACCAGCTCCGTGATTCCATCATGGAGGATGGAAGAGGATCCAGTGGCTCCTGTGAAGCTGTAGTGAACTCTATTCCCAAGAGTGTTAAGGCAGTGCTTGAAAATAATGGTGGTAGCACAAAATATTAACACTTTGGACACAATTTGGCCATTTTCACTTATTGGTGAAATCACTTTTGTTGGCCGCAGTTTTGACATTAATGGCTGTGTATTGAGTTATTTAGACTGTTATGCAAACTGTACACTGAATATTGTACATTGTATCAAAGTGTCCGAGGAACCTGAAAAGCGAACACCGTCCCCAGGTGAACCTGTAGTCTGAATACCATCCCCAAAAGAGGACCAGGCTATGCAATCAAGCATCGAAGACTGAATACCGAGCAGTATCTCCAGTGAAGGGCCAAACTATCAAGCACCGAAGACTGAGCACTGGAAAATAAACATTCACTCCAGTGCAATGTCCAAGTAAACTGGACTGTTACTTTTCGCCTTGACGTATGGTACTAAGAAAGAATAACTAATTTTCAGAGTTAAGGGTACTTTACACGCTGTGATCTCGCTACAGCCGCAGAATGTGCAGATGTAGAGAATGTGTGACACCGCAGGAACGACAAACATCTCCTTACCTGCGTCCACCGGCAATGTGGAAGGAAGGAGGTGGGCGGGATGTTACGTCCCACTCATCTCCGCCCCTCCTCTGCTATTGGACGGCTGCCGTGTGACGTTGCTGTGACGCCGCACGACCCGCCCACTAAGAAAGGAGGTGGATCGCCCGCCACAGCGACGTCGCAGGGAAGGTAAGTCCGTGTGATGGGTGTAAGCGATGTTGTGCGCCACAGGCAGCGATTTGCCCATGATGCACAACCGACGGGGGCGGGTACGCACGCTAGCAATATCGGTAACGATATCGCAGCGTGTAAAGTGGGCTTAAGTCTCTGGTCATGTCTGGTCCTTTTGGATCATGGGACTAAATCGAGAATGTCAGCTAGGTTCTGCAGGACATGCTAAAGTTAAATTTTGTCTATCCGAGAATGTGTTTGAATTATATTCGCATTTTTATAAGCTTTACTGTAGTTTACTGGTTTTAAATTATAATATCTAACTTTCTATATGACATAGTTTACAGCCGGTCTTAATTGTCAGAGGCGGGTTATTTGTGCGCTCCTATCTCCCTCACTTGTTATAGTAATGCTACCCAGGAGTATTGCATATTCATGACTCAATCAGACGTCTTGTTTTCGCCTCCTTGTTTCTTCCAGAAAACCTTATAAATTTTTTAATGTTGCTGTTGTAAATTCAGTAGTCAAGATGGAAACGTTTGAACTTGTATTTGCTGCATAGAAATAATGAGTAGTGATGGGCGAACGCGCTCGGCACTGCTCGGTACTCAATTGAGAATTCTGGTGCTCAGACGCCATGCTCGACTCCCCGTCCCATGTTTCCCGGCATTTTATCAGCCAGTAAACATGCAGGAATTAATTGCCTGCCATTCATGGTAATGTCGTAGCCATGTAGGCTACTGGCATTACTATGATTAGTCGGCCACATAGGTCTAGATAAGACCCAGAGACACCATGCTTTCTGTACTGTACCTGAAAATAGTGTATCTAGAGTTTCTGTTGAAAAAGGGACGGTGTGTTATAGCCTGACAGTGCCTGCTGGTACAACATTAAACCAACAGTCCTTTTCATTGCTAATTGAAAGCTATTTTATTTTCTAATAATACTGTTCTTATTCTGCATTTAGTGTAGGGTGAGATTCTGGAGAAGGGTTAGGGTATTAGAGACCTATAGGCAGTGAATGTAGCCTTACAGTCTGTGCTGCTGATACCTAAAAAATGTTCCGTATATACTCGAGTATAATTCGACCCGAGTATAAGCCGAGGCCCCTATTTTACCACAAAAAACTAGGAAACCGTATTGACTCGAGTATATGTGACACCCTGGACTAGCCAGTTAGTCACAGAAAGGCCTTTGCACAAACACCAGTCCCCTAAAAAGGTAACAGCAGTCAACCTAAAAACCCTGAGTCTCCCCTCTCAGGCTTTGACGTTCACATCCGGGGGCGGAGCCAGGCGGTTGGCCACGCCCAACGAGGAGTTCGGATAGCCTGAGGCGGGAAAAACAAGCAGATGAGTTTTGGAGGTGAAAGAGAGAGGAGTAAAACGTCTGTCGGGGATCTGGATCGTAGCTCGGATACCCTGTGGCCAGGAGGCAGAGGGTGATGGCCACGTGCAAGAGCCGGGAAGACGGCTGGTGGAACCGTAAGGGACTGGGACAGAGCAGTGGCCCGCCGGTACCGAACCGGGGAACCAACTGGAAACCGGAGCACCAGGAAGGGTACTCAGACCCAGAAACCACTGGACCGAGTCAAATTAACTGATTGGGGTCTGGACCTTAGGTTCTTTCCCACCCAAGTCCCGACTGAAGACAACAGCCCAACGAGGGGGATAGAAAGACACCGCTCAGGCAGAGAGATCCCACAGGCCAGCGTCTGCAGGCAAACGGGCTCTCCCGATACACACACAAAGCCGGGGAGCGGACTCCCATCGCGGAAGTGCAGGCAGTCAAAGTCTACAAAATGAGGTGCAGGAGAAAGGCGGGGACCACCAAACCGGGTGGGGGACCAGACGCAGCCGGCTGCGGGCACCGACCACGATCTTTTTGGTTTACCAGAGACTCCGGTGTATCTGTCATAGTGAGTACAACAGTGCCCTCAAGCCACGCACCGCCCCTCATCGCACCAACACGCCCACGCACCCACATCCTAACCCCAACAACCGGGCCCCGGGACCATCATCCCCCTACCCACGGAGGGGTCAGCACCTGGCTGTGCAACACCATCCCCGGGAGCCTAGTCAACGGCAGTGGTGGTGTCCACACTCACCATGACCCCTGGGTGGTGTCACGAACTTAAACCCAAAACCGCAGCTCCAGCCGTGAACCTCCCCACTGAAACCCCTCACTTAGCGCCAGCCTCCCTTCAGAGCGACGTGACCCCCAGGTCCGGAGGCGCTCGAGCCACCCACCGACGAGCCCAGATCCGAGTGGCTCGGCTGCAGCCGAGCCCCGGGGCGGTACATATAAGCCTAGGGTGAGAAATGCAGCAGCTACTGTAAAATTTCAAAAATAAAAATAGATCCCAATAAAATGTAATGTGCCCCATCCTTGTCCCCACTTGTAGTAATGTGCCCATCCTTGTGCCCCATCCTTGGACTCTCTAGTAATGTGCCCATTGTTTAGTAATGTCCCCTGCAGTAATATGCCCATCATTTAGTATTGTCCTCCTACTGATCCTCTTCTTGTCCCCTATTATGCCGTTGTTTACACACAATAACAATTATTCTCACCTGTATTCCATTCCCGCGGTGCCCTCAGCTGCTTCTTACAGACCGCAGGCCCATAGACCCCTCAGTGATCTTGTCCAGTGCACGGAGCCGCTGCTGCAGGCTGCCATTACGGCTTTACTGCAGTTGAATGCTTTACGGCGGCTGTACCGCAAAGCATTCAACTGCTGTAAAGCACTGACTGCAGCGGTGGCTCTGTGCCCCGGACATGATCATCGAGAGGCGCTTCTTATGGACCACAAGCACATAGACCCCTCCATGATCGTGTCCAATACACAGGGCTGCTGCTGCTGTCAGCGTCTTACTGCACTTGAATGGTTTGCTACACTGCCACCATAAAGCATTCAACAGCAGTAAAGCCATGATGGCAGACAGAGGCCTCGTGCATCGGACGCAATCACGGATGGGGTCATGTGCCTGCGATCTGCCAAAAGCAGCTGAGGACACCGTGGGAATGGAGGACAGGTGAGAATAATTTATTGTGGGAGCTTCACCCAAGTATAAGCCAAGAGGGGTGTTTTCAGCAGGAAAAAAATGGTCTAAAAATCTCAGCTTATACTTGAGTATACACCGTAATTTATCATCTGATAATACCGTTCTTATTCTGCATTTAGTGTAGGACAAGCTTCTGGAGTAGGCATAATGTATTAGAGGCATGTAGTCAGTGATTCTAGCCTTACATAGTGTGCTGCTGATGCCTAAAAATGTAATTTATTCTTTAATAATACTGTTCTTATTCTGCATTTAGTGACAGGAATTCTAGCCTTACAGGCCATGCTGCTGCTAGATAAAAAAAAATCTATTCTCTAATAATACTGCTCTTAGTTTTCAATTCATTTTGGACTGAGATTTTGGAGTAGAGATGATGTATTACAGGCCTGTAAGCAGTGATTCAAGCCTTCCACAGTGTGCTGCTGATACCTCTAAAAATATAATCTATTATCTAATAATACCGCTCTTTTTCTGCAGTTAGTTAGGGTGAGCTTCTGGAGTAGGCATAGTGTATAAGAAACCTGTAGGCGGGTATTGTAGCCTTGTATATCTAATAATACCGCTCTTAGTTTGTAGTTAGTGTAGGTTGAGCTTCTGGAATAGGGATTTTGTATTACAGGCCTGTAGGCAGTGAATCAAGCCTTCCCTGGTGTGGTGCAGACACCTAAAAAATGTAATTATTTACTAATAATATGGCTCTTAGCTGGCTGGATAAGTTACAATGCACAAGGCCTGCGTTAAGGGATGTGGAAGTGGACGTCCCACTGATGGTGAGGCACGCAGAGCCTGTAGCATGAGCCAGAGTCAAACTAGACCTGCTTCAGAGCACAGCAAAGACACTTATCTAAACCTAGCTTCCAGTCTCACTTTGAAGCATGACGTGGTACACAACTGATGAAGCCTGAACAGTGCAAGCAGGTTGTGGGCTGGATGGCAGATAAAGCTTTCAGTCTGTTTACCAGCACTGCCTTGTCTTCTGCGCTAGTTATGAGTCAGGACCACATCATACTCACCCTGATCCTCCTTCTTCCCACCATGGCGAGTCTAAAGAGACAAGTGTCCCCACACTTGGCATTTCTGTCCCTTCACTGTGCATATTTCAAGAGGCACATGAGCAGATGGTGTGCAGCGATGCCCAAATATTAGAGTCAAAAGAAGGCGATGTTGAGGCACAGCAGTTACTGTCTTAAGAGGTAGTTGATGCTGAGACACAGTTGCCAGCATGTCAGATGAAGTCTAGAAATCAGGAGGAGAAACAGAGAGTGAAAGTGGAAGACGAGGTGGTGGACAATGAAGTCACTGACCCAACATGGCAAGGTGGTATGCACAGCAAAGACAGCAGTGCAAAGGGGGAGGAATCTATAGCACCACAACAGGCAACAAGAGGCAGTGGTGGGCTAGAGGGAGAAGGTAGACACATGTTCCACAGAAAACCCACACGAGACAAGACTCAAGGCCAAAGGTTAAGTTGTGACAATATAATATTTTAGCTCCCTATTTTTTTAACTAGTTCAAGTGCATTCACATGTTTCAGGCGGGGTTCACATAGGTGTTCTGGATTTCCATTTGTATGTTCCATTCTAGAAACAAATTAAGTTAATGTTCAAAACAAATCAGTTACATAATTAATGCAAATGGAAGGAAAAGGTCCTCTCAATGACATTTATGGGTTCCAGCTGAGTTCTGTTCTGTTCTGGTTTTTAGAATGACAAATAACTTTCTCTCATTTTAAAAACTGATACACTGATACTTACCCATCACCAGTGACGCCACCCCAGCGTCTGTTTGCGTTAGATATAAAAATGATAATCCATTAGCTTATATCTAGAGAAGAACATTTAAGAAGAATTTCTGAACGTAGGCATGAACCCCACCTTACGTCATTTGCATAGACAATTTAATGTTAAAGTAACAGTTTAAAAAAAACAAACTACCCATAAAGATTGGATGTATTTTTTTATACAAAGTGAAAAGAAAATCCAGCTTCACAGATAAAAAAAATAAAAAATATATGAAAATCATAGACATAAAAGTCTCATGTCGTGAATATGTAAGGTGAAGATGACACAACACTAAAGGTCTTCTTTTGAAGTTTTGACAAATCATTCCACCAGTTTTCCCTTTAACGAGCTGTCAGGCTCTTAGCAAACAATCCAATTTATTTTTTTCACCACCTCTCCACATTACGCAAAGATATTGATCATCTATGTTCTGCTTCTTTCAAATCTGCATCCGGATAGAAAATATTTGATCTCTTTCACACTGGCTGGTTAAATTAGTGAAGACGTATTAGCAAAATCCTCTGCTTTTCACTGTTATTGAAAGCTGTAATAATCCATGCGGGAGTCTCTCCGGCTCATCACACAGATATCTGCAGGCCGACTGGAAGGTGACAAATGGGCAGAACTAAAGATACAGTCATATGAAAAAGTTTGGGCACCCCTATTAATGTTAACCTTTTTTCTTTATAACAATTTGGGTTTCTGCAACAGCTATTTCAGTTTCATATATCTAATAACTTATGGACTGAGTAATATTTCTGGATTGAAATGAGGTTTATTGTACTAACAGAAAATGTGCAATCCGCATTTAAACAAAATTTGACCGGTGCAAAAGTATGGGCACCCTTATCAATTTCTTGATTTGAACACTCCTAACTACTTTTTACTGACTTACTAAAGCACTAAATTGGTTTTGTAACCTCATTGAGCTTTGAACTTCATAGGCAGGTGTATCCAATCATGAGAAAAGGTATTTAAGGTGGCCACTTGCAAGTTGTTCTCCTATTTGAATCTCCTATGAAGAGTGGCATCATGGGCTCCTCAAAACAACTCTCAAATGATCTGAAAACAAAGATTATTCAACATAGTTGTTCAGGGGAAGGATACAAAAAGTTGTCTCGGAGATTTAAACTGTCAGTTTTCACTGTGAGGAACATAGTAAGGAAATGGAAGAACACAGGTACAGTTCTTGTTAAGCCCAGAAGTGTCAGGCCAAGAAAAATATCAGAAATGCAGAGAAGAAGAATGGTGAGAACAGTCAAGGACAATCCACAGACCACCTCCAAAGACCTGCAGAATCATCTTGCTGCAGATGGTGTCAATGTGCATTGGTCAACAATACAGCGCACATTGCACAAGGAGAAGCTATATGGGAGAGTGATGCGAAAGAAGCCGTTTATGTAAGCACGCCACAAACAGAGTCGCCTGAGGTATGCAAAAGCATATTTGGACAAGCCAGTTACATTTTGGAAGAAGGTCCTGTGGACTGATGAAACAAAGATTGAGTTGTTTGGTCATACAAAAAGGCATTATGCATGGAGGCAAAAAAACACGGCATTCCAAGAAAAGCACTTGCTACCCACAGTAAAATTTGGTGGAGGTTCCATCATGCTTTGGGGCTGTGTGGCCAATGCCGGCACCGGGAATCTTGTTAAAGTTGAGGGTTGCATGGATTCTACTCAGTATCAGCAGATTCTTGACAAAAATGTGCAAGAATCAGTGACGAAGTTGAAGTTACGCAGGGGATGGATATTTCACCAAGACAATGATCCAAAACACGGCTCCAAATCTACTCAGGCATTCATGCAGAGGAACAATTACAATGTTCTGGAATGGCCATCCCAGTCCCCAGACCAGAATATCATTGAACATCTGTGGGATGATTTGAAGCGTGCTGTCCATGCTCGGCAACCATCAAACTTAACTGAACTGGAATTGTTTTGTAAAGAGGAATGGTCAAATATACCTTCATCCAGGATCCAGGAACTCATTAAAAGCTACAAGAATCGACTAGAGGCTGTTATTTTTGCAAAAGGAGGATCTACAAAATATTAATGTCACTTTTATGTTGAGGTGCCCATACTTTTGCACCGGTCAAATTTTGTTTAAATGCGGATAGCACATTTTCTGTTAGTACAATAAACCTCATTTCAATCCAGAAATATCACTCAGTCCATCAGTTATTAGATATATGAAACTGAAATAGCTGCTGCAAAAACCCAAATTGTTCTAAAGAAAAAAGGTTAACATTAATAGGGGTGCCCAAACTTTTTCATATGACTGTGTAACTGCCATTTTTAATTATTTACAGTACTTTAACCTGTCACCTGATTTGGTAACTATAAGCTGTGGCCACCACCAGTGGGCTCCTATATACAGCATTCTAACATGCTGTATATAAGAGCCCAGGCCGCTGTGTAGAACGTAAAAATTACTTTATAATACCTAAATGGTTGGTACGGTGCAGATGGGTGTCTCTGGCGCTTCCTCTTTTGGCCATCTTCATCCTTCTTCTTCTGTGGGTGCATGACGCGTCCTACGTCATGCACATGCTCCAGCATTGAGGTCCTGCGCAGGCGCACTACAATACTTTGATCTGCCCTGCTCAGGGCAGGTCAAAGTGTGCCTGCGCAGGACCTCAATGCCAGCGCGTGTGGATGGCGTAAGACGCGTCATGCACCCCGGCTTCACATTAGGGAGGGCGGAGATGGCCAAAAGAGGAAGCGCCGCACCCGGAGAACAAAGACACCCATCTCACTCATCTGCACTGTACCGACCATTTAGGTAAGTATTATAAAGTCATTTTTACATTCTACACGGCAGCCTAGGCTCTTATATACAGTATGTTAGAATGCACCACTGGTGGTGGCCGCAGCTTATAGTCACCAAATCTGGTAACAGGTTCCCTTTAACTATACCCAAAGTCAAACAGGATGAGATTGATAGTCATGCAGATCTTATGCACACTGACGTGCACACGTGTAAAATTACGTAAAATAAGGTCTGACTTACAATCACTACACCTGACCCGACCTGTTCTTGTACAGACTATAGGTCCCAGCTGCGCAGACTGAAACAATCCTAACTGGATAAATCAGATGACCACTCGGACCTTTGCTTCTTTAGTGGTCATTCAGGATTCAACGTACCTTCTTAAGAATTTGGGGGAAGGTTCAGAGTAAAAGTAAGGTAAACCAAAATTAATAATTTGCCAAGAGAAACTCAAGGCAAACAAGCAGGGTCAACTTCAGAAATATTACCAGCACAAAGTGGAAGCCTGGGAAAGCTTTAAATAGTTACACCTGCTTGGTGACAGGGCGAACTAAATTACAGCATTGGAAACACTTGTTGGCAGAAAAGTAATGAACACACAAACAAAGTGTTCAGAACCAGGAAAGCGACCGAACCATATTGTTGCTCAGTGTGGAGTGAAATGGACCACAGCTGTCGGATCAAATCCGAGGAATGACAGCAGATGAGTCTACCTTTACCTTGCCTTCAATTTCTATTAAATCCTCCCAATTTATCACAATACAAATTAAATGGAATCTATCAGTAGGATCGACTCTCCTAACTCATGTACATGGGCATGTGGGTAAAGGGAAGTGGATACAATTTATTCTGGGAGCTGATGTCTTAAGCCTGCTTTACACGTTGTAATTTCGCATACAATATTGTATGCGATTTGCAACGCCCCCATCGTATGTGTGGCACATTCAATTTGTTGAACGTGCCGCACAAACGATTAACCCCCGTCACACGTACTTACCTTCTATACGACCTCAATGTGGGCGGCGAACGTCCACTTCCTGTCAGAGTTCCGGGATTTCCAGTTTTCTTTTGAAGGATCTTGCCCTTTGTTAACATGGAGTTTTCTGTTCTGTTGCCCTACTTCCTGTTCATCTGTTTAAAAGCCCGCCCCTAAGCTTAGTCTAGTTGCCTGAGTATACTGCTTCCTGTGTACTCCTGCCCTGCTGCTCTCATCTCCTGATTGCTGTTTGGATCCGGTTGAAACACCTGACACCAGCTGTGGACTTCACCTCTCATCCAACTGTGCTCGGACTCTGTCTGCCGTCTCTGGTCGGCACTTCTGCCCGGTCCCTTCCGTCAATATCCACCCTAGGACTCACATCACGTACGGACATTTTTTGGACTATATCTGTTGCCCTTTTGTGACCCGGCTGCTGTACATTTGGGCCTTCTGGGGTGATTGCCGGACAGCCCCTGTATAGGGGTTCGCTTCTGGCGGTCTCCCTGGGGGAGTCCAGTGTGCGGCCCCGGGAATTCCCCTTTGCTCTGAACCCGGCAGGTAGTTACTGTGTTTATGTTCCACTGTGTATATTCTGTTCTGTGTACATATTGCGGTTACATATTACTGTGTATATTTTGTTCTGTTTACATATTGCGGTTACATATTATTGTGTATATTCTGTTCTGTGCACATACTGCGGTTACATATTATAAAACATCTTTTGCACCAAGAACTCGTCTCTGGTTGTCAATGCCCTAACGCAATCGAAATCCTCAGTATATACAGTAGTATTACATTTCCTGGAGTGGGAGGGACGTTCGGCGTCACATCGACGTCACGCGGCAGCCGGCCAATAGAAGTGGAGGGGCGGAGCTGAGCGGGACGTAAACATCCCGCCCACCTCCTTCCTTCCGCATTGTGGACCGGGAGCCGCAGGACGTAGGTAAGATCTGTTCATCGTTCCCGGGGTGTCACACACTGCAATGTGTGCTACCCCGGGTACGATGAACAATCTGATCTGTAGTGTGGAACCTATCTAGGGTGGTGAGGGACCCCAGGGACCAACAGTAGGTTCGTTCAGGGGGTCACAATCTTTCCTCTCCCTAGACACAGGGTTTCCCTTCCCTTTCGGCATTTGCTTGGTACTTTCCTGTACCTAGCATGACATCAGGAGAGCAGACTGTCAGTCATTACATGTCTCATACTGGAGAGCAGACTATCAGTCATTACATGTCTCATACTGGAGAGCAGACTACCAGTCATTAAATGTCTCACACTGGTAGCACACTCTTTTATTTAAAATAAGCCCTATATTAAAGGAAACCTGTCATGCTATTCACTTGCAGCTATAGTGGTAATCTGCAGATTAATAGCAGTTAAGCCCTCCGTTAGTTGCCGGATTTATTGGTTGCCCTTTTTATTTAAAAACAATGGACATCTGGATAGCTGCAGATTGGTGATTTTACTAAGTAACATCTATTTAAAAAATGCAGGTAAGTGTCCTCATTGGCCTCTTAAAGGATCTAACTTTCCAAAAAAAATTGGGTCTGAATTTCCAGATTGTAGGATCACGGTATGGAGAGAAGGATCCCACAACGTGTTGTGGTCACTCTCGTAATGAAAGTGTGAGATTTTGAAGCTATTGTAAGATGTTGTGCTTTTTACTATAGCTCTGTTATATCCTTTAACACTAGAAGTCCCAGAGAGGGGTCATTTAACGTTTCTACCTTTGGAACCCAGGGAACTCGAAATTTCTGGGACTTCTAGTGTTAACTAGTGGAAACTTCAATGGAGCAGTCCAGTAACCGTGCAGGATGAGAAGTAGCAGAGCTTATTTAGTTCAAAGCACAAGATCTCATATTAATGAGCGTGAAGTGGCGCTTTGGCAGGGAGATGGGCAACGTAGGGATGTGGGATCCTGTTCTGCATACTAGAATTTTACAACCTTGAAGTTCAGACTCAACTTTTTCTAAATATTAGGTTCATTTAGGGGCAATCTGGCTGCCATCTTCCTAACCAGTAGACAGCTAGCGAAGGTTTAAACAGAAACATACTCATTTCACCTCTTCAGCCACCCCTGCTGATCTCTGCCCACTGTTCGATCCTAAACATCTCCTTTACATTGCATGCTTTAAGGCCTACTCACTACCTAGAGCGAACACCGGGCCGCGACTTCTGCCAGCAGGCCCTGAAGATCACTGGTAATGCATAGTGCTCTCCAGGGCCTGTGAGCAACCGGAAGCCCTCACCTACGGTGACAACCAGGCCAGAGATGAGACACAATGGTGGCAGGGGACAGGGAGAAGCAGAGACAATGAGTGAGCAGTGAGATGAGTATGTTTTTCTTTTCTTAACCTTTTTCTGGCTGCTTACTTTTTCAGCCATCCACTATGCTCCCTGTCTACTGTCTCGTCATCCATCGCATCTCTGGCCTGGTGATCACTCTAGGCTGGGACTTCGGTCTGCAAATAGGCTTTGGATGATGCACAGTGAACTCCAGGTCCTTCTCAAATCCAGAAGCCCTGGCCTAGGGTGAACACTCGGCTGGAGATGCAATGGCTCAAAAGACTGGAGAGCAGGCAGTGAACAGTGGGAGCCGCCGAAGAGGAGAGGTGTGAGGTGAGTATAAGTATTAATTTAATTTTTTTACCTTATTGTGCTCTGGAAGACCTCAAAGCAAAGGACACTCATCTGTGAATCGAATTTCCCAGTAAAATGCAAGTTTGGATTTTGCCTGATCCTCTCATCTCTATTTTGTACCAAGTATTTTTCCTCTTCATCTTTGGAAGGGAATTCTGTTAGTGAAGCAAACTCTACAGCCAAGTCCTAGGTAGCGGAAAGAATTTGTGATGGCGGTCAAGGCCAGATGGAAAAGTGAACTGTAAATGTATGGAATTGCAGCAAATAAATGGTTAGAGACAGAATTGTGTGCTATGAGCAGACAAATGGTCTTTGGTAGGAATATAGGCAGCACTGATGAAGAAGCAAGCTAAATACTTTTTTGCAGGGATGATACACAGAGAAGATACACACTGTCGTAGCAGCAGCAGTATTGTGAGAACAGCACCAGAGAAGAGTTTGTTATGTTTACAGCAGGAAAAGGTTAATCAACATACAAATGATTAGCTATTGGCACAAGTGCTGAAACTGAACATTTTCTTGTAGAGAAGATAAATACTTTTTGCCACAGGGTAGAACTGTAAACAGCACCAGAGAAGAGATTATCATGCTTACAGCAGATGAAGGGTTAACGGCAGGTCTGAGCCAGGAGTAAATTATACGCAGTTTATCAGCAGAGTTTTCTTTAAAAATTATTGCAACCTGAGCGAAATGGATGGATGAAAATGGATGGATACTCACACAGCACATAGCTGAGTTGGCCTTAAAGGGAAGCTCTTAGCTGATAAATGCTTCCCAAACCACAGGCAGCTTGTATCAGCCGCTTGCTATATCATCCCAGCCAGGTATGTTTGAAAATGGTATAATCAAAATAAATAAGGCTATACCAAATATCATAACCAAGGATACGTAACGTTATGATCCTTAGGTAGGGTACAAACAATGAATTTATGCAACTGTAGTGCATGAAATATGAGTACAAGAAAGAAATATAAGAAAAAAAGAGAAAAAAAGGGTATAAAAATATGACAATATTTATTTATTAATACATAAAAAATACATGTGACAGGGCTGTGGGCGGAGTTTCACCGATTGTCACTGCGAGCATCCCTCCTGCTTGCGCGCTCTGCAGTGAGAGAGGAGGGACGAGGGAGATGCTGCACTGTGACACTGGGCTGTGCTGAGCAGTGAAACTCTACCCACAGCCCAGAAACTCACGGAGATGTCAGGTGAGCAGGACGTTGACGTGACATCACCGGATCCTCAAGGTCACGAAGCCCGGGGGTCAGGTGATGGGGAAGAGCGGTCTGCCATAGTGCCGTTCACAGGCACTATTGGCAACACAAAGTATTTGAGAGAAACCTCGTTTCTCAACCTAATATGGTTCTGGCCAATAATGAATATGGGTGAGCCACACCTTTAAAAGAGATCAAATAAATACAACAGATATGCACATAAAGGTATCACAGACCTAAATAGATGCCATTAAAAGTAAAGTCAGCATTAATACTAGTAGATGCAAAAAGGGGGTGGGGGAGGAACACCCCAATGCATGTTTCGCTAGGCAGCAGCTTTATCCAGGGGGATAGTATACACACATAGTCAAAATTGTTGGTACCCCTCGTTTAAAGAAAAAAATAACCCACAATGGTCACAGAAATAACTTGAATCTGACAAAAGTAATAATAAATAAAAATAATCTATGAAAATAACCAAATGAAAGTCAGACATTGCTGTTCAGCCATGCTTCCATAGAATTATTTAAAAAAGGTTTGGGCAGCATGTATCAGCTGGCAGATTCCATTTAAAAGACTGTGGATCAAGATGGCAGTTGAGAAACTTTGTGTGGACCATAGCAATTGTAGGTGTGCCGTAGGAGAAGGGAGCAGATAACAAAAGCAGGTCATCTGCTGAGGTGACCAGTAATGTCTACTAAAATTAGGGTACACCACCATAGTTGTAAACATAGCCAAATAGGTCAGGGGTCCACTCATATGTGTTTTTTACTCCTTATTCTGAACCCTTAGCTATGCCTATTGTTATGAATATGTTTTCCAGTTTGGGGCTCCCTCTTGTGGTCAGTGCTGGCGGTGCAGTTGATTTGTGGAATGAAAGTCACACACCTGTAGATGACTGGCAATCAGGGTCAGATTGGGACTATATAACTGAGTAGTTTTCTCTTGTTACTTGCCGGTGTTCAATGATCACCGTGTGTTAAGGACATTCTGTAACCAGCCCTGTTCGCAGCCAGAACTCCTCTCAGATAAGTGGTCTTTGTACCTCTGCTGTTTGTTGTCCACTTTCTTGTTGTTTTTTTCTGCTTAATGCTAATGCTTGATTCCCATTTTGTCTGTGTGGAGTTCTTGGTGGAATGGGATCATTCCCTGCTGGGCGTGTCTGTAGATTTTGCAAGGTATTGTGTTTGTCATGCTTGGTATTAATTCAGTCCCTCATCTGCATTAGTGTTTTTGGATCCCAGTAACATTTCAGTGCTGATTCAGTGAGGGAGAGGTTGTGTGACCTCAGGATTTTTCCATATCAGAAGTGCTGGTATTTATTAGGTTTTTTTTTACGGTTGCAGACAGTGCTCCTTCCTATCCTTTTCTATAAAGATAGTTTGGGCCCCACCTTTGCTGAATCTGTCTTTTCTAGCTTTGTATTGTGTTTTTCTATATCACCGTTGCCTTTACATGTGGGGGGCTATCTATCTATCTTTGGGGACTACTCCGAGGCAGATTAGCTTTCTTATATCTCTATCTGTGAGAATAGTTCTCCGGCTGTGTCGAGACAACTAGGTCATCGTAGGCTCATCTCACGGCTACTTCTAGTTGTGTTTCAGGATTAGGTCTGCAATCAGTTAAGGTTCCAGCCACTCTGTTACTATTTGGGATTATGCATTTTTGATCCTCCTCGGTCCCTAAATCATAACAGCCTATGATCTATCTATATGAACTCTTCTATTGGCATTTTAGTTTCTAAATAAACAGTAAAACAACCCAAAAAATGCTAAAAGGCCGGAAACAAAATTCACAGAATACATTGATGCAATCATAGAGAACATTAAATTGTTCCTGCCTATTCTGCACAGTGAGTTCTTGATTGTAATTTTATCTCTTTCGGACTGGGATCTCTTAAGATATTATGTGTGCTCAAAATAATTGGAATACCCCTTCAAAATAATTTTAGTAAATCAAGAGGAATTATGTAAAAACAGCAGGGTGTAAACGCAAAAGTGAATCGAGATTTTATTTTTGTCAATGACCACCATCGACCATATTTAGACAAACACTTTCATTCCATCTACAAGTTCTTATCTTCATCAATGACCTGTTATAAGAACATAGTGAATTGTTGCTTAGCAACTACACAATGGATTCCGCACGAAGCCTTATCATTGAGCACCGGTGAATCCATCAAATAAATAGGAAGCAGCACAGCCATTCAACTACCACCAATCCACTGCGCATTTAGAAACAATCCCTTATATGTTAGTATTTTACAACTTTCCTTCTTTTAAAATTCTCTTTTTATTTTTCAAATAAATATTTTTTAGGGGCTCTGTCAGCAGATTTCTGCAATGTAACCTGAAAAGAGCATGCTACAAGAGTTCAAACAGAGAGTTCAGCCCTGTGTCTGTTATCTCACAGTCTGCTTTTGTATACTTGCAATGTTAGCTTAAGCCTCTTATCTTTATCATTAGTGGGTCTCAGCTAGAGATGAGCGAACCGGCCGTGGTTCGGCTCGAGTTCGATTCGCCGAACGGAGGTCTCGGTGAGTTCGGTTCGCCGAATCGGTTCGGCGAACCGCTCGAACCGCATAGGAAACAATGGGAGGCAATCACAAACACATAAAAACACCTAGAAAACACCCTCAAAGGTGTCCAAAAGGTGACAAACAACTCACAACACAAACACATGGGAAAGTGACAAGAACAAATTCTCATGCGAAAACAAAACAGCGTTACAAGGAAAAGAGGATGAGACACAGATATAGGCATGGCATGCCCTTCTAAAATCATGTAAAACACCGCAAGGGGACTCCAAGGGTAGTCTCCCTTTTTTTCAAAAATTGGGCCACACACACACCCACCCCTTCAGTGGCAGCACTTGTGCCCCAGTTGTACACTTCACAGCTAGATTTGCATCAAGCACATTCAAAAATACGCCATACTTAACCGTCCCCAGGATGACACCAGGGTAGGTAGCAAAGTCTTTGCTGAACCATGACTTGTTCATCTTGGCTCCTTTTAAAAAACACAGCAAGCAAGGGTTACTCCAAGCGGAGTCTCCCTTTTTTCCAAAAATTGGGCCACACAGACACCCACCCCTTCAGTGGCAGCACTTGTGCCCTAGTTGCAAACAGGATGTTTTGATTTGCATCAAGCACATTCCAAATACACAAGCATTTACTCTCCCCAGGATGACACAGGGGTAGTAAATTCCTTGTGGATCCATGACTTGTTCATTATGATGAACGTTAGTCTGTCCACATTGTCACTGGACAGACCCGTGCGCTTATCTGTCAGCACACACCCAGCAGCACTGAAGACACGTTCAGACACAACGCTGGCAGCTGGACACGACAAGATCTCCAAGGCGTAAGTGGAGAGCTCTGGCCATTTTTCAAGATTTGAAGCCCAAAATGAGCAAGGCTCCATTTGCAAAGTCATGGTATCGATGTTCATTTGGAGATACTCCTGTATCATCCTCTCCAGCCGTTGACTATGTGTTAGACTTGTTGTCTCAGGTGGCCTTGCAAAGGATGGTCTAAAAAAATTATGAAAAGATTCAATAAAACTGCTGTTACCAGCACCACATAGGGTGCTGCAGGTACGGGTAGACTGTTGAAGATGACGAGACTGTCCCATGTTTGTCAAGTTACAACTGGGAGATTCACTCCCTGCACCACGGTTGTTTGGTGGAAAAGCCGAGCTAAGATCGAGTAACAGCTTTTGCTGATACTCCTGCATACGTGCGTCCCTTTCTATGGCTGGAATTATGTCACAAAATTTAGACTTGTACCAGGGATCTAATAGTGTGGCAATCCAGTAGGCATCATCACTTCTAATTTTGACAATACAAGGGTCATGTTGGAGGTAGTGCAGCAAGAAGGCGCTCATGTGTCTTGCGCAACCATGCGGACCAAGTCCATGCTGTGTTTGTGGCATAGAGGTGCTAACCGTTCTTTCTTCCTCTGACATCTCCCCCCTACCTCTTTCAACTGAAATTTGACCAAGGTCTCCCTCATCCGCTGAGTCTTCCATGTCCATGGACAGTTCGTCCTCCATTTCTTCATGTTCTCCTGCACCTTCCTCAACATTTTGCCTGCTACCATGCGCCCTTGTTGATCCCTGTCCCCCATGGTCCCATGCCTGCCGCCTTGGTGATGATGAACGTCTGGACCTTGGTGATGTTGTTGTCTCTTGCGCATATGAATCCTCCTGTAGTTCCTCCACTTCCTGTTGTCCCACCCCCTGACTCCGAATAGTGTTTAGCGTGTGCTCCAGCATGTAAATGACTGGAATTGTCATGCTGATAATGGCATTGTCAGCGCTAAACATATTCGTCGCCATGTCGAAACTGTGCAGAAGGGTGCATAGGTCCTTGATCTGAGACCACTCCATCATTGTGATCTGCCCCACCTCTGCATCTCGTTGGCCCAGGCTATACGTCATGACGTATTGCACCAGGGCTCGACGGTGCTGCCACAGTCGCAGTAACATGTGGAGAGTCGAATTCCAGCGTTTCGGCACATCGCATTTCAGGCGATGAACCGGCAGGCCGAAAGACTTCTGGAGCGATGCAAGTCGCTCAGCTGTGGTGGTTGAACGGCGGAAGTGAGCAGACAGTTTTCGTGCCCTGTTCAGAAGGCCATCTAGGCTGGGATAGTGTGTTAAAAATTGCTGGACAACAAGGTTCAACACGTGAGCCATACAAGGCACGTGTGTCACCTTGCCCAGGCGAAGGGTCGCACCCAGGTTTACAGCATTGTCGCACATGGCCTTACCAGGCTGCAGGTTGAGTGGAGACAACCATTTACCAAACTCAGTCTCCAGAGCTGCCCACAACTCAGCCGCTGTGTGACTCTTATTTCCAAGACATTTCAAGCTAAACACCGTCTGATGCCGTTGCGCTCTGCTGCTAGCAAAGTAATGAGGGGTGCGTGATTCCTTCTGCACAGTTAGAACGCGGGTGGCCTGACCAGGCAGGCTTGGGGCGGAGGTGGAGGACCCAGACGAGGTGGAGGAGGCAGAAGCAGTGGCGGAACATGGACAGACAGAGGATTGACACACAAGTCGTGGGGATGGCAAGACTTGTGCAGCAGACCCTTCACCATCTATCACCATAGTTACCCAGTGCCCAGTCAGCGACATGTAACGTCACTGTCCATGCTTACTGGTCCAAGTATCGGTGGTGAAATGCACCCGTTCACACACAGAGTTCCTCAAGGAAGCGGTGATGTTGTGTGCAACATGCTGGTGTAGCGCAGGCACACCTTTCTTAGAAAAGTAGTGGCGACTGGGCATCTGGGACTGGGGCTCAGCGACAGACATAAGGTCTCTAAAATCCTGTGTGTCCACCAGGCAGAAAGGCAGCATTTCGATAGCCAAGAGCTTACAGAGGGATAAAGTCCACCTCTTAGCTTTGTCATGGGTGGCAGGAAATGGCCTTTTATTTGTCCACATCTGAGGGACTGAGATCTGGCTGCTGTGTGTAGACGGTGGTGAGTAGGGTGTCCCTAGAAAAATGCAGGTTTGTGAGGAAAGTGCAGGCGTAGACATGATGTTGCCTTCATCCAACGTTGGTGCTATCGATGTCTGAGAGAGCTGTACACACGCACTTGTTTCCCCTTCCAAACCAACTGACGACCTACCAAGCAAACTGCCTGTTGCGGTTACAGTGGTGGAAGTTGTGCGTGGAAAACCAGGTGTGACAGCTGTCCCCACAGTCCTAGAAGATGAAGAGCGCGCAGATGCACTGGAAGGGTCAGGCGGTGTATGGTCCGCTCCGCTAGGCCGCATTGCAGCACGGTGAGCTTCCCACTGGGACATATGATATTTATTCATGTGACTATTCATGGAACAAGTTGTCAAACTGCTGAGGTTTTGCCCTCTACTAACAGAATCACGACAAATTTTACATATCACATGATTTGGGCGATCTTTTGCTATGTCAAAAAAGGACCAGGCGAGGCAAGGCTTAGAGGGCATGCGACCTGCTGAGCCCCCCCGACTAGTGCTCAGAGGCAGAGTGATGGCTGAGGATGCAGTTGTAGACGTGCTACCAGTACTCCGACCCTGTCCAGGAAGGCGCAAGGTAACTTCGTCATCAGTAGCATCCTCCTCCACCGCCTCTGTTGACCTCCTCGAGTGCCAGACTGTGGGTTGACAGTAGGTGGGATCTAGAACTTCCTCATCAATTGTTGTGTTTGCACTCCCCTCACCCTCAGACCGAGCCTCTTCCTGACGTGAACAAATATTTAAGTTGTCATCCCAATCTGGTAACTGCGTCTCATCGTCATCAGTATGTTCCTCATTGTCTATGACAACAGGTGTTACAGTTTGGGAATAAGGGTCAACATTATGCTCAGAAACTTGGTCCTCACGGCCTAAATCAGAGTCACAAAGGTTCTGGGCATCACTGCAGACCATTTCCTGGTCTGTACTCACTGTAGCTTGGGAGCAGACCTCTGATTCCCAGGCTATAGTGTGACTGAACAGCTCTGCAGACTCAGCCATCTCAGTTCCACCATACTGTGCAGGGCGGATGGAGACTTGAGAGCTGGGAGAAAGCAAGTGTGATTGGGATGACAACTCAGAGGACTGGTGTTTTTGGATGCGGTAGTTGAGGTGGCGGTGAGGGCACTTGTTGGACCACTTGAGATCCATTCAAGCATTTTCTTTTTTTGGCCATCATCTACCTTTGTTCCAGTTGTTCATGTCCGTAAAAAAGGGAGCACATTGGATTGTCCACGGTAAGTAGTAGACATCTTACTTTTGCTGGAAGATGGCCTATCTTCAGCAGATGTTAATGGAGCTTTGCCACCTTCCCCACGGACAAACCCTTTTTTTCCTTTTCCAACACGCCTCTTCCCCTTTCCACCAGCATCTGTCATTTTGCCACTCATTTTGATTGCGACAAGATTGTGCACTTAAAATGTGGTAGTGAAAATTGAGAGGTGGTGTAGATTGCAGCGGTGGTCTAGCTTTATTGACAGCAGAATAAACAACAATAACTATCCCTGACAATGCAACTATGGCCCTTAAACTGGCAGCATAGTTTGCTATTAGAATGGCTTAGTAACAGTGAGTTTCAGTGTGCAATGAAGAGCTGCCACAAATATGTTTGCATCAGCCACTTTTAGGATGCCACTAAGTTTCCTCAGTGTTTGCTAGTATAATGGCTTAGTAACAATGAGTTTGAGTGTGCAATGCAGTGGTGCTGCAAAAAGCTTTGCACCAGTGGGACAATAATGAAGTCCAACAGCCACTTTTAGGATGCCCTAAGTTTCCTCAGTGTTTGCTAGTATAATAGCTTAGTTAAAATGAGTTTGAGTGTGGAATGCAGTGGTGCTGCAAATAGTTTTGCACCAGTGGGACAATAATGAAGTCCAACAGCCACTTTTAGGATGCCACTAAGTTTCCTCAGTGTTTGCTAGTATAATGGCTTAGTAACAATAAGCTTGAGTGTGCAAAGGGCAGAAGGGTACAGTGGCAGGGTTGTGGGTCAGTGTAGAGGAAATGAAGCCTCACTTTCTATCCCTCCTAATAGGGAAATACAGCGATGAAGTCCCTGAGCTTAGCTGCACAGAAGCTGTTATCTGTAGCTGTTAAAATCTGTTTCCACGGACCTGACTGTCACCTATGGCTCTGAGCCTGCTGTAATTAGCCCTTACAAGGGCTAAAAGAAACTTCTATCCCTATTCTGTATAGTGCTGTGTGTAGAGCGTACACAGCAGTATCGGAGACAGGAGCTGCACATGCAGTGACTGACACCCAGACGCAGAAGGCAGATAATGGCGTCCTGACGGGCAGATACCCGTTTTTATAATGCAGGGACATGAGACATGGACATCCTATCACACATGCCGTTGCTTCTCTGGCTAAAAGTCCACTTAGCTGTGTGTGTGTCTGGGATTGGCTGACATGCTGGCCCGCCCCACTACACGTGCGCACTTAGGGAAGGAAGACAAGGAAAAAAAAAATGGCGATCGCCATTTTCCCAGCAGCAGTGATCTGAATGCGCAGTCCACGCACACTATACGCTGAAATTTCATAACAGTGTGAGTCACAGAGTGACTTACACTATTAGAGCGAAAAGCCAGCTAATAATTAGCTTGGCTTTTTGCTGCTAGAACCGTTCTCGAACGTAACTAGAACTATCGAGCTTTTAGCAAAAAGCTCGAGTTCTAGTTCGATCTAGAACAGCCCCCAAAATCACTCGAGCCGCGAACTGGAGAACCTCGAACCGCAAACCGCGCTCAACTCTAGTCTCAGCAGCACATGAGTTGTAGTCCAACTCCACGCCACTCTCTGATTAGTATCTTTTGATATGGAAAAATCCATTTAACGGAAAAATCTGTATTTCCTAAAGAAGAATTTTACCCATGACTTAGGAATTTAAAGAATGAACGATGATCCATCAAGGAGGAGAATTGGATTTGTCTAAAAAGAAATCTTACAAAGTTTCTTATTTTATTTTTAATGAGTATTATTTATTTATTAAAAAAAATAAAGTGATAGTTACTGTTTAATTCTAAATTGTTCCAGTGCCAAAAAAGCTTACATCCAAAAACAAGTTAATTATTTAGAACATACAGTAAATATAAGTTTTGCTTCGGAATAAACACGGTATGTATTTTTTTTTTAAAAGAACCGCCCCCGTGCTATTCACTTGATTGAAGGATAACTTACAATTCCCTACATATGGAAAGATTGGTGCTGTTTTGAAAAAAAAAACAATCTTTTTCTAAGCCAAGAGGTTGTCTAGTCACTCTGTCAGTCCGTGTGACTGCAGACTTGTGAAGCATCACATCGTGCGCACTGTGCACTGCGAAGATTCATCAGTTTCTGAGCCGGGAACAGCAGTTACGTGGCCGTGAGGATGCAATGTGGAGACTCCTGGACACAATCTAACTAGGAGACTGCATCGTATGTGGTTGGGAGTATACATATCACACACTTGCGGCCATGTGACTGCCCTTGACACCGCCGAATGCTCACTGCGCACAGTGTGCATGATGTGATGATTCACAAATCTGCAGTCACACAGAGTGACTGCAAACTTGAGAATTTACACTGGACAACCCCTTTAACAGCCCCTAGTAATACCATTTGCCTTGAAGTGTATTGACAATTTGGCAACTGGGAATCACTAAACAAGAATCCCAGAGTTGGAATCTCCCAAAACTGAAAGAAGGACACAATATATAATGCGCATGTGCACTGCACAAAATTTTGGCCCACTCGCATGACGAGCTGAGTGGCATACATATGATACTCATCCAACCTTTTCAGGATGAGAATGGGACCGATTTTTTTATTTAGTAGTGTGAACCAACCCTCAGACCGTGTTAATAAATCTGCCTCTATATGTTACGAATTTGTGTTCAGAATATTGGTCATTATGGTAATATTTTGCCCCAAAATTGTGGTATTTTTGATAACTATATAAACATACTAGCTGTAGTACCTGGGCGTTGCCCGGGATAGTAACTGTCTCTCTGTCTCTCTCCCAGTCTCTGTCTGTGTGTCTTTCTGTCTGTCTCTTTCCTTGTCTGTCTGTGTCTATGTCTCTGTCTGTTTCTATCTCTCTGTCTTTCTTTGTATCAGTCTATCTGTTTCTATCTCTGTGTCTCTGTCTCTCTCTATCACTGTGTCTGTCTCTATGTCTGTGTCTGTTTGTCTCTCTCCGTTCTGTCTCTTTCCCATTCTGTCCCTTTCCCGTCCTGTCTCTTTCCCGGTCTGTCTCTTTCCTGGTGTGTCTCTTTCCAGGTCTGTCTCTTTCAAGGTTTGTCTCTTTCCCCATCTGTCTCTTTCCCCGTCTGTCTTTGTCTCTTTCCCCGTCTGTCTCTTTCCAGGTCTGTCTCTTTCCCGTCCTGTCTCTTTCCTGGTCTGTCTCTTTCAAGGTTTGTCTCTTTCCCCATCTGTCTCTTTCCCCGTCTGTCTCTTTCCCGGTCTGTCTCTTTCCTGGTGTGTCTCTTTCCAGGTCTGTCTCTTTCCAGGTTTGTCTCTTTCCCCATTTGTCTCTTTCCCCGTCTGTCTTTGTCTCTTTCCTCATCTGTCTCTTTCCAGGTCTGTCTCTTTCCCGGTCTGTCTTTTTCCCCATCTGTCTCTTTCCCTGTCTGTCTCTGTCTGTCTCTTTCCCCGTCTGTCTCTTTCACCGTCTGTCTGTCTGTCTCTTTCACTGTCTGTCTCTGTCTGTCTGTCTCTCTCTTTCTGTCTCTCACTCTATCTGTCTCCCCACTGACATCATATTACCTCACACGTAAGCTTCTTATACTAACACTGTCCTTTGTTCCTATAGCAACCAATCACAGCAGCTATTAATAAACTGTAGTTCCAGGCTCCATTCACTTTAATGGAGGCATATTTTTTGGAGAGTAACTGTAAAGCGCGGGGTGAAATTTTCCTGTCAAAACATAGTCTACAAAGTTACCTGGGGCAATGAGGCATCTGTGCAAAATTTCGTAATTATAAATGCGACGGTGCGGATTCCTTTAGCGGACATACATACAATACACACATACACTCAGCTCTATATATTAGATAGGCCCCGATTCATCAAGTTCTGTGTTCTTTTTACTGGTCTTGATTTGAAGGTGTGATGGAGTCAGATGCTCCTGATTCTGATGAGTGGCATGTGCCTCTATCTAGTTGCTGACCGGAGTAAGGTTACTGGTGTAGGGAATGGAACAGCTCGTCAGGAATTATCTATCACGTCACGCCCTCATTGTGTCCTGTGTCACCCCAGCTCCACCGATTTTAAAGAAGGTGTGGAAAACTGATGTGAAAGTGCTGCCAAAATTCATTTTTATAAAAACAGTCCTGTTCTAAAGTCCCAAAACCAAGTCTGTGAGCTACTTTACCTTAACCCACCTTCACACGTCTGTGTCTACGGTACATATGACATCCGTTTTCACATGTATCGAAGACATAAACATATGTAGACCCATTAAAATCAATCAGCTTGTGCACACATCCGTGTTATGACATGGATCGTGTCTCCATGTGGGGCACACATAGAGCACACACATGTCCGTGTGCTCCACAAGGCGACATGTCAGTTTTCTGCCGACAGCAGTGACATCAGTGTGACACTTACTGGAGGAAACACGTCACTGAGAAATAAATGTATTTTTATACTTACCTGCTGTCACACTTGCTTTCGTGCCCACTCATTATGCTCATGAATATTCACTGCACTGACTGCAAACCCGGAAGCAAGTGTGGCAGCAGCGCCAGAAACAAAAAAGTATACAAGTTCATGCTGTCCGTGTGCTATCCGGACGTCACACGGATAGCACACGAACATCACACTGAACACACACACAGATTCACGGGTGCACATACGTACTGTCATGGCCGTCTCTCTGTATTTGGAGACTAGTGACAGGATCAGGACTAGAGTCTGTCATTGTTATCTGAGACTCTACATATTAAACGTGTTTTCTGATTTTGTGGCAAGGGTTAATGTCAGTTTTCCTTGCCAGCACCTTCTGACTCCTAGTGTTTCCAGTTTGAGACCACCCCCAGTCACTTTTTATACCCTTTGCTTCTAGCAGATTGTGCCAATTATTCTCTTTGCCATTTGCACTCTGGGCCTGGAGGTGGATGGAGCTGTTGGAGTCCTGGATGTTGGTAGCAGTGTAGGCTGCAGTGCTAGTGCCCGACTGATGATAAGTTGCTGGAGTTAGTCTGTTGTTATTTTCTCCCGTCTGTCTTACCTTCCCTTGATATGTTGTTCTAGTGCAGTGGTGGGACTAGTGATCCCTACCTTCCCCCTCACTAGCTAGGGCTTACCGCAGGGTCTTTCAGGGCTTCAGGTTCCTGCTCAGCAACAGGTGAGGAACCTTTATAGGGATTGGTAGGAGTGTAGGGTACAGCAGCAGGTAAGTGGAGGAGGTGTCCATCTTCCCTCTCACTAGCATCAGGGCCTATCATTGTTAATGTGTCCCCGGTGTACCCCTTGTTTGTCTTGGTCTGTCTGTTGTGTGTTTTACCTCATGCCAGGCCTTCCCTAAGTCCGTGCCGCGACACAAACCTACACCATGGACTGTGCAAAGCATTTGGTTTTTTCACGGACATGTGAAGGGGGTCTTATATACAGTATACAATGTAATATGTGTAGAATACAGATTTTGTGTTAGTTCCATTTTCTTTTTGTTTTGTTTTTTCTATCTAAATCTCAATCCAGATCCTGTAATTGAGTCATTTTATTTTACTCCATCCTCATCATACTAGATTTATAGTAAGTGGATCTTTGATGTCAGCCCCAGAAAGAAGAGCTAAACATGAAAGGCAACTAATTTTATTTTATATCTATACAGGTTTTAGTATCATTTCTAACAAATATTCACACATTATATTCTATTGTCCCCCAGTTTTTCTTCTGTGACAGGTGATTGATGTTATACTACACAGGATCCGGCATTCTTCTCACTTCTCAGCGTCCCCTGTCAATGAAAAAAAAAATAAAGCAAATTTCATATTAGTGATGAGAGAACCTAGAATTCATTTCATGGGCAAATAAACCACTACTGAAATACATTATGCTTCTGTAATACTGACCGTCATTTTTAGACTCCTACCTAATATGATGTTGTTTGTATCCACTAAAATTCTCTAAGTGTGAATTTGTTTGCTTACTCCTTGTTAACCAAACTCTCCAACTTTTTGAAATTGGCATTTTTCTTTTTATTTATATCTATAATAGGTGTGTAAGGCTCCATGAAGTGAATATCCTATGTTTTATGTGTATGCTGTAGAATATTATTCCAAAGACAATACTAAGGACCAGGGGGTATTCCCTGCGAGTGGAAGAAAAGTGATTCCGACAGCTAAATAGGAAAGGGTTCTTTACAGTTAGAGCGGTCAGACTGTGGAATGCCGACCACAAGAGGTAGTAATGGCAGATACTATAACAGTTTTTAAAAAAGGGCTTGATGATTTCCTCAGTACACACAACATTGTTGATTATAAGTGACTAAAGGCCGCTTTACACGCTGCGATATCGGTACCGATCCCACTAGCGTGCGTTTCCGCCCCCATCGTTTGTGCAACACAGGCAAATCGCTGCCCATGGCCCACAAAATTGCGCGGACCCGTCACACGGACTTACCTGCCTAGCAATGTTGCTGTGACCGGCGAACCGCCTCCTTTCTAAGGGGGTGGTCCGTGCGGCGTCACAGCGACGATGAGCGGGATGTAGCATCCCGCCCACCTCCTTCCTTCCTCATTGCCGGCGGCCGCAGGTAAGGTGATGTTCCTCGTTCCTGCGGTGTCACACATATCGATGTGTGCTGCCGCAAGAACGACGAACTACATTGTACACGCTGCAGCAACGATAATTGGGAAGGGACCCCCATGTCACCGATGAGCGATTTTGCACGTTTTTGCGACGATGCAAAATCGCTCATAGGTGTCACACGCAACGACATCGCTAAAGTGGCCGGATGTGCGTCACAAAGTCCGTGACCCCAACGAGATCGCTTTAGCGATGTCGTAGCGTGTAAAGCGGCCTTTAGGAACAAAATGTAGAACTGGTGGAGGAAGGTTGAACTAGATGGACCTAAGTAACTATGTAACTAATATAAATGCATGTGTTTAAATGTTTCAGAGAAGAGTAGGTTCCGGAGGTAGCAGTGCTACGATTGTCTATCAGATTGTCAAATGCTGATGTGACGCCCTGTACCCCAGAGGTCACAGGTAACAACACCTACCACATTACACACACACCCCCATCTCCTGTGAGGACACAACAGTCACCCGAAAGGGAGACCTGATGCCTCCCTCAGGGCCAGTAGGGCACACCAGGTGGGTGGAGTCAGGCGGAAAGATATGCCCACCCAGGAGACTACTGTCCTGGGGCAGGAAATACAAACAGAGTCTAGTCAGAGAGTGACAGTGACAGGAGGTGTAGAGTAGCAAAGCTGTCAGGGACCCTGGTTGGAGCCTGGGATCCCCATAACGTCAGGCAGATCTAGGCTGCGGCCGCAACACCGATCCCGGGAATACCCCCCACCTCCAGCCGCAGCGGTAGTGCATCCCGTCACCACGACCCGTGGGTGGCATCACGACCCGTCCAATGACAACGCGGCTCTCCCGGCTGTGGACCTCGTCCCATACCACCACCACCACCCCACTGCCTCCCCTTAACAGAGCGACGTGGCCCCCGGTTCGGAGGCGCTCGTGCCACCGACAACCCGAGCCCGGACCTTGAGCGGCTCGGCCCGAGCAGCGGAGAAGCGGCCTGACCCCTCTCAGGGCGGTACACTGACATCTAGCCATTGGGTTTAGAAGGTGGTAAGGTGAGATGTGATGGCAGCTGGATGTTAACCCCTCCGTGGGTAGGGATGGATGTCCCAGGGCCCAGTGTCTTTATGCTGAGGATTGGGAGTGCAGGGGCCGGCGCACCCGGCCAGACCGGGAATGTTACTCACAGTGGAATAAAGCACACGAGTCCTGTGGTAAACCAAAGTGATGGTGGCCGGCTGCCACAGACGGGTGTATCTGATCCCACACCCGGGTTTGGTAGTCAAAATTCTCTTTCCTCTGCACTGTTTTGTAGATGGGACTGCCTGGTGTGTAACGCAGGAGTCCGCTCCCGGTCCTTTGGTTGGGAGCCGTGCCCGTCTGACGCTGACCCTTGGGATCTACGGGCCCTGGCGGTTGCCCTATCCCTCTCGGTGGGTGGTTGTCTACTTTTCGGGACTTAGGTTGGGACAGGACCTATAATCCTGCCCTCAATTGGTTAATTAGCTAGGCCGTTGGTGCCGGTCCTGGCTTCAGGGTCCAAGTACCCCCTTCTGTGCACACGGTTTCCGGTCGGTTCTCCGGTGTCTGTATCGGCAGGCTGCAACCCTGTCCCGGTCCACTCTAGATCCCCGCAACCGTCTTCCCGTCTCCTGTAGGCTTTGGATACCGTCTGCCACCAAGCCAAGGTGTCAGGGCTCAGACTCTGGCACCTGTCAGGTTCGAGCTTCAGACCTCGACACAGGTCTGAGCTCCACACTGAACTCCAACTCGAACTACTGTGTTTCCCGCCCCGGGCTGTCTAGACCCCTAGGTGGGCGTTTCCTAACCGCATGGCCCCGCCCACTGTTGTGTCTGCTCTTCCCTGAGGGGGGTGACTAGGGTTTCAGGTCGGCTGCTGTAACCCTTTGTGGACTGTTGTTATGCGGGGGCTTAAGTGCACCTGTACCTGGTTTGCCAAGGCGCTACACATTCACAGCAAGTGCAGGCTGTTTGATACAGCAGAAATCTGCTTGGGACTGCTGGGAATTAGGACAACTTTAATCCTGATTGTTTAAGACCTTGGTTCATTGTTCAATATTGTCCATGGCATCTAAGCGGTAGAAAGGAGGAATCCATGTGAACCCATAAGTACTTATCCCCTCGCAACACGAAGGCCTTTATGCCTGCTTTTTTTAGTCCTGAGTAAACCATACACTTCAGTTGCCAAAGAAATGCAATGTTTTGTAAATGTGGTCAAATATTCAAATGTTTACATCCTCTTCTGGAATTAAAAAAGAAAAAAGAAAAGAAAAATCCTGGGATTATTATTATTATTATTATTATTATTATTATTATTATTATAGCGCCATTTATTCCATGACGCTTTACAAGTGAACAGGGTATACATAAAAAAACAAGTATAATAATCATGAACATTACAAAAACAGACTGGTATAGGAGAAGAGAGGACCCTACCCGCGAGGGCTCACAGTCTACAGGGAATGGGTGAGGGTACAATAGGTGAGGACAGAGTCGGTTGCGCAGTGGTCTACTGGACTGAGGGCTATTGTAGGTTGTAGGCTTGTCGGAAGAGGCAGGTCTTCAGGTTCCTTTTGAAGCTTTCCATGGTAGGTGAGAGTCTGATATGCTGGGGTAGAGTGTTCCAGAGTATGGGGGAGGCACGGGAGAAATCTTGTATGTGATAGTGGGAAAAGGAGATAAGAGAGGAATAGAGAAGGAGATGTTGTGAGGATCTGAGGTTGCGTGCAGGTAGGTACCGGGAGACTGGGATATTTGTTACATAAAAATATCTACACAAAACTTTAAAAAAAAAAAACATTTTTGGTATTATCACCTCCGAAATGGTCCAAAATAATAAATTATTATTTTGTGAAATAATGTCAATCCCATTAAAGAAAACATATTTATATAGCGAATCAGTAATTCACGTCATACCCAGAAGATTGAAAAAGTTCTTTCTATTTTCTATGTCTGCGCTTCATGTTTTCTTATCTCCATTTCCCTTTTTTAATAATGCCATTACCATGAGAGGGAAAGAACTTGTACTAGGAGTGTAAATGAAGCATCAAAGGTAGCACTTCAAATAAACTCCAAAAATAATATTCTTCATGATGCAGAATGAAACAAAAACCTTCACTTGCAGCAAAAAAAAAAAACACAAAATAATGATCCCTCCATGCATTTCGTTCTGGTAAATTGTAAATCAAATATTCTCTAATGACATTAATAAAGCAATTCAACAATTAAATAAATGTGGCGATGGCCTCTCTCCGCTTACATATCCTACCGCTATGATAAAGCCTTCATCTAAATGGAAATATTTGGGTTCGTCCATTAACAATATCCCTTAGTGGTTTCCAGAATTCAAAGAAAATGAAGTCCGTTGAGATTAAATGTATATATTAAGATACAATTTATTCAGAAAATATTTAGACCGGTTTAAATACGGAAACGATTAAAGATCTGCTCAGATAGGAATACCTTCCAGCACTATGTCACCGGTGACCAGGGAAAGTACAAATACTTAAAGGGAACCTGTCAGGTCCCATATGCACCTAGTACCACGAGCAGTTCTGGGTGTATATTGTTAATCCCTGCCTAACCGTCCCTGTATACACTAGCATAGATAAAGGGATCTTTAGAAAAATTATTTCTAAAGATCCTTTATGATATGCTAATGAGTGAGGGGACTAGTCACAAGGGCATTAGTTCCTGCACTCATTCTGCCCTCTTAGCATGTTAGCACTAGAGATGAGCCACCCCCCTAGTGTTCGAGTTTGGTTCGGTTTGTCGAACGGCAGGTGTGTTTGTTGAACATTCAACAGACGTTCGTCGAACACTTTCGAACACCTTCGAACACCATTGAAAACAATGGCAGACAACACACACAAACACATACAATCATGCACAAACGCGCACACACATATTATGCTCACCTTACCTTCCATTCCATTGCCGGCCTCCTGGTACTTGCAGTTTGCCGGTACAAGATGTGTATCGGGTAACCATCGCAACCGATGCCGGAACTTCCGCTGACAGAACACTGACATCAAAGACAGGGGCCGATTGCCTCTGATTGGCCAGCGCGCTGCCTTTGAGTAGCGTCTGACAGAGGAAGTTCCTCCCTCATCATTATGCTTACTGATACACATCTTGTACCGGCGAACTGAAAGTCCCAGGAGACCGGCGATGGAACGAAAGGTAGGGTGAGCATAATGTGTGTGTGTTTGTGTGTGTGTGTGTGTTTGTGCATGTGTGGAATGACACAATAGGGGACCAGGATGGGACATTTAACAAGTTGTGGAACGAATTGTCTGCATTGCAATGATTTCCTATGGGACATCTTGCTTTGCTAAACGAGTAACTTGGTTAACAAGCACAGTCCCAGAACGGATTGTTCTCATTAACCAAGTTGCCGCTGTATTAACATTGAATGACAGTATTTCTGGAAAAAGCCAGTTACACTTTTGGTGAATGAACCGTCATCGAACATAACCTTGAACTGTCGAACTTGAAGCTAATTGTTCGTGTTCGTCGAACGACTCGAACATCGCCTAAAACAGGTCGAATCTGAGATTGGCGAACAGTTCGATTCTCATCTCTAGTTAGCACACGCACATGGACGTGCTAACATGCTATTCAGTGCTCATTTCCCAGCGTCATAGGCATTGACACGCGTAACCGTGTCCGTTGTCACCTTCTCACATGCTAGGTTTAGGATTAGTGCGAATGATCAGAAGTCTCGTCACTTTTGGTCATATGCACTAGACCTCTCTGAAGCCAGGACGCATACACCAGGCTTCATAGGGCGCATGACCGGTAGTACGGTCACTTTTGATCATCCATGTGGGTGTGCTAACATGCTAAGAGGGTGGACTAGTCAGGGGAAATACTGCCCTTGCGACTAGTCCCTGCGCTCATTAGCATATCATAAAGGATCTTTAGAAATACTCTTTCTAAAGATCTCTTTATCTATGCTAGTGTATACAGGGACAGTTAGACAGGGATTGGCAATATGCACCCAGAACTGCTCGTCAAGTGAAGCCTTCCACCTGATTTTAAAATTAGGAGACCAGCAAGAAATACAAAGTATGTGGTAGTTTAATATCTTTATATTCTTTCTCTGTGTACATTATGACAATTATTTTAGTTGGTGGAAAATCCTTTGATCCTGGAAGGAACTTTTAACCTAGAGGTCTTCAAGATTTTTCACTTAGGATTGATTGCGATTGCGGTGGCGGTCTACCTGGGTATGAAACGCTTCCCCTTTGTAAATCTGGGTAGGAAGAATATTATAAATCGCATTACTATTTAGAAACATTAGAACTGTAGTCCTGTTAGGTTTAGCTTATTGTTTTCTTACGTTGTAGAGAAACCCTTATTTAGTAAATGACGTAGTCGTTGCGCACTCAAAGCTCCGATCTTCACGCTCTACAGACAGAGGGAATTTAACAGTCTATGGGTTGCTGCACTGTTCTTTTTCATTTCATATTACCCTATGGTATGGATGGTTAACCTTCTGGAGAGTAATGCTTCTCTTACGAAGGTCACAATCCTTTGCCATGCTCCTGAAGTAAAGCAGAACATGTAACAGTCCATAACATTCTCTCATGAAGGAAAAGAAAGAATAAGCAGTTTTCGTCACACATCATTATTTGTAGGAAATGTGTCATCTGAAAACCATCTACTGATCAAATCAAGTTTTTATGGTTAATATATTTTTAACCACTGGGACTTTTTACAGTTTTTCCATATTGGACCAGTGGGACTTTCCCTGATCACAAGCCTGGAGGGTATACAACCTGAAACAGGAGGGTTTCGTAAACCAGGGTTGGTGCTCTGGAGTTGGCCAAAAGCCTTACTGGGAAGGTTGAAGCCGGTCATGGGTAGAGTTGGTGGTCAGGACCTAAACATTCCTATTTACCCAACAGAAATTTTCAGAATTGAACAGAATAGCAGCTATGAAGCCCCCAGGTACTGCACATTTAAAGGGATCGGTAACCAAACTTTTGATGCCTTATCTGAGAGAAGAATAATGTAGAAAAAGAGATTCTGGTTCCAACAAGGTGCTGCAGTTTGTTTATTTGGGGGGGGGGGTTGATTGGTGGTGGGTGGTGTCAGGTTTAGTGGTGGTGGTGGGGTAGGAGTGAGGTTGTAGCAGTTATGGCACAAAGTTCTTAAATGGTGCATGAAGCACAGTTGGGAAAGGAAACCCTGCCCACACCACAGCTCTCTTTGCATAGTCTATTGACAGTGTGCTGCTTATCAGAGGAAGGAGCATGGTCAGACTAGCAGGCACACTGTAGTCCTAGCAGTGATAATCTACTGGTGATAAAACTTTCATTATAAGTAAACAGTACACAGCCTAATATGTGTACTGAAATTTTTTGCTTTAATTTAACCTCTACCTCATGCTGTCCTCAGATTAAAAGAAAAAGGTTTTGGTACCATGTTAGCCAGTTGAAAAATGATTGACTGCTCTCAGTGAGAGAAACAAAATTAAAATTTTAAGACACCTGAGATGTCTCGAAAGCTTGCTTTATAACATCATATTTTAATTTTATTTTAGTTAGCCATTAAAAGGTCCTCAGATTACATACTGAAAACCTGCTGACACATTCCCTATAAATGATAAATTGTTGTTTATAAGACAACCTCCTTAAGTAGCTACTAGGGATGATCGAATAACTCAAATATTCGGCTTCGCGAATATTTGCTGAATAGAAAAAGGATAAAGTGGTGAGTCCCATAATTAAAATGTTCATCATGATGTTTTAAAAATTTGCTGAATAAAAATTGGTTGAATTATAGTCTCAACATGTTTCAGGGAAGCATGCCCTTTGTCACTGAGATACAAAATCACTATAACCCAAGGTTTAAAAGCACTAATTCAACAACCAATGATCATATAGACATCTGTTAGCAATAATTACACATATGAAGATCATTTACATAATCACAAGTCACTCCACGAATTTATTTTATATGAATCAATAGAGATACAATGTGTCATTCCTATAGTTCATTCCCTTAGGGTATTTTGTATCAATTTTATAATCAAATATAATTCTCTCAATAAAAAGTTTTTCGTACATCTCCCCTCTAAAAAAACATTTATTAAAAAAAAAACTTTTGTTACGAAAAAAACTTTTATTGAGAGAATTATATTGGATTATAAAATTGGATACAAAATACCCTAAGGGAATGAACTATAGGAATGACACATTGTATCTCTATTGATTCATTTGAATAAATTCGTGGAGTGACTTGTGATTATATACATGATCTTCATATGTGTAATTATTGCTAACAGATGTCTATATGATCATTGGTTGTTGAATTAGTGCTTTTAAACCTTGGGTTATAGTGATTTTGTATCTTAGTGACAAAGGGCATGCTTGCCTGAAACATGTTGAGACTATAATTCAACCATCATGATGTTTTAAAAATTTGCTGAATAAAGGTGAAGATTTTAATTATGGGACTCGACACTTTATCCTTTTTCATGAGAAGCTTCGGAGTCTAAGCTCTGGCTGGAGACCCAGACAAACAAAGTGGACTACATCATTCAAATAAGACACAGTGAGGCACGGTTCTATGTATAATTTGCAGAATAGGTCGCCGCTAGTTGACTATTCGCGAATATTCAATGCTCAAAGTAAGGGGTACTTTGCACGCTGCGACATCGCAAGCCGATGCTGCGATGTCGAGCGCGATAGTCCCCGCCCCCATCGCAGCAGCGATATCTTGTGATTGCTGGCGTAGCGAACATTCTCGCTACGCCAGCTTCACATGCACTCACCTGCCCTGCGACGTTGCTCTGGCCGGCGATCCGCCTCCTTCCTAAGGGGGCGGGTCATGCGGCATCACAGCGACGTCACACGGCAGGCGGCCAATAGCAGCAGAGGGGCGGAGATGAGCAGGATGTAGACATCCCGCCCACCTCTTTCCTTCCGCATTGCAGCCAGGATGCAGGTAGGAGATGTTCCTCGCTCCTGCGGCTTCACACACAGCGATGTGTGCTGCCGCAGGAGTGAGGAACAACATCGTACCTGTCGCTGCACCGGCATTATGGAAATGTCGGACCCTACACTGATGATACGATAATGATGCTTTTGCGCTCGTTAATCGTATCAAAAAGGATTCGCACACTACGATATCGACTGCGACGCCGGATGTGCGTCACTTTCGATTTGACCCCACCGACATCACACCTGCGATGTCGTAGTGTGCAAAGCCCCCCTAAGTCTATGGGAAACCCGAATAACAACTATTCGGAACTATTCGGGCTTCCCATAGACTTAAGGGTACTTTACACACTGCGATCTCGCTAGCGAGATCGCAAGCGATCGTACCCGCCCCCGGCGGTTGTCCGACAAGGGCAAATCGCTGCCCGTGGCGCACAACCTCGTTGGTCCCTATCACACGGACTTACCTGCCCTGCGACGTCGCTCTGGCCGGCAAACCGCCTCCTTTCTAAGGGGGGCGGTTCGTGCGGCGTCATGGCGACGTCACACGGCAGGCGGCCAATAGAAGCGGAGGGGCGGAGATGAGCGGGACGTAAACATCCCGCCCACCTCCTTCCTTCCGCATTGCCGGTGGAGGCAGGTAAGGAGATGTTCATCGCTCCTGCGGTGTCACACACAGCGATGTGTGCTGCTGCAGGAACGATGAACAACATCGCTAATAAGCAGACAACGATTTTTGGTTTCAGGACGACCTCTCCACAGCAAACGATTTTGACCTATTTTGCGATCGTTTAAGGTCGCTCGTAGGTATCACACACTGCGATCTCGTTAATGAAGCGGGATGTGCGTCACAAACACCGTGACCCCGATGATAATTCACTAACGATATCGCAGCGTGTAAAGCTCCCTATACATTGTGCTATGCTATTACTTCGATGAGAATTCACCTTTAAGATATATGACATTTAGCTGTAGTACTTTAGGAAATTTGGACTATGATCTTTATTTATGTTAGTGCCCTGATTTGAGGTCTGTATTAAATGTGCCTGGTTGATGGTCTGTATTGTTTTAAGGAGTGTAATCTGGGGTTTCTGTGGTGGCAGAGGTGGTCCACGGTTTGTTACTGATAGTACTGTATCAAACATTATGAGGTTAAAACCAAAATATGATAGTGAAATTTAAAGTGACCTTTATAACAAAAATTATCTTGATGCACCATCTTGATTATTTTTCTCAAAAGGTTATTTCAGATAAAGAGGACATTTTACCAATTTTCTCATGGTCAACTGGTCACAAGACGTAATAGGCACTGAAGAGCAGAATACATTTTATTTTGCTGGATGCGTCATCCACACTAGCTTCAGAATAAGGAGGACAAAGATGGCTGAAAGAGGAGGCACTAGACCAGGAGAATGGAGACGCCCATCCAACCCGTCTGCTCCTCACTGACCGTTTAGGTAAGTATTATAAAGTCATTTTTACATTCTACACAGCGGCCTGGGCTCTTATATACAGCATGTTAGAATGCTCTATATAAGAGCCCACTGGTGGTGGCTGCAGCTTATAGGCCCCAAATCTGGTGACAGGTTCCCTTTACATCTGGCCCATCCATATTCTGCATCATTTTGCACCTCTGATGTCTCAGAGGAGTAGCTGCCATTGCATCATAGGAGAGAGCACAGTTTGGACCAGCGGCTCAACCATGCTGCTGTCACTAACGGTCAAACTTCAGGAGCACATTGCTGTTCTTCAGGAGGGAAGCTGGGAGCATGGGGAGAGGTGCACTCCTGAATATACATGAGACAAATTTCTAATGTCCGCCGAACTGAAGATTTTGGGGACAGGAAGGACTGGACTGTTGGGTTTACGACCTGCCCAATCATTTGTGTCCTTAACAGACACTGAATTGATGAAAACATTTTTATTGCTTGTCACGGGATCCTTCTCCAATATTACACAATCAACAGAGTGAGAGATGATTGAACAATTCAAACAATATTTATTCCAAGCAAGTCAGAAGGTCCATCAAATAATCCACCACACAGAGGGTAAAGTAGTCCAGTAATGGGATAAATGTCCCAGGAGGTTAGTAATAATCCTCCAGCAGTCCTTTTCCAGGGAAATTGGGGTTTCTCACAGTCTCTCTGGGGTGTTAGCTTCTCAATCGTACTCCTACTCTCTTGTCTTTCTCAGCCAGAATGAATAACCACCCAGGTAAGCAGAGAGTTTAGGTGGATCCCAGGGCCCCCTCCCCCAGACTTAGGGACAAAAGCCCAACAGGGATGATTAACCTGCAAAGAGGACATTGTAAACACAAGGAATACACAGAATGGACAGAGCACCACGCCTAAAATATGAACCTACACAAAATTATACACAACTCACAAAATCACACCATCACATTGCTTTTTCTCATTTGACATCAATTGATAGCATTTCATATATTTTACTGCTATTGATATATTAGATTCTGTGTACTATCCTTCATGTTTCCATATCTGTATCCTATTGAAAAAAAAAGATAAGCAATGTATCCAGGATAATATTAATAATGTAGAAGATTCACTTATAAATTCCGGTGAGTGCTCGCCCGCCGCTGCTGTGTCACAGCGAGATTGAAGATAAGAGAAAAGGGCAAGACATTTACAGCTTTTACTCTAAATGAGGAGTTTATTTAAAAAGGCCAATTAACAGATGATATTGAATGTTTCCTTTAGAGCAAAAACCTAAATTTTCTGCTTGCACGTGTTTTCATGAATTATTCTAAAATTACCAGTAACTCATGAATTTCCATTGGTACCGGAAAGTGCAGTATTATGGCGGAGACACCATTTCTTGTCCATCTTTATGTTACCAGCAATCACTGACTCATCAGTAAAAATAAAATTTAAAGGGAATCTGTCACCAGGTTTTTGGTGCCCCATTTAATCGCATCATGATATAGGGGCAGTGACACTAATTACAGCAATGTGTAACTTACTAGAGCTGCTTACTGTAGTTTTGATAAAATCAGTGTTTTATCTGCTGTAAATCTACAAGTTCTCTGAATGTTGAGCGTTCCATAGCCTCACTGCTCTTACAGTAAAGAATCCGTGCCTGTGATTCTGATTAAACCTTCTTTCCTCTACATGTAGTGGATGGCACTTGTCCCCGTTGTAGGCTTAGGTGTAAAAAGATCATTAGAGAGTTATCCATACTATCCTCTCGTATATTTGTACACAGTAATAAGATCGCCCCTAAGCTTTCGTTTTTCCAAGCTGAATAACCCCAAGGTTAACCCTAGAATGCATACCTGGGGCCTCGCAGGCCTGCTAGGTTCCTTGTTTTCTATTGTAGATTTCTATGGTTGCGTGTTCTAGGGTTAATAACCTGTCTTGGTATTGTAGTCCACCCATTTGTTTAACAACCTTGGGTGCTCTTCTCTGCATCCGCTCTGGTTCAGCTGTGTCCTTCTTCTACACCAGAGACCAGAATTGCACCCAGTCTTCTAAGTGTGGTCGCACTGGTGACTTGTATAGAAGCAAAACTATGTTCTTCTCATGAGCATCTTTGCCTCTGTTAATGCACCCCATTATTTTATTAGCCTTTGCAGCAGCTGCCTGACACTATTCAGTTAATTTGAGTTTGCCATCCACCTACACACCCAAGTCTTTTTCAGTGACCATTTTACCCAGTGTTTTACAATTATGTACATATTTATACATTCTATTTCCACTGCCAATTTAGATCTTAAATTCAATGCAAATTACATTTTCTAACAAATTGGAGCAAACTGGGGAATTCAAATTTTAGCAGATTCGCTCATCACTAGAACAAATTGATTATCAAGGGAGAGAACTAGACAATAAAAGGGCCAGCTGTCGCGGGCGGAGGAAGGGACGCTGCGCTCTCCCACTGCTCGGGTCCAGCCGCTGCTGCTGCGGCTGCTGCTGCTCGGTGGTGGCTCGAGCGGTGGGCCGGATCCCGGGGACTCAAGCGGCGCTCCTCGCCCGTGAGTGAAAAGGGATGGGATTGATTATGGGGATGTTTGGTTATTGTCCGTGACACCACCCACAGTTGTGCTGAAGTTGTGACACCACCCACAGTTGTGCTGAAGTTGTGACACCACCGCTGCTCTGGACGGGGATCCCGGGAGCGGTGACAGGGAGCAGATTTGATGTTGGTTCTCCCATCCGTGGGTAGGGGATTGGTTGTCTCGGGGCCCGGTGGTGGGGTAGGGATGGATGGCAGGCGGGTTACGGGGCCTGGTGAGGTGCAGGGTCGCGGGGGCAGCGCTGTGCCGCACGGCACGGTGGTACTCACTCAGCCAATGATGAGGACACACAGTTCTCGGTAAAACACACGGCTGGATGGACGGGTCCCACAGACGGCTGCGGTGTTGTTTCTCCCGGCAGGTTGATGGGGACTGCCTTTCCCTGCACCTATGTACGGTAGATGGTTCAGATGGGTTCCCACCGGTAACCCGCTCCCCAGCTTGGATATGGGCTGGAGGAGCCCCTTTTTGCCCGCAGGCTCTGGCCCTGAGAAACGGTTGTCTTGGCGGTGTCTCCCTCTCTTGGTTGGACGGTTGCCTTCTTTTGGGACTTGGCTGCTGGGAAACCCAGGAGGTTCCCTTCGCTAATAGATTCGGCAAATTCACGGCGAATCCTAGCCTTGCCGGGGTCCGCAAGCCCCTGCCAGATGGTGCTGACTTCTCTTCGTGTACCAGTCCGGTACCGCCGGGCCACCTCCCGTCCACAGTCCTTACGGTAAACTCGGATAGGCCACTCCTGCAGACGGTCACCACCGTCTGCCAACCTTGCTGATCCGTCCAGGCCACACACCCGGACCAACTTCAGACTGCTCGACTGCCACTTTACTTCCTTCCACTTTCACTTCCCTAGCTTATCTGACTCTTTTCCTGTCTCCAGGACTGTGAACTCCTCGGTGGGCAGGACCAACCGCCTGGCCCACCCCCTAGTGTGATCATCAGCCCTTGGAGGAAGGCAACAAGGGTTTTGTGTCTGACTTCGGTGTGCCTGACCGGGAGTGTGGGGTGTGTTGGTGTTGTTCTCTGTGGCCCCTGGCTTGTCCAGGGCGCCACACATCAGTAAAATAATAGTGGAGGGAGTAGAAGAGAACGCTAAAAAGTGGTGGGACCTCTCTGATGGGACTTTAAAAACAGGTGAGGTCTAATAATCTTAGTCTTAGCAGTGAGCTGTCACGGTCATCTTCCTGCTCTTTAGTGACAGCCTTAGGACTGGAACCTCCCATCTCCATCTTGATGCCTCATTTGGCGTCTCATGGGTTGATTTCAAGTTTTGTTGCCAGCAGCTCTGAGCAGTGCAGGTCAGCTGTTACTGCTTTGGGTTCACGCCCATTTAGGTTAAATACTGGAGCCTTCCCAGTAGTTCTTACTGCTGTTAGAATCATTTCTACTTTGGCCAGCCTGGTGGAAGGACTGCTGAGGTTTTCTACTGAGCCCCATCCACCTGCTACTTTAGAGTCTGTCTTCTACAGTGAAGTTTGGTGTTTTGTATAATTTTGTATATTCCCCATCTGTCTTTCCTTTCCCTCTGTGTTTATTAGTTTAGTGGCGAGTCTAGTGTACTTGTTGGCCTACTCACTAGGCAGGGTGAGTTTAGGGCCAGCTGAGGGTCCGAGTTATCCTGCTTGCCGACAGGTTGAAAGAACCTGTATAGGGATTCTAGGGAGCTCAGGAGTCAGCTTGAGATGAGTGCAGGAGGTGCCACCTCACCCCTCTCCCAAGCAGCAGGGACCTCCATTGTTTCCCCCTTTTTGTGGTGTTTTTTGGTGGTGCGTCAGATGCCTATTGGTCTGATCACGTGTCATGCATTATATATGCAAATATTACAAAAAAACTGATCCACACATCCAACAAGTGTGAATAGGTGCTAGCTGAAAAAACATAGTAACTTCAAGATGCATACAGCTGCACACTAAAAAGCAAAAAATGTATAAGGCTCCTTTCACATTGCGTTTTGCCTTATGTTCACAGGTCCCGTCGGGGAATCCGTCCAAACCGCCCCTCCCACACCCCGCAAAGCGTGTTTTGGACGCATGCGCTGGCACGGCCATTCACTGTAATTGAGCACACTACTACGTTAGCGTGTGCTCTGTTTTGTGCCATTTTTGCACATATATGTTTTCTGCAGATGGACACCCAAACATAGTTGACTACGTTCGGGTGTCCGTCTGAAGAAAACGTATATGTGCAAAAATGGCACAAAACAGAGCACACACTAACGTAGTGTGCTCAATTACAGTGAATGGCTCTTCCGGCGCATGCATCCAAAACACGCTTTGCGGGGTGGGGGAGGGGCAGTTCGGACGGATGCCCCAACTGGACCTGTGAACGTAAGGCAAAACGCAATGTGAAAGGAGCCTTAGGAAATTCTGGTATTGTATTACTTCTATTGGAAATAATGAAAAAAGAGATTTGTTTTATGTATTGACCAATGCATGTAAGCCCGGTCACCACGGCACGTTATCTCTGTAAACCGGTAACCTAACTTGAAATGCCACTATCTGGGTTAAAAACATCCCTGTCTGGGCAGCTAGACTAAAAATATAACTTAAAATGCCTCTATATTTTTAACCCAGATAGTGGCATTTCAAGTTAGGTTCCCGGTTTACAGAGACAACCTTGCCGTGGTTACCGGGCTTACATGCACTGGCCAATTCATAAACCAAATATCTCTTTTTTCATAAATTCCTATATCAGTAATGCAATACCAGAGCTCCCTTATATGTGTTATATATCTACATCTTCAACTCTGTGACATGAGCAGTACCAGTGGATAAAACCACTGTTTATTTAATGCTTTTTTGGACCCTGTGGTTAACATTGGCCTAAGATACAAAAAATACTTAAAATAATCTTAAGTCAATAGCAAATGCTATTGTTAGCTCAACCAGCCAGCACTGTATTATGTGCATTGCAGTCAATAACACGACAAAAAGACCTAATTGATTTTTTTGTGTTCTACGCTGGATTTCAATGAGAATTCTGCAATTAGCCGCTTTATGTAACAAGTACCAAAAATATCCTTATTCTTTCATCACTTCAATTATGAGTCTTTACATTCATCATTACATTTCAACGAATTAGGCTGAAAATCTATATTCTGAACAGTTGTGTTCTCTTATTCCGCCTGTGTAATATGGATTCCGTTTTATGACGACCTCCATTGGGAAAACATTAATTGAAAATGTGCCTTTTTATATACATCAGACTAGGACTTATATACTTTTTTATTGGAACTATGAGTCTGTAGAGATCAAAAAGTAAGATTTATCGAAAGATCGAGTTTGCGTTGAATTTCCTGAAATTCGTGGTTTCACATGATTCGAATATTTTGAGATTGAAGTCATAGTTTGAAAAAAAATCTTTGCAGACACCATTTCCCACATTGCTGAAGCATCAGAGCACGGGCCAATGTCATTTTACAATGTGACACAGGCATCCCCATAATGCCCTGCAGCAGGGGCGGACATATCATCTGTGCAACCCATGAAGTAAGGGGGCCCATTTCCACCTCTAAAGCCTGTAGAATTCTGCATTGTGATGAACTATTGGGCTGCAAAGGGCCCATATATTGTTCTTGCACAGGTTCTCTCTCCTGACTGTGTCCATCAATGCCCTGCAGCTACGACATCTTGGAAATTATCATTCCTTGTACAGTGGTGGTCAGTACCTGGGGCATCACAGATCAGTGGTTCCCAGCAGAGTTTGTACAGCAGTCATTTTCCATCTCTCAAGTCACCAGGAATTGCCGGAATTACACGAATATTGATTCGCTCATGTGAGAGAATCGGATTGATTATGATAATTACACTCAGCTCAAATTCTGATCCAGATTTGATCATAGTGTCAGTAGTGTTAATTTAGTGTCATCTGTTTCTCTCGAATGAGAGAATCACATCACAATGTTCAAGAGAAGAGAGAGAACAGAATTTTTCCATCTTCTCCATTCTGTGAGTCCCCGGAAATTGATGATTTCCAAGCACCCATAGATTTAAATGGGTGTGTGCCATCTGATTTTGTGTTGCAAATCTGCAAATCAGACCATGCTGCACTTTTTTTCTCATGTCGAATCGGCATCAGAAAAAAACATTAATCAGCCCATAATATAACATTGGTCTGAGTGCCATCCATTAAAAGAGCAAATAGCACTGGTCCGAGTTATACGGTGATGTAAGCGAGATCTAAGTCTCTTTTTCCTGTAGATTGTAAGCTCAGGAACAGGGGATCCTGTATCGCCTGTTGAGTGTAAGCTCTTATAATCAGAGGGCTCCTCTCTCTCCTGTATAGTGTTAGCTCTTATGGTAAGTGGGGTCTTCTCTCTCCTGTAGAGTGTAAGCTCTTAAGGTCAGTGGGGTCCTCTCTCTCTCCTGTATAGTGTAAGCTCTTATGGTAGGTGGGGTCCTCTCCTGTAAAGTGTAAACTCTTATGGTCAGTGGGGTCCTCTCTCTCTCTCCTGTAGAGTATAAGCTCTTATGGTCAGTGGGGTCCTCTCTCTCTCCTGTAGAGTGTAAGCTCTTATGGTCAGTGGGATCCGATCTTTCTCTATTTTAGAGTGTAAGCTCTTATAATCAGTGGAGTTCACCCTTTCTTGTCTGTATAGTGTGATCTTCTATGATCAATGTGATCCTTTCTTTGTTTCACACCTCTTGTGTTTCTAAACATGCTTTTCAGTATAGAAATATGTGCAAATTTATTCTCTGTAAATTTAATTTGGGCAGAAAATTCAGCAAAGTTTGAATTTCAAAAGATCTGCTCATTTCTAGTGAGATTTGTTTTGGTGAATAAACAATTTAAATAAAAGTCACTTTAAATAAATACAACCACATAAAATGTTTAAAAAATAGCTTTTACTCACCTCCAGTGTCAGAGCTGTTCCAGTGGTGTTGGCACTCGCTCTCCAGGGGCTCACATGAGGTTGATACATCATGTGAGCCCTGTGCCCAATCAGCGCCAGTTTCTCTCTCCCCACCTTCAGACGAATAAGTACTGCGGGCAGTGTGCAGTGCTGCGAGCTGTGCACTGTGCTTCAAGCTGCGGGTTCTGTCCTCTGTGGGTGGTGAGGCAGGGGCTGCCATCCTTAAAATGTCCGTGGTGCATGCTTCAAATAATGGCAGCGCAGATGGAGCTCTCGACTCAAGATCTCATCTGCCTCCGGCCCATTGATCTCCGAACAGCAGACTTAAGGAAAATGGCACCCAAAGGTGGTGCCTGTGCAGATTAGATCTTGGCTTGTCCTGGAGCCGATAGCTCAATCTGCACACATGCACTGACTCCGGGTGCTATGTCTTTGAAACCCACACTGCCGACAGATTTTGGATGTTCCTCCTGCCTCAAAGCACCAGCAGCGAGCATCTGGGACACACAAAACACCATCGCCCTACTCCACCACCGCCCCTGCCTCCTGTGACCCCGCTCCACCACCGCTTCCACCCCTCTCAGTAAGACACCACTGGATTATAAGACAGATCCCATATTTTTGTTTACCTTTTTTGTTCTCTATATTTGGGGGGCGTCTTATAATCCGGTGCGTCTTATAAAACGAACAAAATGGTAACTCAATGCTCACTTTTCCAGCCATTCCCACTGCTCTCAGCTGAGGCCCGATGTTCACTCTAAGCCAGGGCTTCCAGTTGCAAGCAGGATGAGACACGATGGAGGGGTGGAGGACCGTGCCGCAGGCATGGTCATAGGGATCTGCCGGAGAGGTGAGTGGTGAGGTGAGTATTAATTTTCTTATTATTTACATATTATGTTTTGTGACGGGGTCATTCTCCCATATCACACAATCAAGAGAGCAAGAGATCAGTGAACAATCCAAGGAACATTTATTCTAAGCAAATCAGAGAGTCCATAACATAATCCACCACACAAAGGGTAAAAATAGTCCAGAAACACAAATATAGTCCAATAAGCGATAATTGTCCCAGGAGGTTAATCACAATCATTTTACCTCCAGCAGTCTTTTTCTAGGGAAATCAGGGTATCTCAGTCTCTCTGGGGTGTCAGCCTCTCCTCAGAGGATCAATCTTGCTCCTTCTCTCTTCTCCTGCTCAGCCAGACTGAATGACTAATCCCTCAGGTAAGTAGAGAGTTTAGGTGGATTCCAGGCCCCCTCCCACACACCGAGGGACAGAAGCACTGCAAGGGGTTATAACCCTGCAGACAGGGTAAGCAAAACATGGAATAGACAGACCACCACACAGTCAAAACATGAACCCACACAATATAATACATAACCCACAATATCACACCATCACATGTTTTTACGCTTTTGGGTCTGGAAATACTACAGAACACAATAAAGCCTCATTCACACATCAGTATTTTGCCTCAGTGTTTTCTGTGCCAAGAAGCAGAACAGGCGTTGATCTTTCAATTATAGTTTTTCTCTGTAAGTTCCACTCCTGGTTTCAGCACACAAAACACTGGTGCAACATAATCATGTTCAAAATTTGTTAAAAAAAATATATACAGTACAGACCAAAAGTTTGGACACACCTTCTCATTCAATGAGTTTTCTTTATTTTCATGACTCTGAAAATTGTAGATTCACATTGAAGGCATCAAAACTATGAATTAAAACATGTGGAATGAAATACTTAAAAAAGTGTGAAACAACTGAAAGTATGTCTTATATTCTAGGTTCTTCAAAGTAGCCACCTTTTGCTTTCATTACTACTTTGCACACTCTTGACATTTTCTTGATGAGCTTCAAGAGGTAGTCACCGGAAATGGTTTTCCAACAGTCTTGAAGGAGTTCCCAGAGATGCTTAGCACTTGTTGGCCCTTTTGCCTTCACTCTGTGGTCCAGCTCACCCCAAACCATCTCGATTGGGTTCAGGTCTGGTGACTGTGGAGACCAGGTCATCTGGCGTAGCACCCCATCACTCTCCTTCTTAGTCAAATAGCCCTTACACAGCCTGGAGGTGTGTTAGGGGTCATTGTCCTGTTGAAAAATAAATGATGGTCCAACTAAACGCAAACCGGATGGAATAGCACACCGCTGTAAGATGCTGGTAGGCATGCTGGTTCTGTATGCCTTCAATTTTGAATAAATCCCCAACAGTGTCACCAGCAAAGCACCCCCACACCATCACACCTCCTCCTCCATGCTTCACGGTGGGAACCAGCCATGCAGAGTCCATCCGTTCACCTTTTCTACAAAGACAAAGTGGTTGGATCCAAAGATCTCAAATTTGGACTCATCAGACCAAAGCACAGATTTCCACTGGTCTAATGTCCATTCCTAGTGTTCTTTTGCCCAAACGAGTCTCTTCTGCTTGTTGCCTGTCCTTAGCAGTGGTTTCCTAGCAGCTATTTTACCATGAAGGCCGCTGCACAAAGTCTCCTCTTAACAGTTGTTCTAGAGATGAGAAGGTGTGTCCAAACTTTTGGTCTGCACTGTATATACATATATAAAAGTAATAGAATGGCATAAACAAATAAGCAATATAAACTAATTTTTAATTGTACGTCATCTTTAGGGACATTTTTAGGTTATTGCCGCTAAGGTAAACAAAATGCCGAAAATCGAATTTGGAACTTTTGTTAAACCTCAGCATTTGGAGGTTTGTATAAATTGGTTTTATTGTGGCTGTCGTCTTTCTGAACCTCCAAGTTTATCTCTGCTGCAGCTGTTCTACATTTTTTCAATGCCAAGATGCCTATTTGCTTATAAAAAATCTTCGAGACAGCCATTCTTGTGGTCCAAATGGAATTTCACAGAAGATTTATTCCTTTTAAGCTTCTATGCCTTTTGGCGCAGCAATTCGGTGGATTATGTTTTTTAATTAAACTCCGTTATTACTGACTGCATTCAGCTGTAGTCAGTTAGTGTCTTGTTCTAAATGCCTTTAATTTTATCACTATGCATTTATAAAATGTGGGATGTAAACACTCAATATGCAGAATATACAGTATGAAATATTTTTGGAATGTTGGAAAATTAAATATAACGATTCATTATGTACCATTGATACTAAAACTGTATTTATGTGATAAGGAGGATTCTCACTGCTCCAATTTTGTCTTAAACTTTGATTGAATCCAAAAGGGAGGAGGTGGAATTAATGTTCTTATTTAATAATGATTCAATGCAAAGTAATTCAGTGAACCTGGCAAATTTGAAGAATTTGTGATTTAACTTGTGTAAATCACTTTCAATGATCATCACCGCCATATTGCACATTGGAGAACATTCCATTAGCCAGAGAAAGCTCATATGACAATGGGCACAGCCTGGCAGCCTTACTCAAATAGTCATGCAGCTATCAAATCACATGCTATACACACAACTAATTAGAAAAGATTATCTAAGCCAATATAAAAGCCAAACAAGGAAATGCAGCTGCCTTTTTGTGGTGAATCTGGATAGAGAGGAAATCACAACTCACAACTTAGCCAGATAGATATAAAAAGAAAGCCAAAACAGAAAAATAGAAACTGTTCAGCAATGCAAAAAGACCTTAGCCCACTCTGAGACACTGCATCAGTTTGGGAAATGGTGTTGGACAAGTTTTTTCTTTGCAAACCACAACCCAAATCTGAAAGTATCTGAACTCATGTGAAACTGCAAAATTAAGGAAATCTGACTTTAAACTCAATTTTCGGCGAATTGATCCGCACATCTATAGTTCTTTGTGCACAAAAGCAAATGATCACGTGAGACATCTTACTAGTGACAAGTAATGATGGGCAAGCACTCCAATGCTCGGTACTTGAAATGATGAGTGAACAGTATGATGCTTGGTACTCTAAATGATGAGTGAACACTACAATACTCGGTACCCAAAAGGATGAGTGAACACTAAAATGCTCGGTACTCGAAAACTCAATGATAAGTGAACACTACGATGCTCAGTATTCGAAATGATGAGTGAACATTACGATGCTTGGTAATCGAAAAGATGAGTGAATACTACAATGCTCGGTACTCAAAAAGATGAGTGAACACCATGATGCTCGGTACTTGTAATGATGAGGGAAAACTACAATGCTCGATACTCAAAATGATGAGTGAACACTACAATTCTCAATACTTGAAAAGATGAGTGAACACTATGATGCTCGGTACTCGAAATGATGAGTGAACACTACGATGCTCGATACTGGAAATGATGAGTGAACATTACGATGCTCGGTACTCGAAATGATGAGTAAACACTACAATACTCGGTATTTGAAATGATGAGTGAACAACACGATGTTCGATACTGGAAATGATGAGTGAACATTGCGATGCTCGGTACTCGAAATGATGAGTGAATACTACAATACTCGGTTCTTGAAATGATGAGTGAACAACACGATGTTCGATACTGGAAATGATGAGTGAACACTACAATGCCGATACTCGAAATGATGAGTAAACACTACGTTGCTCAGTATTTGAAATGATGAGTGAACACTACGATGCTCGGTACTTGCAATGATGAGTGAACACTACGATGCTCGGTACTCGAAATGATGAGTGAACACTACGATGCTCAATACTCGAAATGATGAGTGAACACTACACTGTTTGATTACTCATTACTCAAGTCAAGCAGGTCAGACACTCGGATGGGCTCAACTTGAGTAATGAGTATTTTGGAGGTCAATGATTGGCCAGTTCAGCTCTTCGCCCAAATACAGCCAGCCATTTACAGAGAATTTCCAGGGAGGGGTGTTTTTGCTTTTTTGGACACACTCTTTCTGAAAATGTTGTTTTTACACCAAGTGAGAACTTTTCAGAGACTACAGGAGTTCTGGCTGCCATCATTCAGAGAAGCGAACCTGTGCTTTGTGTTCAATGTTTCATGAATGACACATTCGAGCTCCCGTGATACTCAGTTGACCACCAAGTGTATCCGAGCACCCCAATGCTCCATCGAGTATCGAGCAGTGCCGAGCACACTCGTCAATCATTAGTGACAAGTGATTGGCTTCAAAACCAGTTCGAAATAAAATTGTCTGTCAATAAAAACTATGGAATTGTCTTCGGCTGCCTGGTAAATTTGGGATGAACTAGCGCCCATTGTAGACTCTTCTGTAGAGATGAGCGAACTGGCCGTGGTTCGGCTCGAGTTCGGTTCGTCGAACGGAGGTGTCGTTCGAGTTCAGTTCGGCGAACGTTCGACGAACCGAACTCGAACCAATAGGATATAATGGGAGGCAATCACAAACACATAAAAATGCATTATAAATGTACACATACAGTTAATAAACATTGCCATAACACTTACCGGTCCCCGCGATCCCTCCTGCACTCTGTCTCCTGCCGCTATTCCATCCGATGATCGCTGAATCCTCCCGGTGACCAGCACTGCCAGCAGAGATGCAGGACCTATCGTGACGTCAAAATAGCCATGTGACCAGTCACGTGGCTATTATCTCATTGGCCACAGACTGGTCACATGACTATGACACGTCATGTAGGAGCTGTCATTGCACTCTCCGGTACACGGTGCACATTTGTGTATCGCCGTGTACCGGCAACATGCTCTAGCACACGGTCGACTCCCCATTCCGTTAGGGACCGGCTGACACAGCCGGTCATTAACGGAGATCACCGTTGTCATAGCAACGCAGTTAGCGGTGACGTCACCGCTAACCGCGGCTCCGGGAATCACATGATCGGAGCCCTGTTGCTATGGTAACGCGTCTGCCACCGCCAGCAGCCAGCAGCACTGATCTCTCATGGAGTGAAGGCTGCACGGGAAGCAGCGTCTTCCCCCATGCAGCAGTGATGGAGCACAGCTGCATTTGTTGAACGAGAAAGACAGAAGACCATGGATCGTGGAGGGCTGACAGGGGGTAATAAAGATGGAGTCTCTAATGTGTCAGTGTATTTATTTCTATTAAAGTATTTTTTCTCTGTGTGGTGTTTTTTTTTAACCCTTTATTGGAGATTCTTAATGGCCGGGTCAAACGTGCCTGACATTAAGAATCTCTGGCTTAATACTGGCTAGTAAAACAAAGCCAGTATTAACTCATGATTACCCAACAAGCCACCCGGCTCCAGGGCTGTTGGAAGAGTTGGATACAGCGCCAGATGATGGCGCTTCTATGAGAGCGCCATTTTCTGGGGCGGCTGCGGACTGCAATTCGCAGCAGAGGCGCCCAGAAACCTCGGGCTAACCTGTGCTGTGGATTCCAATCCCCAGCTGCCTAGTTGTACCTGGCTGGACACAAAAATGGGGCGAAGCCCACGTCATTTGTTTTTTAATTATTTCATGAAATAAGTGAAATAATTAAAAAAACGGGCTTCCCTATATTTTTGGTTCCCAGCCGGGTACAAATAGTCAACTGGGGGTTGGAGGCAGCCCGTGGCTGCCTGCTGTACCTGGCTAGCATACAAAAATATGGCGAAGCCCACGTCATTTTTTTGGTGGGCAAAAAACTTCTGCATAAAGTCCTGGATGGAGTATGCTGAGCCTTGTAGTTCTGCAGCTGCTGTCTGCTCTTCTCCATACAGACAGACAGCAGCTGCAGAACTACAAGGTTCAGCATACTCCATCCAGGACTGTATGCAGACGTTATTTGCCCCCTGAAAAAATTATGTGGGCTTCGCCATATTTTTGTATGCTAGCCAGGTACAGCAGGCAGGTACGGCTGCCCCCAACCCCCAGTTGCCTATTTGTACCCGGCTGGGAACCAAAAATAAAGGGAAGCCCTTTTTTTATTATTTCATGAATTTCATGAATTAATTAGAAAACAAATGACGTAGGCTTCGCCCCATTTTTGTGTCCAGCCAGGTACAACTAGGCAGCTGGGGATTGGAATCCGCAGCACAGGTTGGCCTGAGCTTTCTGGGCCCCACTGCTGCGAATTGCAGTCTGCAGCCGCCTCAGAAAATGGCACTTTCATAGAAGCGCCATCTTCTGGCGCTGTATCCAACTCTTCCAGCACCTGCCTGCTATACCTGGCTAGCATACAAAAATATGGCGAAGCTCACGTCCTTTTTTTGTAGTTTTTTGGCAAAAAAAATAAAAAATGCTTCCCTGGATTTTCCATTGCCAGTGAAGGTAACACCAAGCAGTGGGGGTTAGCAGCCAGTAGCTGCTTGGATTACCCTTAGCTAGCAATACAAAAAATGCAGCGGGAGCCCATATATATTTTTTTTAATTATTTATTTAAATAACTAAAAACAAAATGGGCTTCCCTGTATTTTGATTGCTGGACATCACAATGCTGTAAAAATAAATCTTTAAAAAAAATGACTCAGCGCTCTGCGGTATTTTTGATTCTCAGCGCAGATAAAGCAGACAGCTATGGGTTGCCACCCCCATCTGCCTGCCGTTACCTTGGTTGGCAATCAAAATACTGGGAAGCCCATTAATTTTTTCTATTTAAATATATAGTTAAAAAAAAAATGACGTTGGGTCCCCCCATTTTTGATAGCCAGCTAGGATAAAGCAGACGGCTGTAGCCTGAAAACCACAGCTGGCAGCTTTACCGTGGTTGGGGATCCAATGTGGAGGTCCCCCCAGGCTCTTTTTTTATAATTATTTTATAAATATTAATAATTACACAAAAAAAGTAGGGTCCCCCCAAATTGGATCACCAGCCAAGGTAAAGCGGACAGCTGTGGTCTGGTATTCTCAGGGTGGGAAGGTCCATAGTTATTGGGCCTTCACAGCCTAAAAATAGCAGGCCGCAGGCACCCCAGACGTGGTGCATCCACTAGATACGCCAATCCTGGCACTTCACCCCAGCTCATCCCGTGCCCTGGTGCAGTGGCAAACGGGGTAATAAATCGGGTTGATACTAGCTGTAAAGTCACCTGAGATCAAGCCCAGCAGTTTGTGATGTCATGGCGTCTATTAGATACCCAACATCATAAACTGTCAGTACTAACAAAAAGAAATCGACAAAAGAAATTTATTTGAAAAAACAGTCCCCAAAACATTTCCTCTTTCACCAATTTATTGTAAGAAAAAAAATAAAGGGGTCCCACTACGACTCTGGACCGTCTAGAATATGGGGGGGAGACACTCAGGGAACGTATCCCCCATTTTCTAGGAGTGCAGACCCTTCATGAGAGGAGTGTGGGTGCAATGAATCTGCACTCACTCTCCCCGGGTCCACAGCAGCAGAGTCCATGTCGTAATGGTTGCTACCAAAGCTGCAATGCCCTGCTCATGAGGTAAGGGCATGCCTAATCAGGAGAACTATTCTACATTTCCAAATATTGGTATTTGCTGATATTATTGCTATTCCACCTACTATATATTGGGGATAGGATCTTGGAGATGGAATACCCCTTTAAGTCCAGTTATCCAGCTGAATAAATACTTAACAACAGAGCTCGCTATTTAGATGTGTTTTCTTGTGGCGTATAACGGACTCTCATGTTTGGTAGTCGTTCAGCAGGGAAACTATAAAAGCAAATCCCTCCATTTGGAAATGTAGTATATAGCTCTCCTGATCAATTATGTTCCTTGCCTCATGAGCAGGGCATTGCAGTAATAAAAATAATAATTTATTCATTTATATAGCGTTATTAATTCCATAGCGCTGTATGTCTTTGGAGTGTGGGAGGAAACTGGAGTACCCAGAGGAAACCCACGCAAACACGGGGAGAACATACAAACTCCTTGCAGATGGTGCCCTTGGTGAGAATTGAACCCAGGACCTCAGCGCTGCAAGACTGCAGTGCTAACCACTGAGCCACCGTGCCGCCCATTTAGCTTACAGATGCATAACCACCACTCACTGTGTCTGAACACAGGAAGCTGAGCTGACAGCCGCTCTGTGCATGCAGCAGCGTCTATTGTGAAGAAGAGGGCCGCGGGGGATCAACGCTGCACAGGTACCGTGGGACACTGGGGAACACCGGTGGGGTTATAGGGGGTGACCTGGCAGGGCCTGGGGAGGAGTTTTCTGTCGCATGTGTCATGGCACATGCGACAGAAATCAGAGGAGTAGGGTGAATGCGGCCGGCGCGCTGCTATGCGCGCGGCCATCTTGGATTTCTGGGAGGGCATCAGGGGGGGGCACTTTGGCGACACCGGGGGACCGGAGGGGACCGGGGAGGAGATTTATCATGTTTGTTCATGCCAGATGGGAGATAAATAATTTTTTACCGGCGTTGTCATTTACTGTAACGTGATCATCGGTATACGGTGTATACCTGTGATCACGTGAGCGGGGACCGGAAAAACCATCCTGAATCATGATCTCCAGGGTCTCAGCTAGCCCTGAAACCCCGGAGATTTTCTGACGCTGGGGGGCGTTATTCACTTATTTCTGCCTGCTGTTTATAAACGGCAGATCAGAATAAGGCTAAATTCACACGACCGATCCATTTTTGTGGTCTGCAAAAAACAATCCGTTTTTTTTTCACGGGTGCATTCGTGTGGCATCCGTTTCCGTTCCGTAGACGGTCCGTATGTCATCTGTTTGTCATCCGTGTGCCTTCCGTTTTTTTTGTGTACTGCAAAAAAACTGAAGGAGGGAAAATACATAAATTTAACCAGGATCCATAGCTTCATCCTACATGAGGCGGTCACATGTTCACTCCAGTGCCATTTTCTACTGCTTTTCACAGCGTAGAGCGCTCTGGTGATTTTCTTGTGCTTGTACACTTCATATCAGTCTTTTCTGTCATTATAATGGCAGAAAGACACATAATGTCCCACTCTCCTGCATTTTGTAATTTTGCACCCTTTGGTGCCTTTCATGTGGCACTAACGGGTGCTTAGCTTTGTATTTAGCCAAAAAAATGAAAAAAAAATGACGTAGGGTTCCCCCTATTTTTGTAGCCAGCTAGGGTAAAGCAGACGGCTGCAGCCTGCAGACCACAGCTGGCAGCCTCACCTTGGCTGGTAATCCAAAACTGAGGGCACCCCACGCTGTTATTTTAAATTAAATAAATAACTAAAAAAAAAAAACACGTAGGGGTCCCCCCAAAATTGGATTACCAGCCAAGGTAAAGCAGACAGCTGGGGTCTGATATTCTCAGACTAGGGAGGTCCATGGTTATTGGACTCTCCCCAGCCTAAAAATAGCAGGCCGCAGCCGCCCCAGAAGTGGCGCATCCATTAGATGCGCCAATCCTGGTGCTTCGCCCCAGCTCATCCCGTGCCCTGGTGCAGTGGCAAACGGGGTAATATATGGGGTTAATACCAGATGTGTAATGTCACCTGGCACCAAGCCCTAGGGTTGGTGAGGTCAGGCGTCTATCAGATACCCGCCATCACCAACCCAGTCAGTAATAAAAAAAAATAGACGACAGACACATTTTTATTTGAAAAAACACTCCCCAATACATTCCCTTTTTAACCAATTTATTAGAAAGAAAAACAAATCCAGGTCTGGTGTAATCCAAGGGGTTGCCATGACGATCCACACTGTCCCAGTCAATGAAGAGCAGGATGTTCCCCATTGGCTGGGAGAGCAGTGCAGTGACCTGAGCTAACATCAATGGGTCAGCCCAGGTCACTGCAGGGGATGACAAGTGCTGCTGTCAGCGAGGTACATTACCTGCGCTGATCTCCTGCACTGCTGACAGCACCTGTCACTGAGTTCAATGACCGCCGCCTTCACAGCCAAGTATTGCGAGAGGCCCGTGACGTCACCACTAGTCAGTCTCGGGTCGGAAGCGAGAGAAGGTGATGTGACAAGCGGCGGCCATGGAGGACAGTGACAGCGCTGAGGTCGGGACTTCATCACCGCAGGTAAGCCGAGCAGGACCATGTGTGCAGAGTGCCAGGAGGACGTCAGTGTCGTGGACTGCATGGCTGGGGACGTGTGTGTGTGTGTGTGTGGGTGTGTGTGTGTGTGTGAGTGTGTGTATACATGCCGCGTGCAGGAGGGGGCGGAGTGAGCTGAGCGGGGAAGTGTGGGCTTCCTGCACGTAACTAGGATAAACATCGGGTTACTAACCAAAGCGCTTTGCTTGGATACCCGATGTTTATCTTGGTTACCAGCTTCTGGCAGGCTGCCAGCGATGGCTCCTGCACACTGTAGCTGTAAAAAGCCCTGCTTTTTGCTGCTAGAACCGTTCTCGAACGTATCTAGAACTATCTAGCTTTAGCAAAAAGCTCGAGTTCTAGTTCGATCTAGAACAGCCCCCAAAATCACTCGAGCCGCGAACTGGAGAACCTCAAACCGCGCTCAACTCTACTCTTCTGGTACTTTGGGTTGTCAATCTGACCCTGTTAGTGAATTCTCTATCACTTCTACAAATATCTGAATAAGGATAGAATTTCCACAATAACTTTATTAGAAAAATAGATCCATTAGAGATAAAAGAAAGTTACAGATATCAAAAATAAATAAAAAGTGGAAAATGCAGTAAATAAAAATAAAGGATAAAACTCGAGAAAGCAGACTAACAATAATACAGAGAGGACAATCCAGGCCGCCGTGAAAGAGAGAAGCAATAAAATAGGGATCACAAGGTAAACATGTTCTAGAAAAGGATTCACATAACAGGTGGAAACCACTCAGAGGATACAAAGGAGGAGAAAATGCCGAAAGGAAATGATGGGAAATAAATCAATAAAACAGCTTAATGTTACACATTCATCAGTACACACAAGGCAATGTTCAACCGAATCATGGTCACCTACAAGTGGCAAACTCTTTGAGAAATTCTTTGTCAATTACACTTATCAGTGATTAATGTCAAGATGAATGTAGCAACCGTATCGATCATGAGCGCAAAATCAATTAATCAATTTAAGTACCAAAATAACTGTACATTGACTATGCATTACTCAATACCATGAAATAAGTGAAAATACAGAAAAAAATACTTAGAATGCAATAACTTTACACAGAACCTGTCTCCTCTCCTGATATGTCGGTTTTAGTAAATTCTTATGTTACCAATGAAATACCAATCCAAAAGCATCTTTCTTTGAAATGTCTGAATACATTGACAACTGGGTGTTACCAGTTCTCTTTTTAAAGAAGTTTGTTGTAACAAGTAGGAACTGCACAGGTGATCTAAAATCATTCAGCAACTGTAGAGTTAAGCCTGCAGCAGGAGGCAGGAAGTATCCAGCAGTGACCCAGGGGATGCTGAGAAGCAGAGAGTGTGTATTTGCCTCTGCGAAAAGAAAAGGAGTGTCTGTTTGTCTCTGCAAAGAAGAAGGAGCAGTGCTCATTAAAGTGTAGTGTATGTCTCCTGAAAAAAGTGAAGCCAAAGAGATCTGCCAGTTCAGGACAGAGACTGTCAGAAGTGGAGAACATATCAGGAAAATTCAAAAGCAAACTCTGTTGTGCAGCAGAAGTATAATGGAGAGAAGTGACCACAGGACTCACCCCTTCTCCCCATCTCATTGCAATGATAAGATACAGTGTTCTGCTCTGTGTACATTTACATTGCAAGGAGAAATACTCTGTGTAAGGAGAGATGATGATAATCTGTGAACAGACATATGTTACTCTGGAAGTCCTGTGTGAAGATTATGAAAGCCTTCAATCTACTATTGCCTGAAACACTGTTATATAGCTGTGTGTTTACTGGAAACTGTTACATCATCTCATGTATAGAAGATGCTAGTTAATTGTGCCCTGATTTAATCATGTAATCATGTATACTTTGACCAGCCTTCCTATACAGAGTGGTGGACATACAACAGTGTCCCTAGAGAGGAGTCATCCTATTGACTAAGGACACCTAATTATTGACTTGCTAATCCTTTACAGACAATATGTTGCCTCCCTGTCTTTGATGCGGGCATAGAAACTGAGCCCGCATCTATGCTGGCAGCAGATGGATGTCATATTCAGCCATTATCTGCCTCTATCAGCCTGTTGACTTGCTAAATGCCACTGTCAATCAAAATCAGTGGTGTTTAAAGAATGCATGTAAATGACATACAAAAAAAGAGTAAAAGATCAGCAGCAGTTCTCACTTCTTCCGGCTGTCAGGAAGGGAGAGTGAGGTGGACCATTAGTGGGAGCTGATTGGCTGCAAGGCTCACGTGTAGAGATTAGTGAATCCAACCTGTAAAGTTTGGGGTTTGCACCGAAGACTAGGTGGCTCAAACCTGGACATGTGTCCAAGTGCTGTTCATATGATATCCACTCAATCAAGCATCGGGTTGCTTGGGTACGCTTGATACTCGGCCCACTGAGAGCCACTTTCTGTCTCTGAATGGCTCTCACTGGGGGTAAAAGCATCTTCGGATGCTGTGTGTACAAGTAACCTGCCCCCCCCCCTGGAAATGCTCTGTATATAGTTGGCTTTATGTAAGTGGAGAGCCAAACTGCCTAATCACTAACTTTGATTATACCTGTTTCTTGAGTCAAGCCCATAAATTTAGGTCCCCATTGACTTATATGAGGTTTGGGGCCCAAAAACAAGTTCAGGTCAAGTCTCTGTCCCGAAACGACTAACTTTTAACTAAAGTCTGGCCAAGGGTCTGCTCATCTCTACTCACATGACATAACAATGTTAGCCCTGGAGACTAAGCGCGGACTCCGCTGAATCAGCGTCGGCACCAGAGGTAAGTACAGGTTGTTTTTTTATTTTACATGGGGAAATATAGTAATTGAGAAGTGGTTGTCTAACTAGTGTACACCCCCTTTAACATTGACAGTGACCGTATGCATGCTTCCATCCAGAATTGGACTAGATTATTTCCAGAGTGCTCAAGTTGTGTATTATACAAAGCCAGAAACAGTCTAGTTGGCTTCTGGCCGGGAGTGTGTATACGGTCAACAGGACCGCCGTACCTGGCATATCCACCCAGTGCATGCGATGTGAGGATTTACAAGTCTACAGTCACATACAGTGACACATAGCGAGACTGTGGCGCTCCGAAAGGAGAGAAGGCTGGCTCAACTGTGGTTGGTCCTCAGAAGTAAATACTAGTCCAAATTAAAAATCAAAATACTTCGGCACTCATAAGAAAAAATGAAACTTCAGTCTGTCCAAAATTGTGATTTTACTTATGCATAATAGTAAAGACAGTATCCAGACGTTTCGGCATTTTTTGCCTTTAACAATGCACACTGTCAAAAGATTTCTAAGAAAAATCAGCTGATGTGAATGGACAGTTTTGGGAGAAAACCAAAGCCTAATGAAAATGCTGACTAAAAATACTAGAATTGATGACCTCACAGGTATAAGTATTCCATATCAAGAAAGACAAACCATTGCGTCCTCAGACACTCCTGGTAAGCACCAAAATGGAGTATGGAATCAGGTAGACTATAAAGCCCTATTGAAATTGACAGTTCCAATAGTAGTAGTAAACTTTCATTATCCCTTGTGACAATTCAGCATCAATGAGCTTTTGAAAATACCATGTTGGCAGGAGGGGACACCCAACCAGTCAATAGCACCCATTCTGCAAAGCAAAGCAGCCTCTATGGCTAGAGATGAGCGAGCCAATGGAAGTTTTTCGGCGGAATAAGCCGGACTTTAGATAAAGTTTGGTTTGGGACCCGGACTTGACCTGAACACCAATGGAAGTCAGTGATTGGACAGTTCAGCTATCTGTCCACATGTAGCCAGCCATAAACAGATCACTTACGAGGGCGGATGAGTGGTATTTTCCCATTTTCTTTGTTTTTTGAGTACTACTTTTGATCACGTTGTTGTTACCCCCAGTGCAAGCCGATCAAACACCTCAAGAGGCTGGCACTGGGCTGGGTACTGAGCGTACCCGAGCACAGCGATGCTCGCGCAGGTGGTTTGTATATGTGAAGCACCCAAATTCTGAACCCAAACTCTGCTTTTTTGGAAAAGTTTGTGTTTGGTAGGAACAACGCTCATCTCTACCCATGGCCTTAGGCACAGCACCACAGCAACAATGGCCAACACACAGAATTAACACCAAGTGAGTCTATGCCTTTTCTACGACCGTCCACAAAACTATCCCTCCAGCTTTAGAAGCAGCAGACTGACATTGTTTTCTGCTCTTAAGTTTACAAATACAAATATTAATTCACCCTCCTCTGTTCTTCCAGAATGCAATATACTATTATATGGCTCCAAATATCCCTTTTATCAAACATGAACACATGAATCTCTGACCAGATTTTCTGAGCTCCTTGGCATTCCCTCGAGGTCCTTAAATTGCATATTGTTAATAATGCCATCTTCTGCTACTTTTCATTGATTTTGCAGAAAATTATTAGAATTCTGATGCCAAGATTGGGTAATAGAGCAGATTGTCAGCAGCAAGAGCTGTCAATATTTTTATGGACAGTCCCCAAACACCGACATTGATAACATAAAACGGCATTATGCTCTGTTATTCATCATGGCAATATGCGCCTTGATGGCTATAACTATAATTGTTAATATTGCTTCCAAGATACCCAAGTGTCTCCTTCACATTTTAGCAATTATTTTTATATATCAATTGACATTGAACTGTTGTTGCCTTTCAATATGATATTTAACTAGAACTATTTAATCCCCAGTTGCTATCATACTGAGGCCCACACCAGATCCCGCATTAAATGGCTTCTTATATTTCTAAACTAATTAATATTATAATCTCTTGTCTATTCTTATATTATAGCATCAACAGCATTTCAATCCATGACTATTGAATGTGTTAGTTCTACCCTTGTATCCTGATCTGGAATCTCTCGCTGACAGGAAGAATTCATGTCTGAATGGTTGTTACAGTGCTTTAAAAAGGTATTCACACCCAGTAGTGTAACTAAAGTCTGATAGGCTTCGATGCAGAATGTGAGCCTGCCCCCCCCCCTATATGTTCGTCAGATGTATGGGCCATTATAGCAATCTAAATCCTATAAAGACACACGTTACCCCCCCCCCTTTAAATGTATAGTAATGTCCCCCATCCTGGGCCACTTCCTGGTAAATATGTCCCCCATCCTGTTATATGTCCACATCGTGGGCCAATCCTGGTATATATCCTCCAATCATGGTGTATATCTCATCCTGATATATAGCCCTCTCATCCTAGTATGTAGCCCTCCATCCTAGTATATAGCCCCCATGATCGTATATATCCCCCTCATCCTGGTGTATAGCCACTCATGCTGGTATATATCCCTCCATCCTGGTATATAGAACCCATCTTGATATACAGCCCCATCATCTTACAATATAGTCCCCTCATTCTGGTATATAGTTCCCTCTTCCTGGTTTATAACCCTCCATCCTGGTATATAACCATCCTTCCTGGTATATAGCCCCCCATCCTGTTATATAACTCTCCATCCTGGTATATAGCCCCTATCATGGTATATAGCCCCCTCATCCTGGTATATAGTCCCCTCATCCTGGTATATAGTCTCCTCACCTTGGTATATAACCCTCCATCCTGGTATATAGCCCTCCATCCTGGTATATAACCCTGCATCCTGATATATAGCCCCCCATCTTGGTATATAGTCTCCTCATCTGGTATATAGTCCCCTTCATGGTATATAACCCCCATCCTGTTATATAACCACCTCATCCTGGTATATAGGCCTCTAATTGTGGTATATAGCCCTTCATACTGGTATATAGCCCCCCACTGTGTTGCACACTGTAAAAAAATAAACAATTGTACTCATCTACCCTGCACTCATCTGGCGTCCTCTTGTGATGCTGGCATGCTAGCAACTGACCAGCATGTAAGCAGTGCAGCGGATTACCTCAGTGTTATGCGCAGCCACTTTCAGTATATTCTCTGCTCCCATGCCCAGGATTATGTGTGTGGGGAGCAATGAATATTCATGGCCTTCATTGGCCAATGGGTCTCTGTACTGTGATGTATTTCAGCTGAATGGGCAACTTCGGACACACATCCATCTGGATCAGGGGCTAGGGCAGGCAGGCCCCCTGCATACCGGGCTCAGTCATAGTTGCTATCTCTGCAACTGCGGTCATTGCGCCCCTATTCACACCCCATGAACCTTTCCAAATTTTTTTTAGATTACACCCACAAACGTAAATGTCTTTTATTTGGATATTTTTCTAATATACCAACACAAAGTAGCAAGTATTTGTGAAGTGTAAAGGAGTTATCTAAATGTTTTAAACAGACAAATCTGAAAAGTGTCACATGCATTTGTATTCAGCCCCCTTTGGCTTGATAACCCTAAATTAAATCCTGAGTGAATATAAATAAAAATAGGAAACTAATGAGATAATGAGGGCCCAATTACAGTCTATAATAAGGCAGGTGGATTGCTACAATTTAACCCTCGTTTGGTACAACGAGAACAACTATAAGCTCAAAACTCTAATCAAATGGAATGTAAAACATGGAAAAATAGGATAAACAGAATTAGTAATATAATGGAGAAGTGTAAAATTAAGAATTTGGCCATTTAAAGAAACAACACCTGTATGGCATCAATATCATCAGGTAAAGAGTGCAAATACTTTAAGTAACGGAGATTTTCTGTATAATTCCCTCTTAGGGAATAATTAAAAATTTGCAAATAGGGGAATGGAAAAAAAAAGATAGCCAAAATATATAATGAACCTGTAGGTCAAAATAGGAAAAACATTGCCTTCTAGAAGCCATGCTAGCTGGTGCAGAGACCTGGGAACAATTACCAACACTCAATGGGAAAGATTTATGGAAATATTGTCAAATCAACAATAAACCATTGCCATCGCCTGATATATTTTGATTTGGTCCATGGGGTATAATACTCAGGTACATTCTTGGAAAAATAATTATTGGTCCAAATATGGCCATCAGTAAGCCACCTTTTCACAAGGGATTGAGATATGACAAGCTGAGGGTGAATTGGAACGTAGAAAAGAATTTAGAAAAAAACCCTTAATGTTAATATTCATGCACAACTAGAATTGCTCATTTTTGAGGGATAATACCCAGATAACAAAAAAAGGGAATAAAAAAAGTACTCATTAAATCCCAATCTCTAGAACATCGTCAGGTTAGGAAATGGATGTCCTACAAATTTTCAAAGATGAAGGATGATTTTTCTGCTAGTCTAGAAAAAGGGGGTGTATGTGGAAGAGTTTGGGTTGAGTGGGGGTGGGGGTGTGGGGGTAAAGAGAGTCAGTTGTATGTCTAATGTTTTGCAATCAGTTTAACTATTGTGTTTCCCCGAAAATAAGCCATAGCATAATTTTACAGGATTTTTGGAGTATGCTTGAAATATAAGCTATACTCCAAAAATAAGCCCTAGTGTAAGGTTCCGTGATTTGCAAGGAACTTGTTGTGTCTACTTGCGCTTGTTCAAGATGGAGTCTGTTGCCTTGCCTGGCCCTTGAAGTTCCTGCCTGTCCTGCTTATAAGTCCCAGTCTGGGATTCATCAGTTGCCTGAGTATTTTATCCTGCTGGCTACTGAATCACTTCTGGCTTGTTTCTGATGCATGTTAGGTCTGTGCTCTGCCTCATTACGGTTCAGCTGCCTGCAGTCATTGCCATGATCCTGCCTGTGGTTCCCTCCTTTCAAGACTCCCAGGGGAAGCTAATACTGCTGGACTTTCTTGGTCTGTAAGAACTAGTTTCTCTGTTAGGTATCTGTGTACTTCATCCAGCACTCTATCTGTACGGGCTGTGTGCTGGACTTGAGCGGGACTTTGTTCAGCCCTAGGAAGTACAATGATAACTGTTTGTGTGCTGTGCATATTATTCTGGACATTCACCACCTGTTTGCTGTATATATTATACTGGACATTCACTGCTTGTTTGCTGTGCATATTATTCTGGGCATTCACTGCTTTATTGGTGTGCATATTATTCTGGACATTCACTGCCTGTTTGCTATGCATATTATTCTGGACATTCATTGCCTGTTTGCTGTGCATATTATTCTGGACATTCACAAACTGATTTTTGTGCTTATTATTCTGGACATTTGCTGTGCGCAATCCTGCATATTACATTTGAACTTTACATATTATTGCGGTTTGCACTTGTATTCAATTTGTAGTTGACTCTGTTATTTACACTGTGTTTATTATTTGTTAATACATAGTATTTACTCAACCCTTGTCTCAGTTTCATTATTTTCGATGCTATCAGATTCCAGAGTATCTACATAATTGTTACACCTAGTTACAGTCAGGGTCGGCATTAGGGGGAGTCAAACTGCACAGTTTCTCAGGGCACCCACTCTCTTAGTGACCCCCAGCAGTTGTATTTCCAGGTTAAGATTGTTTTAGTGACCTTTGATGACTTCACAGTCATGTGACTAAAGGTCTCTTAATTGCAGGAGTCTAAAAGAAGTGAACAGAAGACATGTTGGTATACAGGACTGGCATTAGGAGGAAGGGAGAGCAAACTGGCCAATTTCACAGGGTTCCCATTCTCCGAGGGGACCCAGTAGTTATATACTGATGATAACATTGTTTCAGGACCTTTGTGACATCAGGTCCTGTGGCTAGGTTGTCACCAGGAGGTCTCTTAGTTGCAGGAATCTAAAGCTGAAGAAAAGTCTGGCTGGTATGTATGTGCAGTGATTGTGGATGGATAGATAGATAGATAGATAAGACAAAAAGTTTGGGGCAGCACAAAAAAAAACACAACACTTTTTAGGGTGCAATGTTCCCACCTTGCAGTTTCTTCAGATAACCATCCATGAAAAGGACAAAAATTGGCATGCAGCACTCCAGAATTTTTTAAATGACTTGACCTTTATTGGTCACATAGGTGCATAGTGATGTTTTGGTTCTCACTTGAACCTTCTTCTGACTCAGACGAAGGTCTCAGAAGAAGATTCAATTGAGAACCGAAACGTCACTATGCACCTATGTGACCAATAAAGGTCAAGTCATTTAAAAAATTCTGGAGTGCTGCATGCCAATTTTTGTCTTTTTTAGATAGATAGCTAGATAGATAGCTAGATAGGTAGATAGACACACTTGTGTTACACATGGGTTTGAGAGTTATGTTGATGTTTTAGAAGTCAATATGATATTTGAATAAATATAAATTTTTTTTTTTGTTCAAAAATTAAAGTGGATTGTTATTCATGGGAAAAAATAAGACATCCCCTGAAAATAAGCCCTAATCCATCTTTCGGAGCAAAAAATAATATAAGATTCTGTATTATTTTTGGGGAAACATGGTATTCTTGGAAAATGTAAAAAAAATATTGTATTTTTCGTTTTATAAGACACATCAGATGATTAGACGCACCCCAAATTTAGAGATGAAAAAAAAGGTAAAAAAAAAAAATATGGGGTCCTTCTTATAATCCGGTGGTGTCTTACCAGAGGGGGGTGGCAGAGGTGGTGGAGCGGGGTCACAGGAGGCAGGGGTGCTGCTGAAGTAGGGCGATGCTGCGGGCAGGGCGGCAGGTGTCCCAGATGCTCGCTGCAGGCGCTGTGAGGCGGGAACATCCAGAAACTGTCGGTGGTGCGTGCTTCAAAGAATCGTCGAGGGCACAGATTGCGTTATCGGCTAAATGACAAGCCAAGATCTCATCTGCACACGCAGCACCTCAAGGCGCTATTTTCCTTAAGTCCATTGTTGGACGATCAATAGGCCAGAGGTGGCGCGTGCTCAGATAAGATTTTGAATTGAGAGCTCAATCTGCGCACATGCACGCCGACTCTGGGTGCTATTATTAGAAGCCCACTCCGCCGACATTTTCAATATGGCCCATGCCTCACCACTCTCAGCGAGTAGCAGCACTGCGCCCACAGCCTGCAGCATAGCACCCGCAGCATTGCCCCTGCCTCCTGTGACCATTGTCCACCACCACCCGGTTAGCTACATTTGGCTTATAAGACGCACCCCTCATTTTCCTTCCAAATTTTTGGGAGGAAAAGTGCGTCTTATAATCCGAAATATACGGGATAGAAACAAAAAAGATAATATGAGCTAATATCATACTGCGTTTATAATTCAAGGTTGATTAGTTTGGATGACCTGTCAATATATTGTTATACTAGCTGTACTACCCGGCTTCGCCCGGGTTAATAACTGCTGTCTATCTATCTCTTTCCCTGTCTGTCTATCTAACTATGTCACTTTCCCTGTCTGTCTCTTTCCCTCTCTTTCCCTCTCTTTCCCTGTCTGTCTCTTTGTCTGACTCTTTACCTGTCTTTGTCTGTCTCTTACCCTGTCTGTCACTTTCCCTCTCTTTCCCTGTCTGTCTGTTTCCCTGTGTCTGTCTGTCTCTTTGTCTGTGTCTGTCTCTTTACCTGTCTGTGTCTGTCTCTTAACCTGTCTCTCTCTTTCCCTCTCTTTCCCTGTCTGTCTCTTTCCCTGTCAGTCTGTCTCTTTGTCTGTGTCTGTCTCTTCGTGTCTGTCTCTTACCCTGTCTATGTCTGTTTCTTACCCTGTCTGTGTCTGTCTCTTACCCTGTCTGTGTCTGCCTCTTTTCCTGTCTGTGACTGTCTCTTTCCCTGGCTGCATTGTGACACGCCAACATTCCATATAAGGGTGTGGCTGTGCATTCTTCTGAAGTTCTGGCTGCACTGTGGCTCCCAGCTCCATTCGCTTTAATGGAGGCAGTTTTTTTGGTGAATAACTGTAAAGCGCAGGGTTAAAATTTCCCCTCAAAACATAGCCTATGACGCTCTCGGGGTTCAGAAGTGTGAGTGTGCAAAATTTTGTGGCTGTAGCTGCGACGGTGCAGATGCCAATCCCGGACATACATACATACACACACACACACACATACACACACACACACACACACACACATACACACATACACACACATACACACATTCAGCTTTATATATTAGATATCATGGAAACTATATAGAGGAAACCACCTGTAAATGCAATAGAGGTGAGAGTCTGCAAATCTGACTCAACCATCCGCACCAACTGTAATATGGCTATTGAAATACAATATAGTTAACATAAAATAAAAATTGCAATATCGTTTTCCAAATCAAACATACTTATCTATGACACTTTATAGTTGACATCTTGGTGCTTAAAACAAAAATTTCTCAAAATATTATAGTCAGGTGTAATTTATATTCCAGCTCCTTCACTGGTTGCAGTTTATTATGCAGCTCGTGTGCGGGTGTCGGACTGATACTAAGTGCATCTTACAATTAGAATTCATGATGCATTCAGGCTATTGGATGTGTGCATCGCTCATCAAGTACTGGGCAATTGCAAAATAACCCATCTGCTGTGGTGGAAAACATTCTGAATACAAATGAAAAATATGTATATTTTTTTTTTTCTGTGCGAATACTGTAACAGGACAAAGTGCACTTTTTTGGGGAGGGGGAGGCAGAAGGGTCAAGTGGGATTTCAGTAACTACTGAAGATGAGCAAGTCCTGCAAAAAGTCCTTGTGATGGGGTCCTTCTCCTGTATCACACTCTCAATAGAGCGAGAGATGATTGAACCATCCAAAGAATTATTTCATACAATCCAAAATATCCATCAAATAATCCACCACACAGAGGGTAAAATAGTCCAAAACACAGATACAGTCCAGTAAGCAATACATGTCGAGGTCTCTCTGGGGAGCCACATCTTCTGCCCCAGAGGATGAATCAGTCACAATCGTCCAGCAGTCCTTTTCCTGGGAAATCGGGGTTTCTCAATGGCTCTCTGGGGTGCTGCCTGTACCTGCAGCTTTTCCCCCCAGAGGATCAATCTTGCTCCTTGTCTCTTGAAGTTCTCTGACAGACTCAATGACTACTCCTTCAGGCAACCAGAGTTTAGGTGGATTCCAGGCCCCCTCCCCCACACCTAGGGACAGAAGCACTGCAAGAGGTTATAACCCTGCAAAAGGACAAACAATACATCGAATAGACAGACCACCATGCCCAAACAAAATGGTACATAATCCACAATATCACACCATCACAGTCCTGTTTTCATCCGAATTGTCATCCGTATTCTATCCATGTGCCATCTGTGTCTCTTATTTATATTTGTGTGCCATCTGTGTGTCTGTTACTTATTTTCATGTGATATTTGTGTGATATCATTTCTATACATCAGCAGTTGATAAGGTTTCCAGCGTCTCCAGACTTGTGCCCAATCAAGAACATTTGGGACGATATTGGTCAGTAATTGCAAAAGAGCTGCCAGCAGCGGATTTTGATGATTGCGCCAAAGGCATTCAGTGAGGCAAAACATTCCTCAGGTGTCTATATATATATATATATATATATATATATATATATATATATATATATATATTATATAAAGCTCACTGTGTGTATGTGTGTATGTACCGTATATATATATATATATATATATATATATATATATATATATGTATATATATATGTGTGTGTGTGTGTGTGTCCGCTAAAGGAATTTGCTCCGTCGTATTTACAATCACGAAATTTTGCACAGATGCCCCATGTGACTCAGGGAACGTCATAGACTATGTTTTGATGGGAAAATTTAACTCCGCACTTTACAGTTACTCTCCAAAATCCTGCCTCCATTAAACTGAATGGAGGCGGGAGCTACAGGCTATTAAGAGAAAAGATAGAGACAGAGAGAGAGACAGACAAAAAGAGAGACAGACCTGGAAAGAGACAGACCTGGAAAGACAGACGGGGAAAGAGACAGACGGGCAAAGAGACAGACGGGCAAAGAAACAGACGGGCAAAGAGACAGACCTGGAAAGAGAAAGACGGGGAAAGAGACAGACAGGGAAAGAGACAGACAGATCTGGAAAGAGACAGACCTGGAAAGAGACAGACCTGGAAAGAGACAGATGGGGAAAGAGACCGCCCTGGAAAGAGACAGACGTCCAAAGAGACAAACGGGCAAAGGGACAGATGGGCAAAGAGACAGATGGGCAAAGAGACAGACCTGGGAAGAAACAGACAGGGAAATAAACATACCTGGAAAGAGACAGATGGGAAAAGAGACAGACAGCGAAAGAGACAGCCCTGGAAAGAGACAGACCTGGAAAGAGACAGATGGGCAAAGAGACAGACGGGCAAAGAGACAGACAGGGAAAGAGACAGACCTGGAAAGAGACAGATGGGGAAAGAGACAGACGGGGAAAGAGACAGCCCTGGAAAGAGACAGACGGGCAAAGATACAGACGGGCAAAGATACAGACGGGCAAAGAAACAGACGGACAAAGAAACAGACGGACAAAGAGACAGACGGACAAAGAGACAGACGGACAAAGAGGCAGACTGGGAAAGAGACAGACTGGGAAAGAGACAGACTGGGAAAGAGACAGATGGGGAAAGAGACAGATGGGGAAAGAGACAGAAGGGCAAAGAGACATATGGGCAAAGAGACAGATGGGCAAAGAAACAGGCCTGGAAAGAGACAGCCCTGGTAAGAGACAGCCCTGGAAAGAGACAGCCCTGGAAAGAGACAGCCCAGGAAAGAGATGGGCAAAGAGACCGAAGGGCAAAGAGACCGACAGGGAAAGAGACCGATGAGGAAAGAGACCGACGGGGAAAGAGACAGGCCTGGAAAGAGACAATGTGCCGCCCCCACGTCAGCAGCCGGGCTGCTCGGATCCGGAGCCACGGTGGCTCGAGGGACGTCCGGACCCGTGGGTCATGCGGCCACTCAAATAAAGGGGGACTATGTACAGGGAACGGTGTGGAAAGTTCGTGACGCCACTCGTGGTGTGTGGTAAGGGTGTAGTACCACCACTGCGGCTGGGAGTACTCGGTGACGATGGTGTGGGCAGCCAGGTGTTTAACCCCTCCACGGGTAGGGGGGATGCCCTGGGACTCGGTGATGGTGTCGGGGAGGTGCCATCGGGCCGGTAAAGGTTAACTGCGTACTCACTCAGTCCAATAATGCTGACGCTGACAACCGTGGTAAACCAAAGTTCTTGATGCCACTGCAGCAGGGAGGGAGCACGCCTGGATCCTGTGCCCGTTGGTGTTGCTTGTTAGCCTGTGACCTTGACCTTGGCACCTCTGTTCTGTAGTTGGTTCCTTTCAGCTTAAAACTAAACGGGTCCCGCTCATCCGTATGGCTAACGAAGTGAGCTTGCTCTTAGGGTTCCCGCTTTGGATTTTCTGGACAAGGCAGGGGGAAAGTCCTATTCCCCTTATTGTGCTATTACCCCGATTTTGGAGTGGGGGGAGAACGGATCTTGAAGGCTCCATCCTTGTCGGGTGAATTACCAGGACGCCTAAAGCTACTTCTTGGCCTGGGGTCCACGTACCTAGTTGTGCCCTGACCCCTGCCCGGTGATGGCACAAGGCTACCGGCTCTCCCCCTCGACAGTCCGTGCCCCTTGTCACGATCCCCTGTGACCGGGGTCCAGCTCCTACCAGGTCCAGACCAACGTCTGCCACCTAGTAATCGAGGAGCCCAGCTCCTGACCTCTCTACTTGAGAGTCACCACTCAACACTGACTGTCTCCTAATACTCCTGACCGCCCCTTAACCAAATCCCCAAGTGGCCAGCCCTATTCCCTTCAGGCTGTCTACTGGTGTGTCTGGTGGATGTGGTGCAGAGTGGTCCTAGGGTTTTGATTAGCCTGTTCTTAGCAACACCAAAGGTCAGGGACCCGTAACCAAGGAGGAGGTGGATATCATGCAGAGGGGCAGATTGCACAATATCATGTGACGACCTGATAGGCCATGGCATCACAACAGCCCTGGAAAGAGACAGCACTGGAAAGAGACAGCCCTGGAAAGAGACAGCCGGGCAAATAAACAGACTGGGAAAGAGACAGACTGGGAAAGAGACAGATAGGGAAAGAGACAGATAGGGAAAGAGACAGATAGGGAAAGAGACAGACGGGGAAAGAGACAGACCTGAAAAGAGAGAGAAAGACGGGGAAAGAGACAGACGGGGAAAGAGACAGACGGGGAAGAGACAGACGGGGAAAGAGACAGCCCTGGAAAGAGACAGCCCTGGAAAGAGACAGCCCTGGAAAGAGACAGCCCTGGAAAGAGACAGACGGACAAAGAGATAGACTGACAAAGAGACAGACGGACAAAGAGACAGATGGACAAAGAGACAGACGGACAAAGAGACAGATGGACAAAGTGACAGACTGGGAAAGAGACAGACGAGGAAAGAGACAGATGGGGAAAGAGACAGATGGGGAAAGAGACAGACCTGGAAAGAGACAGATAGACTGATACAAATACAGACAGAGAGATAGAAACAGACAGACAGAGACATAGACACACACAGACAAAGAAAGACACAGACAGAGAGACAGACAGACAGAGACCGGGCAATACAGCTGTATATATATATATACACCTTATATACCCGCTCTGGAAGATCTGAGATTTGGAGGAGGAGCTGGGGTGAAGCCTGGGCAGAGTCTCAAGAGAGCCCAACACTTTTGCCAGTATGGGGCCCTGAAATACCTACTGGCAGCCATTAATAAACTCATTAATAGCAGCCAAGGTGTGTATGTTTGAGGATTTCACTACGTGGTGCTCATATACTCAATACTGAATAAAGCGAGATGTTTTGAAAATTTTGTTTCAGTTTTTTCTTCTTTTGGATATCATTAAAGGGGTGTGAAGTGATGGAAATCACAGGATCAAAAGACAAGTTAAAGGGGTGGTTGACTACTCGGCATTAGTGGCCAAATCGCTGTAAAACTTATAGGGAAGGCTTTTGTCAAATACCATTCTACCTCTGAGTGGCACTATTGAGGTCTGCTCATCCTCATCTCGTGACCCCCGGGCTCTGTGACCTCTGAGATCCGGTGATGTCACGTCAACTTCCAGTTGACCGACATCACCGAGACCGGCCCCAGTCTTCCTGAGTGACTGGTCTGTGTGTGGAGTTTCACCACAATTTTTACATTTTAAATTGCTTCAAGTCGATCCATGTAGACCTGTCCACAGATGTTATTTTTATTGGTTGTTTGCTTCCTAAATGCAAGTTAGGGGTTTGGTCCACTAGTGAACAACCACTTCTGAAAGGGAATATGTCAGGAGGTTTTTGCTATGTAAGCTGGAACCACCATGCTGTAGGGGTTTAAAAACAAAAATCAACTATGACTCTCTTATCAGGCTCCATAAACTAAAGGCTTTATCACTTTGGGATTATTATTGCTGGGTCTAGCTGCCACATGCAGGGCAGGCCAACACGCCTCCTCCTCTGACTGACACCATACAATCTCTATAGAGAGGCTGGTGTAGAAGGAATGGCTCCCTGGGCTCAGCTACATGGCTAAAGCTAAAAATGCAGATTGTGTCAGAACAGCTGCAGCCAGTAATCTAAGTGATACATTGTTGGTTTCAGAATCTCTTTGCCTACATTATGCTGCTCTCAGATGAGGTAACACAAACTTGCTGACAGATTCCCTCTAAAGCAAATCTCTCACCAGGTTTTTGCTACTCCATCTGATGTAGAGGCAGAAACCCTAATTCCAGTGATGTGTCACTTACTCGGCTGCTTGTTGCAGTTTTAATAAAAATCATAGTTTTATATGAGGCAGATCTACTAGTTCTCTGAAAAATGAGCCCTGTATACAATCCTGCCCACAACACTGCCAGCTTTCCCTGTACATAGGCAGAAATCTGGCAATCAATATTGAAGGTGGAGTTATACTGAGCTCCTGAATATGGAGGACTACATAACAGCAGGTTTAGTAGTCGTCTAATGATAATCTCCTGCTGATAAAACACTTATTTCTCAAAACTACACTAAGCAGCTCAGTAAGTGACACATTGCTGGAATCAGGGTCTCTACATTATGCTGCTCTCAGATTTGATAGCACAAACCTGGTGACAGTCAGCCACTTAAGCATTTTAAAAGGGGTTCTCCTTTAAGCAATTTTATAAATAAATAGTCTTCATTAAAAAAAAAATCTAGTATTTTGTTTGCTGCTGAGTGTCTATCGTTTCTTTATCTTGCTGAGCGCTCTGCAAAAATGTTACAAATCCATCAGGTCTCTTGATTGCTCTCTGTTATCACTTTCTGTAATCTCAGTATTAGAGATAGCAGTGAAGACAAAGTATCCACAGCCCAAGAAACAGTGAAGAAAACAGGCTATTGATAATGATATGAGATAATGAATGAGAAATACAAGCAGGATAGGTATGCTGCTATATGAGCTAATGGAGGAAGCAGTGCCGAAATATACACAGACCTCACATCCAGCGTATATTATTCATAGAGTTACTGCAAATCAATGCACAAGACCCGGCTCAGTGGCCAAGTCAGTAATTTGTGGGGCTCTTCGTCAGGTAAGAGGTAGTTTGCAGGACACTCATCTGACGGCCACAAATTAGATTACTGTCATGACTACTGAACCAGGTTTTGTTAATCGATTTGCAACATTTTTACTAGGATGGACATGGATCTCACATTCAGCCTATATTACTGAAAGAGACACTCCCAAAAAAAAACTTGACTCAGGGGCAAACTGCATATCAGTATATGTAATAATCTTTTTTCTTGTGTTAAAGTTGTCCATTACTTTGAAAAATACTTGAACGAATGATGGATAAATAAGAGCATCTGCATCTTAAAACAAATAGATTAAGCAATTTCTAATACAAGTGTGATCAATTCACTGACATTTGACCAACCTTGGTCAAGAAATATATGTGGGAAAATCTTTGCTGCTTGACAGAGGTTCAAACACTGTGTTCTTCAATAAAAATAGTGGTTTATTTGATCTACGCGTTTCGAAGTTTCCAATTTCTTCCTCAGGATCACATCCTTATACAGTATCTGTGTTCAACCTTGGTTTAATCACAATTTTCCACTATTATCTTGTCTGTACATGTCACACATGTGACTAGCAGGGTTTACCTACTACCTGGTAAACCTCCAGAAGATGTTACAAAACACTGGGGACACAAGGGACATGATACAATGGAGGTCCCTGCCACTAGGAAGAGGGGTGAGGGGACACCTCCTGAACTCATCTCAAGCTGAGTTCTGAGCTACCTAGCGTCCTTATTCAGGTTTTTTCAACCTGTCATGAGCAGGATACCTTAGGCCCTCCACTAGTCCTACACTGACCCTGGCTAGTGAGCAGGTCAATGAGATCACTACAGTAGACTCGCCACAACAATACAGAAACACAAGGGTAGAAATACAAACAGGGGAAATACACATGCAAGGAAAAGACACTCCAGGCGGCTTCAGTGCAGCAAACACCACAGCTGCACACAACACTACGCAGACATCTTCCAGAGCAGACTCCTTCCAAAGTGGAACACATAAAAATGAGGATTCAGTTTCTATCACAGGCATGTTGTGATCAGATCACATGACTTAAATAGGGAAGGGGAGTGATCTCAAAGAGCCACACCTGAGATTGGCAGCTACAGCCAGCAGCTGGGCAGGAAAGTCTGTTTTACCCTTACAGCATCACAAGGAGAGAGATGTTAATAAATAATCGCAGTGGACCTACCAGAAGCAAGGAGCTGTGACTTTCTAACACCAGATTCACCCAGAGTCTCCCCCTAGCCAGATACACTCATGACAGTGTAACAAGCTGTATGTGAAACAGTGGCAGCCTATGATTCTGTTCATTACCAGACGGCATATATGAATGAAAGATATGTGGCTGGGATATTTGCATACAGTTTATAAAAGCAATCTGCATTTCTTAATTATATTTATGAAAACCTTAGAAAAGTCATATACATAAAAAAGCACATAGTGAATTATTTACTACATTAAAAAAACACTCAATTTTGGTCTCAATAGTCAGAAGAATGTTTGGTTGAAACTTTTCCAGTTATAACTTTTTTTGTTATTATTCTCTATTTTTTTGAGGGTGGGGGGAGACTAATTATTCTCTTGTTTAGACTGGTTTTCCACATCCATGAAACATAACTATTCTTGTGTCAAAAAGAGCCAGCCTAACCATAGGGTTTTTCAGCCTGAGATGACTGCTTTCTTGACATATATGAAGAAGTTAGTTTAGGTCAGGAGACCCAGAGGTTGCCTCTGGTCTTCCTTGTTGCACAGCTTCTAGCTTCCCAGTTGCAGAACAAAGTTCACAGAGCAGATTACATGGGATAACAAGCTCTTTCCTTCTGAGAACATGAGGTAAAAATATGCACAGTCATACAGCATTGCATCAGGAAGGAAACCAAAACCAGGAAAAAAAACAAAAGACTTTTTACAATACAGTGAGTAAGAAAAAATGTACACAACATCGCCATCTACTGTTAGATCAGCATAAAGTCCTCCTTCACACAGACAAAGAAGTCCTCATCTGTTGCATATACCAACATTTCTATCCAAGCATGTTCCAAGTACAGGGACATGGCCTTAGTATAATTTTTGGGGGATATAAATTTATATTTTGAGGGAAATTGCATAAAAATATTTAAGAGATTTTATATTTTCATTAAAAAATATAGGTCATTTTATTTATTTTTGTTTACATCATTGACCAATCATCATAAATAATATTATCGTTTATAAGCAAAATAGATATAAATTACAGTTTTCCCATAAGAGAAACTGCACCACTTCAATCATTGTAAAGAAAACTGAGAGCATTGAATGTGTTTAAGGTTTGTGACTTAAAGGGGTTTTTCACTTTTCCACTACAATGATATTTATCATCTATCCTTATAATGCTTGTTTGTCTTCAGAGCACCACACCAGGTAATGAGCAGGTATAGCCGCTCTTCATTATTTAATCACTTATTGACGTGTTGTCACACTAGGTATGGGAAAGTAACACGCGGTGATGGAAGGGAAACCCTGTATCTAGGGAAGGGAGATATGGTGACCTCTGATCAAAACTTCTGCTGGCTCTGGGTCCCCTGACCATGCTAGTTAGGTTCCGCACCTATGCGCCGAGCAGGATACCTAACCCTGACTGACCCTAGAACTGGGCCCTAGGTAAGTAATGGATTCGATGCGCAATGTAAGTCTATGGGAAGCCCGAATAGTTCCGAATAGATGTTATTCGGGTTTCACATAGACTTACATTGCGCATCGAATACGGCGACCTATTCGGAAAATATTCGCGAAGCCGAATATTTGAGGTATTTGATCATCTCTAATTATTAGTGATTTTATATGCAATTATAGGCATTGAGATGAGGAGACTTTTTGGAATATCATCAGCAGATGACACGGATTGTGCCCGTTTTTCATGTTTAGAAACTTTAACATTGGGCATTCTAGGTAGAGCCGACTGGTGACGAATATCATTGATATTCTGAGAAAGTCTGAAAATATATACCGGATCGGCAGTGGTAATCTTCAACAAAGACATCAAAATAACTTTGGCCACTTTGTGCTTTTTCTGAGAACTTTGCAGCCGTTGTCAAAATTATTCAATTATTCTCCCGGTATCCGGCAGAGGATTTGTTTTAGCGCCTTTGGAACATTTCTTTCCAAAGCTGTTTACCGTTCGTTCATGGCTGAAATTGAGCAAAATCTCTTCTGTTTTGTAAGTAAGAAATTGATAGCAGTAAATAGGTGGCCACTTCTTGCCCTGAAGATTTAGATTTGTCTAATGGCACCTTTTGGATCTTGCAATAGCTCAATTTAAAGGGAAACTGTCAGAATGAATCAGGCAATGGCTGTGTGATTGCACAAGAAGCATGTTTTCTAAAGTCGTTGTGTATTGCTTTATCTTTTCTTTATTTCCCCCTGTGCACATATTGTCTTTACCGCAATGATTGACTGCTGTGAGTTACAATTTTAGTTCCTCCCTGCCTGTCTATTTGTGTGGGGATTTATCACTCCAGTCCCGGCTCCCTCCCAGAGTTGGGGTGAGAGGGTATATGATCAGGGCTTCTCAGTACTAAGGGATGTGCTGGGGGTCCAGACCTAATCACCATCAGTTGTACCTCTGGGATAAGGGTCAGTTAGGGGTTCCTAAAGCCTGTTGGCCAGCTTAAGAGTCCCGATTCCCAGTCACTTCATCGCTATCGTGACAATTAGTCTCTGCACCACAATTCTGCCATTTCATTGTCCCAGCACCACTATATAGAAGGTGCTCAACCCCCTCCCCCCAGGAGTGTACATAATGATGGTTGTCCTGTATTTCATGTATATGTGGTAATGATGTAAAGTTATAAACTAAATGTATTAGCTAGATAGGCTTTAGTATAAAATTAGAAATGTTGCCATCTAGAGGCTATTTTAGGTAATGCAAATGAAGGACACAACATAGTTTGGTTGTAGTTATGATTTTAGACAAGATAGGGTTAACGATAGTGAGAGGAGGGGGAGTAGTATTAACATCCACCATTTTAGGGTCGAGGGACAGAGTACATTCGAAGAGGAACAGAAGAAGACATGGGCCTAGGTGTGAGGGCCGGTCCTGGAATTTGAGGCTGCCTCGAGGTCCTACAGCTCACCGAGGCGGGCTTAATTAAGCTGCCCAGGAGTGGAATGGACAAGGAGTGACAAGAATGACAAGGAGAGGGTCATAGAGTACCAAGGACTATGTCAGAACAGTGAAGAAAACTGATGGATAATACCAGGTGATGGCCGCTATATATGTGGCACCCATGCGACTTCAGTCGTCACAGGGTATGGCACCTCACTTAAGGTGCAAGTTACTGGGTTTCAGATTTTGTTTACTCACCAGTCTGGTAACCAGTTTGGACCTGGTGGCTCCACTGCTCTGCCTCCCTGAGAGAGAGAGCGCTCAGAGAGCTGATCACTGCAAGTTCTTTCTCTGCTTTCCTAAGGCATTCTGAAGTAACTGAAGCTTAAAAATGCAATACCCTGTAGCACCCAGTGTCAGGGGCGCTATAATAGAAGCTACAAAGCAACAGGGGTAAACTCCATAACCGCAACACGCAAATAGCACAATTTTCAGCAGAGAATCTGGGACACCACACTTCACAGACCAACATAGAAACTATAGTTGGCATGGGTAGAAGATTTCATCCAGCATAAAAAGGAGGGGAGCAGATATAATAGGCCTCCCCACATGTGATTAAAGGAACCTAACAAGCAGACTAGCAGAGATTAACTCTTGCTAGAAAGCCAATGAATCAGCACACAGCAGATTGACGCCTGAGTCTGCCTGTGTTGATCCCATACACCAGAGAAACCATTGGGCGGAGTGTCAGAATCTGCAATGTGAACAGAGCCTGATGCCACCATGACAGTCCTTTGATTATACAATAGAATTGCCATCTTTCTACATAGTGTTTTTTTTCACAGTTTCTTCATTTATTTTTTTTATTCATATATTTCTTTTTAAAGATTCTTATTTTGTAAGATCTTTTTTTATAAATCTTTATATCAGAAATTCTATGGTTCACCTCTCATATAGCTTGAATGCATAACACCTTTGGGATTAACTCATTTGTATGGTTATCTAGCTGATCCTAAAATCATTAAAAAATGGCAATTTAAAGATAAAGGCTCAGGGAGTCATTTATTAGCGGCTTTGTATTTGTATTATAGAAATGAAAGGTCTGGGATTACATTGTGGAGTACATGGAGCGTTCAGTACCAAGCCTCGGCCCAGCAGCTTGTGCACAGTCACAATTGTCCTTCCAGATAAAATGAAATAAATTACTGTTATTAAATTGTTCACCTCCAATTTATTATTTTGTGCTAAATGGAATCACTTACGTTGTCAGCAGCCATAATGTATGTACATTTATATTTAATATTATATTTAATATTTTTTTTTTAGAGTTGAGCAAAAAGATGAGACACCAGGAAAATCTCAGGTTCTTCAACTTTCAATATGATCTGGTCCAGTGGTCATGGATTTCCTTCAAATTTTTGGGATAGAATACAAATATGTCACGAGTGTGTCACGGCCTGATGTGATCTAGGAGGATCAGACGGTCACAGCGTATAGTTGATCACCTCTTTAGTGACTGCTAATTATTTACACTGAGTTGGAGCATATTTAATTCCATCTGGTGATAAAAACGGTAAAGGTTCCTTTCTATCCTGCAGTGATCTAACAAGCAGTTGTAACCTAAGCTGCAGCCACTCCCTTGTGCTATAAGAATCCTCTCCTCACTCCTCCTTATGCCGGTTATAGTTCATTCTATACTCTAAGACTTTGAAGGAGGCTGTTTCTGGAGAAGCTTAGGAGATCCATAACCCATGTCAGGAAAGACCCGAGATCTATGCCAGTAGAAACCTGAAAACCGACATCCCTAAATGAAACCTTCAGACCCAGACTATGCTGGTTAAGGTATAAAAATTGAGTGAGACCTGAGGACCCGATCTACGCCAATCAAGTCTTAGAGTCCAGGCGACGTTTGCCAGGAGGCAGAGCCCTGTCTTTCACAAGTCCAAGAGGATGACTGCGGTGATAGAAAGGAGACATGAGTGATGTGGGCATATGCTTCCAGTATCCATGTACGGTACAGGGTTTGGGCTAAGAGAGTAGGTGGGGTGGGGGTCAGCTGGAACACAGGAGGCTCAACGTGCCCTGATAGACTTTGTTAAGAGGATATATGGCCTAGGAGGAAGTCTGGTGACATCCGCTAGGGCCACTGCACCAAGAGGAGTCAGCGCAGTAACTCACTAGGGACGGGTAAATTATCCCTCCTAGAGGGACATCAGTATAATCCCTAAGAGACTTTGCTCTTAGGGGTGCCCTGTATTGTGTTATTTATGTGCCCTTGTCTCGTGTATTCCCTATGTTTAACTGTTATCCTATTGCTGAAGTTCCTGCCAGATCGCGAGCACTGAAATGTTCATTGCCTGTTCCGCCTAGTGTCACCTGCGCCATTGCATCCGACCACCTGCATTGTTACATGGCCACTCTGCACCAGGCTTTGTGGGGATACACTTGAAAGGACTGTGGGGGGTGGGGAATTTTAATAAAAACTCTGTGGGAGTAATCTTATAAAAGGCTCTGTGGGGGGAATTTTATTGAAGGGTCTGTGTGACCACTCTGCATCAAGCTCTGTGGGGATACTTTTAAAAATGGGTCAATGGATGAAATTTTAATAAAGGGTCTATGGTATTCTTAAAAATGGGTCTGTGGGGGTATGTTCATAAAAGCTCTGTCGGGAAACACTTAAAAGGGTCTGTAGGGGGGAATTTTAATAATGGATCTGTGGCGTACTATTAAAAAAGGGTCTCTTTGGCCACTTTGCACCAGGCTCTGTGGGGTACTCTTAAAAAAGGGTCTGTGGGGGTAAATTCTGCTTTATTTCTGCCTTTAGTGTTTTCAAATATCAAGAAAAACAAGAACAGATATTTGAATACCTCAATCTTTCGGAAATCCACGGATACTAATAGCCTTTTAAGGTAGAAAACTCATCATCCCACCAATTTAAAACATGGGATTCCTAAGGGACAGTTCCTGAGGTTGTGCAGGAGCTACCCTGCATTTTTGGATTTTCAAAAACAATCTAGGGGTCCCACTCAGAGGTTTCTACAGAGAGGAGCATGATTACTCCTGCCTTTAAATACGCTAAAGGCAAAAATAGAGCAGAACTACTCACTCCCACACGTAAAACAGAAGTTTCAATTACAAGACTCATAGGAACCTATGATGACCAATCTGACAAGGTAATGCAAATTTTGAGGAACCTCTGTGGGATCCTACAGCCTGATCCAGACATCTGCAATATAATTAGCCCCAATACATTTGTGACTTTCAGGAAGGGTAGATTCATCCGAGCTATGTAGTTCATTGCCACTATGTCCTCCCCAAAAAAGAGGGCACCTGGTTAGATCAAACCCATAGGGACTTTTAAGATTTATTGAACATTCTAAAACTTTTACTAGTGATAGGGATGTGACTCAATTGGTCACTTTTGGATCTGACCTCTGTTTCAAATTAAATTGTCATGTGTGAACACGAGAATGAACGATAACAGACACTATATCGGTTATGGACCTTCTCCATGACAGATCCTGAGGCAACTGGTCTTTATTGTTTAAAACTTTTCACAACTCTTCAGAAGTGAAGGGCGTGGACAAAATACAGTCCAATCAAATATCGTGGGTCGGGGCTTCATGACGTAGAGAGATCTGCATATCCACCTTGGATTGGTCAGTCCAGGCTCTAGGAATTTTCTTTGTTCATCGTCCTGGGTGTAGACAGGATATAGCAGCCATCTTCAGAATTACATGTACTGGTATTATGTATTAAGGAAAAATCACTGAATATGCAATATACATATATACATGTTAGTAAGGAACAAAAGCATTCACAAATATGTGTGTTAGTTTACATCTACTGAACTACATACCTGAGTCTATGAAATGGCTGAATTAAGTATTTCTGGTTACTTAATTCTCATCCTCCACACTAGTGCAACTACAGAAAGACTATACAGGAACAAAGATTTTGCCAACTGCAGAGCATCAGGTTTGGTCTACTTATGCACTTGTCCCACGAATTATGGGGGAAAAACTAAACGACAACTACGGGTGAGGATCGGGGAACATATAGAGGACATCAATCACAAGAGGGCTACTCTCCTAGCCAGATATGTAGTTCAACATCATCAGAGAGATGTAGGAAACACAGTCTTAGAAATGATTCCAAACTCCAATAGATTGGGGAACGGGACAAAAAAAAAATAATCATCTAATGAGAAGCAAGATGGATATTCTGACTACAGTCGACAAGTCCTGAGGGGATCAATGAACAGATAAACTTTACTAGCTTTATCTACTATAGCTTAGCCATTCATTTAATTTTTGGTTGGACACTGAGATAAGCAGTATCAAGTCATAGGCCTTTTAGGCCATGTTTCATGGATCACATACCTGGGGGTTTATCATAACCTTATGAATTATTTATCTATTTGCATGAATTACAAATTCTTCTTGAGTTCCTCCTTTTTTATTCTCTCCATCACTTTCCGACCATTGATACAATTTCTGCTTGGAGGGTGGGATCAATAGACATGTTTTTTAAGATACCTTCCTTTCCAAGTGTGCCACCCCCACGTCAGGAGCCGGGCTGCTCTTATCCGGATCCGCGGTGGCTCGAGGGGTGTCCAGACCCGGGTGGATCCTGAAGCCACTCAAAGGGGGTATTTACAGGGGATGGTATATTTAAAGTTTGTGATGCCACCCATGGTGTGTGGTAAGGTGGAGTACCACCACTGCAGCTTGGAGTACCCGGAGCCATGGAGTGGGGCAGCCAGGTGTTAGAACCCTCCATGGGTAGTGGGATACCCCGGGACTCGGTGATGGTGTTCAGGGAGTGCCATTGGGGTGAAAGGGGGTCACTTGTGTACTCATTCAGTCCATAAAACTGACACCAACAACTTAGTTAACCAAAGTTACGGACACCTCTGCCGCTGAGGAGAGCTGGTTTGGGTCCCATTCCCACTGGTGTTGCCTGATGATCTGTGACCTTTCTCTTAGCATTAAGTTCTCTCTTATTTTGGTCCCGGTAGAATAAAACTAGTCGGGTCCCGCTCCCCAGTGTGGCTAACTTTGGGAGCTTACTCTCAGGGTTCACGCTTGGGATTTTCTGGACCGTTTTTGTGGAAAGTCCTATTCCCTCGTTGCGCTAGTACCCCGATTTTGGAGCGGGTGGAGAGCGGATCTTGAAGGCTCCGACCTCATCGGGTGAATTATCAGGTTGCCTGAAGCTACTCCCTGACCTAGGGTCCACGTGCCCCATCATGCCCTGGTCCCAGCCCGGTGATGGTACAAGGCTGCCAGCTGCGCTCCTCAACAGTTCCATGCCCCTTATCACGATCCCCTGCAACCGAGGGTCCAGTTCCTATAGGCCCAGACCACCGTCTGCTACCGAGATGGCTTCCTAGGAGCCCTGCTCCTGACCTCCTCTCTCCTTCACTTCCAACATGCAACTCCCCTATCTCCTGACCTCCCCTAACCAACCCCACAAGTGGGCGACCCTATTCCACTCAGGCCTTCCACTGGTGTGTCTGGTGGGTGTGGTGCAGAGTGTACCTAGAATTTTAATCAGCTGATGTTGGCAACACCATGTAGTTGGGGACCCATAACCAAGAAGGAGGTGGATATTGCACGGGAGGGCAGATTGTACAATACCCTGTGACGACCTGATAGTCCAGGGGCGTCACACAAGTCTAATATCTACACTTTTTTACTGGTATTCATGTTAGGGAGTCAGTTTTTCCTATTATTAACCTATATAAAGATTGATAATTTGCCTCCTGCAAAAATATTCAGAAATTTATATTACAGTGTGGGGTTCACAATTTGTGAGATGCTGTCATTTTTTGTATTTCTGTTATATCTAATGGCGAACACATTAAATATGTTATGTGATTTTTAAGGTAATATTTTACTTTTTGCACCTGAAAAAAAGAGAAGAAAAAGAAAAATATATTTTAGGTCTTTTGTAGCGGACTGATGTCATTTGACTGGAACCTGCACAATTTGAGGCCAAAACACAGTTGTGGAGCGCTTCTACAGGGATTGATTGCATTTTACTGATGGTCCAGTGCATTTAATTTTGGGCTATTTTCTGTCTGTGGAACGTAAAGGAGGTGCGAGCAACGTGCCGTGGGGGCTCCACTCTGCGTGCATGTATGACTTTGATTGGGGGGGTGACATTAAGGGGTACTTTGCACGCTGCGACATCGCAGGCCAATGCTGCGATGCCGAGCGCGATAGTCCCCGCCCCCGTCGCAGCTGCGATATCCTTGTGATAACTGCCGTAGCGAACATTATCGCTACGGCAGCTTCACATGGACTCACCTGTCCTGGGACGTCGCTCTGGCCGGCGACCCGCCTCCTTATTAAGGGGGCGGGTTGTACGGCGTCACTGCGACGTCACACGGCAGGCGGCCAATAGGAGCGGAGGGGCGGAGATGAGCGGGATGTAAACATCCCGCCCACCTCCTTCCTTCCGCATATCCTACGGAAGCCGCAGTGACGCCGGTAGGAGATGTTCCTCGCTCCTGCGGCTTCACACACAGCGATGTGTGCTGCCGCACGAGCGAGGAACAACATTGGACCATCGCGTCAGCGTAATTATGGATTACGCCAACGCTGCACCGATGATACGATTACGACGCTTTTGCGCTCGTTAATCGTATCATCGAGCCTTTACACACTACGATGTCGCATGCGATGCCGGAAGTACGTCATTTTCAATTTGACCCCACCGACATCGCACCTGCGATGTTGTAGTGTGCAAAGCCCGCCTTACTGTTTTCCTCGGGTTGGTGTCTATCCTCCCGCAGCCAATCCCGGTCATAGACGCAGTAGACAAACACGTGAGACCGGAGTTCTCTTGGCAAACCAAAACTTGAACAGTTTATTCTTCCCGCACTATGTCAGACATGGCCTCACTCCTGATGGTTCTGCACTTACTGTTTCTTTGGAGTACTCTAACTCAACCTCTCCCCACTATCTTGGATGTCGTCTGCAAGCTGCCGGGCACCAGTGGCTCCATTCCCTCACACTTCTTCTTGCCACTGCCGCTTCTGGGCCCCAATTGCTATTTAGCTACATGACTTCCCTGAGCTCTCCAGGGTGAGCCGTAGGCTTGGGACCTTAAAGAGGTTACCAGACTGGCTCCTGACATCGTGCCACCTTTTTACTCCTCAAACCCTTCTGCAGAACTCTCTCTTTAACCAACCCACTGGCCATCTGTTACTTTTCTTCTATCTTGTCTAACATCTAATCCACCACTGCTCTTGCCCAAATGCTAGATGTTGCCAGCCACTACACGGTCCGACCTCTGCTTCATCGGGGACCCACACTTCACTAGCAGCAGTAGTCATTTTATCAAATACATTAACACCGTACTTGGTACCTAAAACACATTATCTTCACAACACGGACAAATGGCACAAAACAGTAGGGAGAGTGACCACCGCATGTGCGCTCCACAGTGATGCACTTTAACTTTTCTCTGCAGTAACCTGGACTTCTGCATCTTCTGATTATTGCCTTGGTCTGTTTTGAAACCCCAATGGAACGCATTGTGTATGTCACATCCTTTCTTCATGTATATGTGGCGCCCTGGACTAGCCAGGTCGTCACAGGTAACGCACACACACCCCCACCACCCCAGACAGTTACATTAGCCAAACACAAAACCCTTGTTGTCTCCCTCCAGGGTCTGATGTCCACACCAGGTGGGGCGGAGCCAGGTGGTTGGCCCCACCCACTGAGGAGTTCACAGGCATGGAGGCGGGAAAAGGAACAGTGAAGTTCAGGAGGTTGAAGTGAGAGGAGTAAAGTGGAGAGTGTCTGGGTTTGTGGCCCAGGCACTGACAACAAGGTTGGCAGACGGTGGTGGCCGTCTGCAGGAGTGGTGGATCAACGCGGAACCGTAGGACCGGGGTCGGGCGGTGGCCCACCGGTACCGACCGGGGAGCGAAGTGAAGCTAGCACACACAGGCAGGGCCATCGGACTCCGACTAGGCTTGGAGCCACCGTCAACAGGCAAATCCGAGTGTGACAGGAACCCCAGGGGTTTCCTAGCAACCAAAGACCCATTAGAAGGCAACCGTCCGCACCGTGAGGGTATACAGCCACCGCCAATGGCTAGAGACTCAAGGGCCAGTGCAAGCGGGCAAAACGGGCTCCTCCAGCATCCATACACCGGGGAGCGGACTACCGTTGGGGACCCATCGTAGTCAAGACAGTACACAAAGGTGCAGGGAAAGACAGCCGCCATCACCTGTCCGGGGAGAGAGACACTGCAGCCGGCTGCAGGATCCATCCATCCAGCCGTTTGGTTTACCGGAGACTTTGTGCATCAATTGCTTAGTGAGTACACCCGTTCCATCCGGCACTGCACCGCGCTGCCCCTGTAACCCTACACCTCACCGACCCTGCCTCCCCGTCACACCACCGGGCCCCGGGACCACCAACCCCTACCCACGGAGGGGGAAAACAACATCCCAGCTGCTCCCTACCATCGCTCCCGGGATCCCCGTCATCGGCAGCGGTGGTGCCCATCTTCACCACAACCCGTGGGTGGCGTCACGGACTAAACCCCCAAACAAACCACCCCCTTTCACTCACGGGCGAGGAGCGCCGCTCGAGTCCCTGGATCCGGCCCACCGCTCGAGCCACCGAGCAGCAGCAGCAGCGCCGGACCCGAGCGTTAGCGAGCGCAGCGCCCCGCCGCCCGCGACATATACTTCCAGGTATGTGTCACACACATCACTGACCCTTGGGGTGCGAAGACATGGTACAGGGCATTTGCTCTCATCATTTGCTAATACAGGTTTGTGGTTTGGAGTTCCATTTTGCAAGGATAATAGCGGGTGTGTCCTTCTATAGAGTGCACACTGCTCCCTATTGAAGCAGCCATTATTTTGGGACTCCATCATGCACCACAATTCTACACATCTACCCTGTCCTTGATTCTGCAAGGTTATCAATCAATCCATAGCTCCATTAGAAATCTAAGTATAAATATTGTGGACAAAAGGTCAATAGTAGAGGTTGGAGAGGACTAGGGCTACTCGCAACAAAACACCAAAGGCAAGGAGAGAAAAAGACGACCAAAAAAGCCCAATTGCAAAAGTGAATTCTTTATTAGGGCATATGGTGAGCGGCACAATAGCAAGAGGAGCGCTGACAACAGGGGTTCCCAGATCAAAACAGTGACTATTCACTAAGTCAATGAAAAATGATAGGTACATAGACACAGTATAGAGAGATGGTGAACGTCCACCCGCTGGCACTCGGTCTCCCGGATCTTCCCTGGTATGTATGATCCATGATGGGCATTTGCCCTTTGGACTTTATGTGACCTGTTGGCTTTGGGTGTTGTGGTTATTAGCCACTGTTATCTCTGTCTAAACACAATTCTGGTTATTTAGTTCTATTAACTTTGGTATATTTACCTGTGATTCTGTTGGCTGTTCTCACCCATGCTTGATTACATCGACATTTATGTCTATACTATGTATAGGTTCACCATCTCTCTATACTGTGTATATGTACCTATCATTTTTCATTGACTTAGTGAATAGTCACTCTGTTTTCATCTGGGAACCCCTGTTGTCAGCGCTCCTCTTGCTATTGTGCCGCTCACCATATACCCTAATAAAGAATTCACTTTTGCAATTGGGCTTTTTTGGTCGTCTTTTTCTCTCCTTGCCTTTACTTCCTAGACTCCCCTAATGAACCCCATATTACTTTTTCTATGGGGCAACACATCGAGATGGTCATGAGGGAAAGTTCACCAGATAAGTACTCCTGCTGCACCTGAATGTGCCCACTAAGCATGTGTTCCTATTTACAGGTGTTTAGTAGTGATGAGCGAGCATGCTTGTTACTACTCGGTACTCGCACGAGTATCACTGTACTCGGTCTACTCGGCGGGGACCGAGTAATCTCGCGATACTCGTGCTGTACTCGTGGTCTTCATTTCTGCATGTTGGCGCTCTTTTGAGAGCCAGCCCTCATGCAGGGATTGGCTGGCAGACCACTGCAATGCCACAGCCCTGTTAGTTGTGGAATTGCAGTGATTGGCCGGCCCGCACAGCGTGACCGAGCCTTTATACCGGCGGACGCGCTGTGCTCTGTTCACAGCTATCCAGACAGTCAGTGCAGGGAGAGTGTTGCTGCTTCAGGGAAAGGTTTGCGGCCCTTTATAGCTATTTCCGTAGCAGGGCTGCAAACAGTGTGACCAGAAGTCCTTCTCAGGACTATTCTAGTTGTATACAGGCAGGCAGGGTATAGCCAGGTCGGAGTACAGTAGCAGAGTCCTTCTCAGGACTATTGTTGCTGTATACAGGCAGGGTATAGCCAGGTTGGAATACAGGCTAGTGACCAGAAGAGTCCTTGTCACTGTCAGGACTATTGTAGCAGTATACAGGCAGGCAGGCAGGGTATATAGCCATTCCTAGTGGTGACCGTATACCAGCCTTCATCATATCTGGGGCTGGTGTATACAGTCTAAAACAGTCCAGATAGTGTCAGACTTCTCAGTAATTGTCGCTCCTAAAAACCTGTTAGGTTCCTATTGCGTCCGTGCTTGCATTTAAAAACCGCACGTGTGTGCCTGTCGGTGGCAGCGTACAGGTGCACGTTTTTCACAAACTATTATATAACGCACAAGTCTAGTGAATAATACACGTCAGTCAGCAGTGTCTGATAGTGTCAGACTTCTCAGTAATTGTCGCTCCTAAAAACCTGTTAGGTTCTTATTGCGTCCGTGCTTGCATTTAAAAACCGCACGTGTGTGCCTGTCGGTGGCAGCGTACAGGTGCACTTGTGTGCATTTTTCACAAACTATTATATAACGCACAAGTCTAGTGAATAATACACGTCAGTCAGCAGTGTCTGATAGTGTCAGACTTCTCAGTAATTGTCGCTCCTAAAAACCTGTTAGGTTCTTATTGCGTCCGTGCTTGCATTTAAAAACCGCACGTGTGTGCCTGTCGGTGGCAGCGTACAGGTGCACGTTTTTCACAAACTATTATATAACGCACAAGTGTAGTGTATAATACACGTCAGTCAGCAGTGGCTGATAGTGTCAGACTTCTCAGTAATTGTCGCTCCTAAAAACCTGTTAGGTTCTTATTGCGTCCGTGCTTGCTTTTAAAAACCGCATGTGTGTGCCTGTCGGTGGCAGCGTCAGGCTCTATATTGTCCCTGGATAGAGATGTGCATGAGGGCCTCAAAACATTGTTCCCATTGCAAAGGAGCGGGTCTCCTGTCGTTGTAATGCCCATTCTGAAAGAATGGGCGAAAAAATTTACCACTGGGGGTATACCTGAAACAAAGGCCTAACTCTTGTAACGGTCATCATGATGGCGCATGAGGAGAAGGAGGAGCAGTCCAGCGATTAGCCAAAGTCCAGAAGTGTGTTACCATGGGTGAGTGGAGGTACATGGCAAAATCCCGTTACAAACTTTAAATTCCGCTGTCATTTGCTGGTGGTGTGGTGAAGTCTGGCCCAATCCAACCCTTGTTCATCTTGATTAGAGTCAGCCTGTCAGCATTTACAGTTGACAGGCAGGTGCGTTTATCTGTAATGATTCCACCTGCGGCACTAAAAACACGCTCTGACAAAACGCTAGCGGCAGGGCAGGCCAGGACTTCCAAGGCGTAGAGAGCCAATTCATGCCACGTGTCCAGCTTGGATACCCATTAATTGTAAGGCACAGAGGAATGTCAGAGTACAGTTGTTTGATCTGCAAGGTACTCCTTGAGCATCTGGGCAAACTTAGGATTTCTTGTGGCACTACCCCGCACCTCAGGGGCTGTGGTATGTGAGGGGCTGAGAAAACTGTCCCACATCTTAAAGACTGTTCCCCTACCTCTGGTGGATTGGACTTGTGCCCCTCTCGGCTGTACGCCTTGGTTGTCCACTGATTCCTGACCTATGCCGCTATCGTTTTGTGAGGGGAATGCTTTGCCTACTTCCGTGACTATGGCCTTCTGGAACTGCTGCATTTTTCCTGACCTCTCCGCCTCGGGAATAAGAGACATAAAGTTCTCCTTGTAGCGTGGGTCTAACAGTGTTACCAACCAGTAATGATTGTCGGCCAAGATGTTCTTAACGCGAGGGTCACGAGACAGGCAGCTTACCATAAAGTCAGCCATGTGTGCCAGACTCTTAACAGCCATCACTTCAGTATCCTGACCAACACGATGACTGAACATGCTGTCCTCCTCCTCCTCCTCCTCCTCATCATCATCTACCCTGTCCTCTGGCCAGCCACGCTGAACCGAGGATATGACTGCATGTCATATCCTCAATTTGGCCAGAGAGTTGCTCCATGTCTTCATCCTCCTCCTCGTCATAGTCCTCCACTGCACGTTGTGATGAGACGAGGCTGGGCTGTGTGTTATCACCCACACCCACTACTGTTTCTTGCTCAAACTCATCGCGCTCCGCCTGCAATGCATCATGGTTGTTTTTTGAGCAGAGACCATTTTAGAAGGCAGAGAAGCGGTATGGTGACGCTAATAATGTCGTCATCGCCGCTCACCATCTTGGTGGAGTCCTCAAAGTTTTGGCGGATGGTACATAGGTCGGACATCCATCTCCACTCCTCAGGTGTTATGTGTGGAGTTTGACCCATTTCCCTACGGCTTAGGTGATGCAGGTACTCAACAACTGCCCTCTTCTGCTCACATATCCTGACCAACATGTGCAGAGTTGAATTCCAACGCGTGGGGACATCACACACCAGTCTGTGAGCCGGAAGATGCAAATGGCGCTGAAAGCCAGCAAGGCCGGCTGAAGCAGTAGGTGACTTTCGAAAATGTGCAGACAGGCGGCGAACTTTTACCAGCAGATCAGACAGCTCTGGGTATGACTTTAGAAACCGCTGAACCACGAGGTTGAGCACATGGGCCACGCATGGAACATGTGTCAGCTGGCCTCGCCTCAAAGCCGCCACCAGGTTCCGGCCATTGTCACACACGACCTTTCCTGGCTTTAGGTTCAGAGGTGTGAGCCAGTGATCTGCCTGCTGTTTCAGAGCTGTCCACACCTCTTCTGCATTGTGGGGTTTGTCACCTATGCAGATTAGCTTCAGCACAGCCAGTTGCCGCTTCGCCGAGGCAGTGCTGCAGTGCTTCTGTGTCGCCCTGGACAAGCCAGGGGCCACAGAGCACAACACTTACACACCCCACACTCCCTGCAGGCATATCATAGTCAAAACACAAAATCCTTGTTGCCTTCCCCAGGGGCTGTTGTCCACACCAGGGGGTGGAGCCAGGCGGTTGGTCTCCACCCACCAAGGAGGAGGGAAAAAACAGGCAGTGAGAGTTAAGCTAAGGAAGTTGAAGGAGGAAAGTAGTAGAGAGGAGAAAAGTGACAGCAAAGAGCCTGAAGTTGGTCCGGGTGTGTGGCCCGGACAGGACAGCAAGGTTGGCAGGATGTGGTGACCGTCTGCAGTGGAGGCCGATTGGAGTCTGCCGTAAGGACAGTGGACGGGTGGTGACCCGGCCGTACCGGACCGGTATACAAAGAGAAGCCAGCACCATTGGCAGGGGCCTTTCGGATCCCGGCAAGGCTTGGTGTCGCCGTGAATTTGCCAAATCCGTTAGTGAAGGGGACCTCAGGGTTTCCAAACAGCCAAGTCACGATAGAAGGCAACCGTCCAACCGTGAAGGGGAGACACCGCCACCGCCAAGGGCAACCGTCTCCCAGGGCCAGCGCGCTTGTGGGCAAAAGGGGCTCCTCCGGCCCATATCCAGGTCGGGGAGCGGATTACCGGTGGGAAACCATCACTACCAACACTGAACTTAGGTGCAGGGAGAGACAGTCATCACTAACCTGCAGGGAGGAACAACCGCAGCCGTCCGAGGGACCCGTCCATCCAGCCACTTGTTTTACCGTGAACTGTGTCATCATCATTGGGCTGAGTGAGTACCTCCGTGCCTTGCGGCACAGCGCTGCCCCTGCGACCTTGCACCTCATCAGGCCCCGCAACCCGCCTGTCATCCATCTCTACCCCATCACCGGGCCCTGGGACAACCAACCCCCCTACCCACGGCGTGGAGAAATAACAACAAAGCTGCTCCCTGTCACAGGCTCCCGAGATCCCCGTCCAGAGCAGCGGTGGTGTCCACACAATCACCACAAACGTGGATGGCGTCACGGACAATATCCCCAAAACCCAAACGACCCCTTTTCACTCACGGGCGATGAGCGCCGCTCAAGTCCCCGGGATCCGGCCATCGCTCGAGCCACCGAGCAGCAGCAGCCGTAGAGCAGCGGCAGCCGGACCCGAGCAGTGGGAGAGCGCAGCGTCCCCTCCTCCGCCCGCAACACTTCCAGCTTGGGACTGGTGTGTAGGGCAAAGTGGATGAGGATGTGCAGGAGGAGGAGGAGGCTGAGGAGCATGACATTCCGGAGCTGTAGAGTGTGGGTGAAACCCTGACTGAGGTAGGGCCTGCAAAACTTGGTGTGTGAAGGACGTGTTCCGTCCCTCGCTCAGACTGGGTCCCAGCTTCCACAATATTAACCCAGTGTGACGTCAACGAGATGTAGCGGCCTTGCCCACATGCACTTGTCCACGTGTCTGTGGTTAGGTGGACTTTGGCTGAAACAGCGTTGTTCAGGGCACGTGTGATGTTTTGTGACACGTGGTTATGCAATGCGGGGACGGCACACCGGGAGAAATAGTGGCGGCTGGGGACCGAGTAATGTGGGACAGCTGCCACCATCAGGTCGCGGAATGCTTCTGTCTCAACCAGCCTAAAAGGCAACATTTCCAGCGCAAGCAGTCGCGAAATGTTAGCATTTAGAAGTGTGGCATGTGGGTCGTTGGCAGTGTATTTGCGCCTGCGTTCAAAGGTTTGCTGAATGGATAACTGAACGCTGCGCTGGGACAAGGACGTGCTTGATGATGGTGTTATTTCTGCATGGGCAACTGCAGGTGCAGGGCCGGAGGAGGCTTGTTCTCGGGCAGCATGGACAGGGGATTGGCTCGCATGCACAACAAGCGAAGACGAAGCAGTGACATCAGCAAGCACTGCTCCTCGACTCTGTTGTACATCCCACAAAGTCGGGTGCTTGGCTGACATGTGCCTGATCATGCTGGTGGTGGTCAGGCTGCTAGTTTTGGTACCCCTGCTGATGCTGGCACGGCAGGTGTTGCAAATGGCCTTTTTAGAATCATCTGGAGCCAACTTAAAAAACTGCCAGACTCGGGAAGACCTAACATTTGTACAGGCACCTTGTGTCGTGTTGTTCCGGGGAACAGTTGCCTGACGTCTGCCTGGGGCCACCACCCTGATTCTTACTGCCTGTTGGGATGCTACGCCTCCCTCCCCCTGTGCACTGCTGTCCTCGCTCTGCATATCCTCCTGCCAGGTTGGGTCAGTTACTGGATCATCCACCACGTCGTCTTCCTCTTCCGCACCCTGTTCCTCCTCCTGACTTCCTGACAATTGTGTCTCATCATCGTCCACCCCTTGTTGAGACACATTGCCAACTTCGTGAGAACGTGGCTGCTCAAATATTTGGGCATCTATACATACAATCTCGTCATGGCCCACTTCAACAGGAGCTGGCGAGAGGCCAGAATGTGTGAATGGAAACGTGAACGAACAGCTCTTCCGAGTGTCCAAGTGTGGGATCAGTAATGTCCGTGGACGTGTACTCGGCCTGGTGGTAGGAAGGAGGATCAGGTTCTGAAATGTGCGGTGCAGTATCACGGCTACTGACACTTGACCGTGTGGAAGACAGAGTGTTTGTGGTGGTGCCAATCTGACTGGAAGCATTATCCGCTATCCAACTAACAACCTGTTGACACTGGTCTTGGTTCAAGAGCGGTGTACTGCTGCGGTCCCCAAGAATTTGGGACAGGACGTGCGAGCGACTAGATGTGGCCCTCTGTTGTGGTGAAATTAGAGCTTGCCCACGACCTCGGCCTCTGCCTGCACCACTATCACGTCCACTTCCTTGTTCCTTGCCAACGCCCTTGCGCATTTTGCAATGCTGTGCTGACGTGTATTCACTAGACTTGTGCGTTATATAATTGTGCTTCTTACTGCCTGTTGGGATGCTACGCCTCCCTCCCCCTGTGCACTGCTGTCCTCGCTCTGCATATCCTCCTGCCAGGTTGGGTCACTTACTGGATCATCCACCACGTCGTCTTCCTCTTCCGCACCCTGCTCCTCCTCCTGACTTCCTGACAATTGTGTCTCATCATCGTCCACCCCTTGTTGAGACACGTTGCCAACTTCGTGAGAACGTGGCTGCTCAAATATTTGGGCATCTGTACATACGATCTCCTCATGACCCACTTCAACATGAGCTGGCGAGAGGCCAGAATGTGCGAATTGAAACGTGAACAGCTCTTCCGAGTGTCCAAGTGTGGGATCAGTAATGTCCGAGGACGTGTACTCGGCCTGGTGGTAGGAAGGAGGATCAGGTTCTGAAATGTGCGGTGCAGTATCACGGCTACTGACACTTGACCGTGTAGAAGACAGTGTTTGTGGTGGTGCCAATCTGACTGGAAGCATTATCTGCTATCCAACTAACAACCTGTTGACACTGGTCTTGGTTCAAGAGCGGTGTACTGCTGCGGTCCCCAAGAATTTGGGACAGGACGTGCAAGCGAGTAGATGTGGCCCTTTGTTGTGGCGAAATTAGAGCTTGCACACGACCTCGGTCTCTGCCTGCACCACCATCACGTCCACTTCCTTGTTCGTTGACAACGCCCTTGCGCATTTTGCAATGCTGTGCTGATGTGTATTCACTAGACTTGTGCGTTATATCCAAGTTTTTGCAAAACGCACACAAGTGCAGCGGAAAGCAGCCACCAACAGGCACACACGTGCGGTTTTTAAATGCAAGCACGGAGGCACTAAGAACCTAACAGGTCTCTATCCAGGGACAACGTGGAGCCTCCCAATTTTTGGCTGCCCTGCCTAAGGGCTATACTACAATAGACCCACTTCCTTACAATGGGCACTTCAGGTTTACAGGCCATCATGCACGTCTCTATCCAGGGACAACGTGGAGCCTCCCAATTTTTGGCTGCCCTGCCTAAGGGCTATACTACAATAGACCCACTTCCTTACAATGGGCACTTCAGGTTTACAGGCCATCATGCACGTCTCTATCCAGGGACAACGTGGAGCCTCCCAATTTTTGGCTGCCCTGCCTAAGGGCTATACTACAATAGACCCACTTCCTTACAATGGGCACTTCAGGTTTACAGGCCATCATGCACGTCTCTATCCAGGGACAACGTGGAGCCTCCCAATTTTTGGCTGCCCTGCCTAAGGGCTATACTACAATAGACCCACTTCCTTACAATGGGCACTTCAGGTTTACAGGCCATCATGCACGTCTGTATGCAGGGGCATTGGTGAACCTCACAATTTTGGACTGCCCTGGCAAAGGAAAATACTACAAAGACTCACTTCCTCAAAATGGGCATATTATACTCAGAGGCCTTTATGTACGTCTCTTCTCAGGGACATCGGAGTGCCACACAATGTTTTACGTAAAATCTTTCATGTATTGATCTCAAAAAGTAACATACATTAGCTCTATCTCACTATTGGGTATGTGCCCTTAACATTTCCGCCATGAAAATTCATTTTGGTGTCATTTTGGAAGGTTTTCTGGTGAGTCCGTAAAAATGGCGTAAAACGCGGACAAAATTGTTCACAGCTGTGACTTTTGAGTGATAAATGCTTCAAGGGGTCTTCCCCATGCTGTTGCCATGTCATTTGAGCACTCTTCTGAGACTTTTGTGCCATTTTTAGGGTTTCTACATGCTGCCGGTGGTCATTTCACAAAAATACTCGGGTCTCCCATAGGATAACATTGGGCTCGTTGCCCGGGCCGAGTACACGAGTATCTTGGGAGGCTCGGCCCGAGCTTCGAGCACCCGAGCTTTTTAGTACTCGCTCATCACTAGTGTTTAGGTATATTTTTTTGTTGGAGTGGTCTATTGAGATTATTTACCTGATTGAATCAGTATTTACTGAACAATTGTCCATATTCTATGATCTTTGGAAAACTAGTAGTGATGAGCGAGTATGCTTGTCACTACTCGGTACTCGCACGAGTATCGCTGTACTCGGGCTGCTCGGCGGGGACCGAGTAATCTCGCGATACTCGTGCTGTACTCGTGGTCTTCATTTCTGCATGTTGGCGCTCTTTTGAGAGCCAGCCCTCATGCAGGGATTGGCTGGCAGACCACTGCAATGCCACAGCCCTGTTAGTTGTGGAATTGCAGTGATTGGCCGGCCTGCACAGCGTGACCGAGCCTTTATACCGGCCGGCGCGCTGTGCTCTGCTCACAGCTATCCAGACAGTCAGTGCAGGGAGAGTGTCGCTGATTCAGGGAAAGCTTTGCGGCCCTTTATAGCTTTTTCAGTTGCAGGGCTGCAAACAGTGTGACCAAAAGTCCTTCTCAGGACTATTCTAGTTGTATACAGGCAGGCAGGGTATAGCCAGGTCGGAGTTCAGTAGCAGAGTCCTTCTCAGGACTATTGTTGCTATATACAGGCAGGGTATAGCCAGGTCTGAATACAGGCTAGTGACCAGAAGAGTCCTTGTCAGGACTATTGTACCAGTATACAGGCAGGCAGGCAGGCAGGGTAATGGTGACCGTATACCAGCCTTCATCATATCTGGGGCTGGTGTACACAGTGTAAAACAGTCCAGATAGTGTCTGACTTGTCTGTAATTGTCGCTCCCCAAAAAAACCTGTTAGGTTCTTATTGCGTCCGTGCTTGGTTTTTAAAACCGCACGTGTGTGCCTGTTAGTGGCAGCGTACAGGTGCACTTGTGTGCAATTTCCACAAACTTTGATATAATGCACAAGTAGGGAATATACACGTCAGCAGTGCACAGCATTGCAAAATGCGCAAGGGCATTGGCAAGGAACAAGGAAGTGGACGTGATGGTGGTGCAGGCAGAGGCCGAGGTCGTGGGCAAGCTCTAATTTCGCCACAACAAAGGGCCACATCTAGTCGCTCGCACGTCCTGTCCCAAATTCTTGGGGACCGCAGCAGTACACCGCTCTTGAACCAAGACCAGTGTCAACAGGTTGTTAGTTGGATAGCAGATAATGCTTCCAGTCAGATTGGCACCACCACAAACACTCTGTCTTCCACACGGTCAAGTGTCAGTAGCCGTGATACTGCACCGCACATTTCTGAACCTGATCCTCCTTCCTACCACCAGGCTGAGTACACGTCCTCCTCGGACATTAATGATCCCACACTTGGACACTCGGAAGAGCTGTTCACGTTTCCATTCACACATTCTGGCCTCTCGCCAGCTCATATTGAAGTGGGTCATGAGGAGATCGTCTGTACAGATGGCCAAATATTTGAGCAGCCACGTTCTCACGAAGTTGGCAACGTGTCTCAACAAGTGGTGGACGATGATGAGACACAATTGTCAGGAAGTCAGGAGGAGGAGCAGGGTGCGGAAGAGGAAGACGACGTGGTGGATGATCCAGTAACTGACCCAACCTGGCAGGAGGATATGCAGAGCGAGGACAGCAGTGCACAGGGGGAGGGAGGCGTAGCATCACAACAGGCAGTAAGAAGCAGGGTGGTGGCGCCAGGCAGAAGTCAGGCAACCGTTCCCCGGAACAACACGACGACACAAGGTGCCTGTACAAATGTTAGGTCTTCCCGAGTCTGGCAGTTTTTTAAGTTGGATACAGATGATTCAAAAAAGGCCATTTGCAACACCTGCCGTGCCAGCATCAGCAGGGGTACCAAAACTAGCAGCCTGACCACCACCTGCATGATCAGGCACATGTCAGCCAAGCACCCGACTTTGTGGGAAGTACAACAGAGTCGAGGAGCAGTGCTTGCTGATGTCACTGCTACGTCTTCGCTGGTTGTGCATGCGAGCCAATCCCCTGTCCATGCTGCCTGCGAACAAGCCTCCTCCACTCCTGCACCTGCAGTTGCCTACGCAGAAAGAACACCATCATCAAGCACGTCCTTGTCCCAGCGCAGCGTTCAGTTATCCATTCAGCAAACCTTTGAACGCAGGCGCAAATACACTGCCAACACCCCACATGCCACAGTTCTAAATGCTAACATTTCGCAACTGCTTGCGCTGGAAATGTTGCCTTTTAGGCTGGTGGAGACAGAAGCATTCCGTGACCTGATGGCGGCAGCTGTCCCACGTTACTCGGTCCCCAGCCGCCACTATTTCTCCCGGTGTGCCGGCCCCGCGTTGCATAACCACGTGTCACAAAACATCACACGTGCCCTGAACAACGCTGTTTCACCCAAGGTCCACCTAACCACAGACACGTGGACAAGTGCTTGTGGGCAAGGCCGCTACATCTCATTGACGGCACACTGGGTTAATATTGTGGAAGCTGGGACCCAGTCTGAGCGAGGGACGGAACACGTCCTTCCCACACCAAGGTTTGCAGGCCCTACCTCAGTCAGTGTTTCACCCACACTCTACAGCTCCGGAATGTCATGCTCTTCAGCCTCCTCCTCCTCCTGCGCATCCTCATCCACTGTACCCTCCACACCAGTCACAAGCTGGAAGCACTGCAGCACTGCCTCGGTGAAGCGGCAACAGGCTGTGCTGAAGCTAATCTGCATAGGTGACAAACCCCACAATGCAGAAGAGCTGTGGACAGCTCTGAAACAGCAGGCAGATCACTGGCTCACACCTCTGAACCTAAAGCCAGGAAAGGTCGTGTGTGACAATGGCCGGAACCTGGTGGCGGCTTTGAGGCGAGGCCAGCTGACACATGTTCCATGCGTGGCCCATGTGCTCAACCTCGTGGTTCAGCGGTTTCTAAAGTCATACCCAGAGCTGTCTGATCTGCTGGTAAAAGTTCGCCGCCTGTCTGCACATTTTCGAAAGTCACCTACTGCTTCAGCCGGCCTTGCCGGCTTTCAGCGCAGTTTGCATCTTCCGGCTCACAGACTGGTGTGTGATGTCCCCACGCGTTGGAATTCAACTCTGCACATGTTGGTCAGGATATGTGAGCAGAAGAGGGCAGTTGTTGAGTACCTGCATCACCTAAGCCGTCGGGAAATGGGTCAAACTCCACACATAACACCTGAGGAGTGGAGATGGATGTCAGACCTATGTACCATCCTCCAAAACTTTGAGGACGCCACCAAGATGGTGAGTGGTGATGACGCCATTATTAGCGTCACCATACCGCTACTCTGCCTTCTAAAACGGTCTCTGCTGAAAAACAAACATGATGCATTGCAGGCGGAGCGCGATGAGTTGCAGCAAGAAACAGTAGTGGGTGTGGGTGATGATAACACACAGCCCAGCCTCGTCTCATCACAACGTGCAGTGGAGGACTATGACGAGGAGGAGGATGAAGACATGGAGCAACTCTCCGGCCAAATTGAGGATATGACATGCACACCAGTCATATCCTCGGTTCAGCGTGGCTGGCCAGAGGACAGGGCAGATGAGGAGGAGGAGGAGGAGGAGGACAGCATGTTCAGTCATCTTGTTGGTCAGGCTACTGAAGTCCTGGCTGTTAAGAGTCTGGCGCACATGGCTGACTTTATGGTAAGCTGCCTGTCTCGTGACCCTCGCGTTAAGAACATCTTGGCCGACAATCATTACTGGTTGGTAACACTGTTAGACCCACGCTACAAGGAGAACTTTTTGTCTCTTATTCCCGTGGAGGAGAGGTCAACCAAAATGCAGCAGTTCCGGAAGGCCATAGTCACGGAAGTATGCAAAGCATTCCCCTCACAAAACGCTAGCGGCATAGGTCATGAATCAGTGGACAACCGAGGCGTACAGCCGAGAGAGGCACAAGTCCAATCCGCCAGAGGTAGGGGAACAGTCTTTAAGATGTGGGACAGTTTTCTCAGCCCCTCACGTACCACAGCCCCTGAGGTGCGGGGTAGTGCCACAAGAAATCCTAAGTTTGCCCAGATGCTGAAGGAGTACCTTGCAGATCGAACAACTGTACTCCGACATTCCTCTGTGCCTTACAATTATTGGGTATCCAAGCTGGACACGTGGCATGAATTGGCTCTCTACGCCTTGGAAGTCCTGGCCTGCCCTGCTGCTAGCGTTTTGTCAGAGCGTGTTTTTAGTGCCGCAGGTGGAATCATTACAGATAAACGCACCCGCCTGTCAACTGAAAATGCTGACAGGCTGACTCTGATCAAGATGAACAAGGGTTGGATTGGGCCAGACTTCACCACACCACCAGCAAATGAGAGCGGAATTTAAAGTTTGCCATGTACCTCCACTCACCCATGGGTACACACTTCTGGACTTTGGATAATCGCTGGACTGCTCCTCCTTCTCCTCATGCGCCACCATGATGATGACCGTTACAAATTGCAATACTTAGGCCTTTGTTTCAGGTATACCCCCAGTGGTAAATTTTTTCGCCCATTCTTTGCAGAATGGACATTACAACGACAGGAGACCCGCTCCTTTGCAATGGGAACAATGTTTTGAGGCCCTCATGCACGTCTCTACCCAGGGACAACGTGGAGCCTCCCAATTTTTGGCTGCCCTGCCTAAGGGCTATACTATAATACACCCACTTCCTGACAATGGACACTTCAGGTTTACAGGCCCTCATGCACGTCTCTATCCAGGGACAACGTGGAGCCTCCCAATTTTTGGCTGCCCTGCCTAAGGGCTATACTATAATACACCCACTTCCTGACAATGGACACTTAATGTTTTGAGGCCCTCATGCACGTCTCTATCCAGGGACAACGTGGAGCCTCCCAATTTTTGGCTGCCCTGCCTAAGGGCTATACTATAATACACCCACTTCCTGACAATGGACACTTAATGTTTTGAGGCCCTCATGCACGTCTCTATCCAGGGACAACGTGGAGCCTCCCAATTTTTGGCTGCCCTGCCTAAGGGCTATACTATAATACACCCACTTCCTGACAATGGACACTTAATGTTTTGAGGCCCTCATGCACGTCTCTACCCAGGGACAACGTGGAGCCTCCCAATTTTTGGCTGCCCTGCCTAAGGGCTATACTACAATAGACCCACTTCCTTCCAATGGGCACTTCAGGTTTACAGGCCCTCATGCACGTCTCTATCCAGGGACAACGTGGAGCCTCCCAATTTTTGGCTGCCCTGCCTAAGGGCTATACTACAATAGACCCACTTCCTTACAATGGGCACTTCAGGTTTACAGGCCATCATGCACGTCTCTATCCAGGGACAATGTGGAGCCTCCCAATTTTTGGCTGCCCTGCCTAAGGGCTATACTATAATACACCCACTTCCTGACAATGGACACTTAATGTTTTGAGGCCCTCATGCACGTCTCTACCCAGGGACAACGTGGAGCCCCCCAATTTTTGGCTGCCCTGCCTAAGGGCTATACTATAATACACCCACTTCCTGACAATGGACACTTAATGTTTTGAGGCCCTCATGCACGTCTCTACCCAGGGACAACGTGGAGCCTCCCAATTTTTGGCTGCCCTGCCTAAGGGCTATACTACAATAGACCCACTTCCTTCCAATGGGCACTTCAGGTTTACAGGCCCTCATGCACGTCTGTATGCAGGGGCATTGGTGAACCTCACAATTTTGGACTGCCCTGGCAAAGGAAAATACTACAAAGACTCACTTCCTCAAAATGGGCACATTAGACTCAAGAGGCCTTCATGTACGTCTCTTCTCAGGGACATCGGAGTGCCACACAATGTTTTCACGTAAAATCTTTCATGTATTAATCTCAAAAAGTAACATACACCAGCTCTATCTCACTATTGGGTATGTGCCCTTAACATTTCCGCCATGAAAAATCATTTTGGGGTCATTTTGGAAGGTTTTCTGGTGAGTCCGTAAAAATGGCGTAAAACGCGGACAAAATTGTTCACAGCTGTGACTTTTCAGTGATAAATGCTTCAAGGGGTCTTCCCCATGCTGTTGCCATGTCATTTGAGCACTCTTCTGAGACTTTTGTGACATTTTTAGGGTTTCTCCATGCTGCCGGGGGGTCATTTCACAAAAATACTCGGGTCTCCCATAGGATAACATTGGGCTCGTTGCTCGGGCCGAGTACACGAGTATCTTGGGAGGCTCGGCCCGAGCTTCGAGCACCCGAGCTTTTTAGTACTCGCTCATCACTAAAAACTAGGATTGTTCTGGTCGATGGCCTAACACTTTATTGTTTGTCAATCTCTATATCCCCTGATAAGATTCATATGATATTTTTATGCTCTCACTGCACTAAGTGTATCACGTAGTACATACTCTTTTATCAGGATATGACTATGATATTAAAAGATTGAATTGCACTTGACACTTTAGAGTGAAGCTGGTGGTATATCTGTGAGGGTTTATTTACCATCAGCCTATGGTGGTGAATGTGGTGGTATCTCTGGTTGGGTGTATTTAGTGTCAGCCTATGGTGGTGAAGGTGCTGGTATCTCTGTGAGGGTGTATTTAGGGTCAGCCTATGTTGGTGAAGGGTTGGTATCCCTGTGAGGGTGTATTTATGTCAGCCTATGGTGGTGAAGGGGTGGTATCTCTGTGAGGGTGTATTTAGGGTCAGCCTATGGTGGTGAAGGTGCTGGTATCTCTGGTTGGGTGTATTTAGTGTCAGCCTATGGTGGTGAAGGTGTGGTATCTCTGTGAGGGTGTATTTAGGGTCAGCCTATGGTGGTGAAGGTGCTGGTATCTCTGTGAGGGTGTATTTAGGGTCAGCCTATGTTGGTGAAGGGGTGGTATCCCTGTGAGGGTGTATTTAGGGTCAGCCTATGGTGGTGAAGATGGTTGTATGTCTGTGAGGGTGTATTTGGGGTCAGCCTATGGTGGTGAAAGTGGTGGTATCTCTGGTTGGGTGTATTTAGGGTCAGCCTATGGTGGTGAAGGGGTGGTATCTCTGTGAGGGTGTATTTAGGGTCAGCCTATGGTGGTGAAGGTGCTGGTATCTCTGTGAGGGTGTATTTAGGGTCAGCCTATGTTGGTGAAGGGGTTGTATCCCTGTGAGGGTGTATTTAGGGTCAGCCTATGGTGGTGAAGATGGTTGTATCTCTGTGAGGGTGTATTTGGGGTCAGCCTATGGTGGTGAAAGTGGTGGTATCTCTGTGAGGGTGTATTTAGGGTCAGCCTATGGTGGTGAAGGGGTGGTATCTCTGTGAGGGTGTATTTAGGGTCAGCCTATGGTGGTGAAGGTGCTGGTATCTCTGTGAGGGTGTATTTAGAGTCAGCCTCAGGTGGTGAAGGGGTGGTATCCCTGTGAGGGTGTATTTGGGGTCAGGCTATGGTGGTTAAAGTGGTGGTATCTCTGTGAGGGTGATGTGAAGCCCCACAAGTATTGTGTCGGTGCATTACCTTCAGGGACTCCACTCGGCTGGATCCTGTCACAGGTAGGAGATCTTCTTCTAGGATTGTCGTGACGCCACTCTCAGAATTGCGGTCAGTGGGGACCGCCACTGCAGATTGAGGGACGCCTGGGGCTGATGGTGGGTGCAGTCAGTTGTAATAGCCTCCTGAGAGTGAGGCAAGCCCCAGGGCCCTGTGCAGGTGTGTAGAACCACAAGGCGCAGAATAACTCCACACAAGCAGAATGTCTTTCAGGGGTTTTACTCACATTAGGTGGCAGGGTGAGTAACCCGGGCGTAGCTGGGATGAACCAGGCTGGAACCAGGTATCCTTCAGGCTGACTGATGAGGGTGGCTACCGACTCGCCTTCCTTAGCCCTTCTGTGGTTTGTGGTAACCCCGACTTTTAGTCCCTATGGGGGTCACCCAGGGAAGTAGCTGCTCCCCTCGTTTGTTTGCCGTTTGCTTGTCGCCTGGACCAGATCACTCCAGCTGCTTGCCTCCTGTGAACTATGGGCCCTAACTGTGGCTACGTGGCTGCGGCTTTTGGGGTGTTGTGGCGTGGGCTTTGAGGGCCCCACACCGGCAGGTTTAGCAAGGAAAGGTGGATCTATCCCCGCACCGGGATCTGCCGCCCGTTTGGGCCTGGTACTCCCTGACAGTCTCCGTACTTTCCACTACGCGGCTCTCTCTCCAGCTGTGTGTGGGGTTCGGGCAGCACTACCAGGTGACCGTTCTCCCCCGTCGGTAGTCACTGCGCGGACGCTGTTAGACTGCAACAGCTCCAGGGTCTGCTTCTCACGTCTGCTTTCCCTGAGCTGCACACTAAACCGGCTCACTTGAGGGACCTCCTCTGCTGCTCCTGTCTGAGCTCCACTTCATGCTCCTCACTCCTCCACACTCTGCTTCAGACTGTTCTCCTCCTTCTCCCTCTTGTGCCTGCCTACGCCACCTAGCAACCAGGCTCTCCACCACACCCCTCAATTGGAGATGGAGGCTTTGCCCCCTCCACCCTTCCAGTGGAGGTGAAGGCTTTGCCCCCTCCTGGGATCCCCAGGGGTCCTCTCAAAGGTACATGTGTGAGACCTGATCACTATGCGCCTGTGTAGTCACACCTCGGTCAGCCTTCTGGATTACCTGTATTGTACTGTCCCCAGCATGGGTGCAGTACTCAGTGGTGCCTGACCAGGTCAGGGGCGCCACATTCCCCCTTAGTTATCACCAGCACGTCCTCGGGCTGCAAGACAACATTTTAAAATGCATAAAACATTAAAACATGGTAAAACGTTTTAAAACCACCAGGTACCATACATCACCACCCTCCACCCACAAGTCCGTTAACCCACCCAAAACCCTCTCAGGAGGCAGGTCACCGGTTTCTTTTGGTAACCAGGTCTGGGCCATCCGTTTCCCCAGACCTTTCCTCCAATCTGCCTCTCCCGTTGGCCGCGCCTTCAGCCACTTCTGGCAGGATGTAGAGGCGGCTTTCATGGGCTGGTGGTTTCAGGGTATACCTGGCCTGGTGGAGCCGCGCCTTCAGCCTCTTCTGGCAGGATGTAGAGGCGGCCTCCACAGTTGGTGCCGACCAGGTACCCTCTTTGTGGTGGAGAGCCAGGCCCCATAAACAGGCATGCTCCCTGGTTGCAGGTGAGCCAGGCCCCATAAACAGGCGTGCTCCCTGGTTGCAGGCGAGCCAAGCCCCTAAACAGGCTGGCTCTGGTGGTGGTACCTCTGGGGTAACTATTTACACTGCGAGAGTTTGTGGCTATAGCCAGTTCATAGCCTTAAGGTTTATGGGTTTCTCACATTAGTTCATGTGGGCACATTTCTTAAACATTAACGTTGCAAAACTGGTCAAAACTTTAACTTGCTGTACTTTACTTTACTTCAAACAGATTCCTCCTCACCAGGGCTTGGGCCTGTAGGGCTGCGGCACCTGTTGCTTTCTCCATCTCTCTCATCATCGGAGGTAGTCTCATCAGTAGGTTCTTTATCTTTCCTTTCTTCTTCTGTATCTGTTTCTTTTTCTGTTGAGACAGCAGGTTCACTATAGGGATTTCTGGGACATGGTGTAACATCCAATGCATACCATCCTCTTTCTCCTTGGTGCATGGTGAATTCCACTGAATCTCCTGTCCGTAAGTTCCTTCCTGGATGTCCTCTGGGCAAATGGGCTCTAACGTCTCTTCTGTTAACAAAGATACCCTCTTTCATACCAGGAGCTACTATGAAGCCATATCCTGATTTCAAGCTGAAGTCTTCTACAACTCCCCGACAAAGTGGACCTCTAACCTGGGATTTGGCCCTTCTCAGGAACCGTTTCTCTTCCAAGTCTCTGGCCATGACTTCGTCTTTCTGCTCTGGAGACTGCGGTGCAGGGGAAAACTTTGTTCTGCTACGGCGCCGTGTCCTACGGGCTGGATTCTGCTGGGTTGCTGCTTCACTGTTTGCAGGCTCCCAGGTGAGGTTTCTGGACAAATCTTCCTCTTCATCCCAGCGGGAGTATGGCAACATCTCTGGCTCTGGGCATGGATCCACTGCTGATGGCTCCGGGGTCAGCTTCTCAGCTTCCTGGCCTCCTCTCCCCCTTAGTTCTTCTGAGCACTCCTGTTGTGGCAGCGCTGGGGATGGGTGTTCATCAGCAGGCCCGGGCGGGGGACTCTTTGGCGTGGTTGCTGCAGGAGTCGCCTTGGGGGTGTGTGGAGGGAGCAGATACCGGTCCACCATCTCCTGTGGGAACTGGGCCTCCAGGTCAGCCTTCAGCTTCCAGTATGCGGGGTCCTCTCCTATCAGGGACTTCCTAGCAGGGACTTCCTTAGACTGGGGAGCGGTGTCTGCTCTGGCCTTGCGGGCCGGGGTAAACAGAGGTACATTCTTGTCTTGGCGGGCCGCGCCTGACATGGCGGCGGCCTGGTCTTGGCGGGCCGCGCCCTGCATGGCGGCGGCCTGGTCTTGGCAGGCCGCGCCCTGTATGGCGGCGGCCTGGATCAGCGTCGCTGTGTCAATCAGGGTCGCAGCTGGAGTCTTAGCGGGCATCGCTACTGTGGCCGGTTCTTGGCGGGCCGGGCAGGGCATCGCTGCGGCGGCCTGGATTGGCGTCGCAGCTGCGATGGGATCTGTGCAGGCTGGGCTGGGCGTCGCTGCAGCAATCGGAGCTTGGCGGGCCGCACCTGGCGTGGCTGCGGCCTGGTTCAGCACCTCGCCTGCGGCGTGGATGAGCGTCGCTGCTGCGGTGGGGTCTTGGCGGGCCGGGCCTAGCAAGGCGGCGGCCTGGGTCAGCATCACACCTGCGGCATGGATGAGGGTCGCGGTGGCAGCCGGATCTTTGCGGGCCGGGCAAGGCATCGCTGCGGCGGCCTGGGCTTGGCGGGCCGGGCAGGGCATCGCTGCTGCGGCCTGGTCCAGCGTCGCCGCGCCGGGCGCCTCTTCAGGGACCGCGGGCGTGGCAGCAGGGGTCGGGGCACTCGCGTTGGCAGGGGCAACACTGGACTCACCCATCGGTGGCACCATCGGGGTCTGAGTCGTCGCCGCTCGGTCTGGCACTCGTCGCGTGGCTCTCCCCTCGTAGGCCTGAACCGCTGCAGCCATCTCCAGAAGCTCCATGCGTTCCTCCCTGATCTGCTCTACGACCCGGGTCTCCAGTCGGTCGCAGAACTGGGCAAGTTCCCGATACCACCAGGCAGCGGAGCCTGGCTCTGGGTTTCTGCGTTCAGACGCCATTCCCTCTGCGCCTTCTTCTGCACGATCTCCCAGCAGTGGACTCGTCGCTGCCTCCAGTAGCAGGCTCTTCAATTTCTGCTCTGCCTCTTCCAGCAGCAGGCTTCTGGCTCCCTTTCTGTCCCGACGTCTCTGAACGCCTCTGCTCTCATCACTTGCGAGACCAGAACTCTGCAGGGGATCTCTGGGTAGCCACACCTCTTCGTGGGCGGTAACTTCTCCCAGCGCGGGCTGCTGTTGTTTTTCAGCGCGTTTTTCATGGTGGCAATATGGCGGCGCTTCCAATTTTTCAAGCGGACCGCCCAGGCACATGGTCACCTGTCTGAACAGGTCTAGTCCTTATCCTGTTCGTGACGCCAGATGTGAAGCCCCACAAGTATTGTATCGGTTCATTACCTTCAGGGACTCCACGCAGCTGGATCCTGTCACAGGTAGGAGATCTTCTTCTAGGATTGTCGTGACGCCACTCTCAGAATTGCGGTCAGTGGGGACCGCCACTGCAGATTGAGGGACGCCTGGGGCTGATGGTGGGTGCAGTCAGTTGTAATAGCCTCCTGAGAGTGAGGCAAGCCCCAGGGCCCTGTGCAGGTGTGTAGAACCACAAGGCGCAGAATAACTCCACACAAGCAGAATGTCTTTCAGGGGTTTTACTCACATTAGGTGGCAGGGTGAGTAACCCGGGCGTAGCTGGGATGAACCAGGCTGGAACCAGGTATCCTTCAGGCTGACTGATGAGGGTGGCTACCGACTCGCCTTCCTTAGCCCTTCTGTGGTTTGTGGTAACCCCGACTTTTAGTCCCTATGGGGGTCACCCAGGGAAGTAGCTGCTCCCCTCGTTTGTTTGCCGTTTGCTTGTCGCCTGGACCAGATCACTCCAGCTGCTTGCCTCCTGTGAACTATGGGCCCTAACTGTGGCTACGTGGCTGCGGCTTTTGGGGTGTTGTGGCGTGGGCTTTGAGGGCCCCACACCGGCAGGTTTAGCAAGGAAAGGTGGATCTATCCCCGCACCGGGATCTGCCGCCCGTTTGGGCCTGGTACTCCCTGACAGTCTCCGTACTTTCCACTACGCGGCTCTCTCTCCAGCTGTGTGTGGGGTTCGGGCAGCACTACCAGGTGACCGTTCTCCCCCGTCGGTAGTCACTGCGCGGACGCTGTTAGACTGCAACAGCTCCAGGGTCTGCTTCTCACGTCTGCTTTCCCTGAGCTGCACACTAAACCGGCTCACTTGAGGGACCTCCTCTGCTGCTCCTGTCTGAGCTCCACTTCATGCTCCTCACTCCTCCACACTCTGCTTCAGACTGTTCTCCTCCTTCTCCCTCTTGTGCCTGCCTACGCCACCTAGCAACCAGGCTCTCCACCACACCCCTCAATTGGAGATGGAGGCTTTGCCCCCTCCACCCTTCCAGTGGAGGTGAAGGCTTTGCCCCTTCCTGGGATCCCCAGGGGTCCTCTCAAAGGTACATGTGTGAGACCTGATCACTATGCGCCTGTGTAGTCACACCTCGGTCAGCCTTCTGGATTACCTGTATTGTACTGTCCCCAGCATGGGTGCAGTACTCAGTGGTGCCTGACCAGGTCAGGGGCGCCACATGTATTTAGGATCAGCCAACGGTGACAGAACATCTTTAAGTCATTTACCTATCCACATTTGTTTGCAGGTAAATGGCCCTGTTCTTAACCCCTTTTTGCTTCTATTTGCAGCCCCCTAGACCTTACTATGACCATTTTACAGCACCAAAGTTCTGGTCCCCATTGACTTCTATGGGGTTTGGGGTTCTGGGTCAAGATTAGGTCAAGTTCAAATTCTCAACTGAACTATTAACTACAATTCGGCCCAACCCAGAGACTGCGAACATCCATAGGTGCACTCATCCCTACCCTCTAGCTCTACAGTTTGGTGGAGGCACCAGGCCACATACTCCATACATCTGCACCATCCCCAAATGCAATCTTCTGTTTTCATGCTTCATATTATTATCTTACTTGCCTGTATAGCTGTTACGCGCTATCCTATGTCTGTGTTCAAAGCCGTAGCATATAGCTCCCAAATGTATCATTCAACTCCAAGACAGGAACAAATTAAGGCAGAAAAGCCAGGCACCCAGATGGAAACATATCCCCAAGATAATTGATAATAGGTCAATCAAACCATTGGTTTGTTAACAGCAAAATACATTAGAGGGTTTCATTGCCGAGACTGAAGAGAGCAAACAAGACAATAGCTCCATTATACAATCAATAGAGAATACTGTATGGTTCTCTTGAAGCTCGTTCCAAGAAACTTCTTCAAGGTTTGAGAAGGGTCCTCCTATTTGGCATTTATTTTCTCCCCTTCATGTTTATATTATCACTGACCTCAAGTACTGTATTTTGCCTAATAGCAAAAGATGAGGGAATCCAATAATGGAAATTAAAGTTGAAAGGTAATGTTCAATGAAAAGCAAGTATAACGTGGAACGGAGGCTAGGATAGCCAAGTTAAATATTTACTAGCATTTCGAAAATTTTGGTTAAAAAATGTGAAACCAAAGCAACAAGGAAGATTGAATAAGCGTAATTCCTGGTTAAAGAGTATAGTTGCCAAAATCGGGATACAAAGTTGCCAACAAAAACTAGAAGATCAGGTTAACGGTTTTGTCTCTCTAATGAGGGTAAATATTTTATGTCGTCGTATGTTTGTGGTTTCTATCTTTATTTTTGAGATTTTAATTCAGGCAAACCCAGAAAAATTGGTAGCCGGCTGGCAGCCATTTTTCTTGATTCATATGGTCCTATGGGCAGAGATTAAAAACTGAACACATGATCAAACTCATGTAGCCTCTCATTTGTCCATGCGACGCAGCTCTTACTGGGACTTCCTAAGGCACCAGCTCTGATTCACTGATAGTCTCTTCCTCACTGGCAGTTTTGGCACCGATTAGGTGTTCACACACATTTTGAGGTAATAATGTCCGAACTGGTATTGCCCCATCATGGTACAGCAGACGGCACATGCCATGACATCATTAAGTGAGTTAAGTAGGGATGAGTGGACCAATGGCAGTTCGGATTCGCCACGTTCAGTTGGTCTTACTCTTTAATTAAAAGTTTGGTTTGGGACCCGGACTTGACCCAAACTTGCCCCTAGACATCAAACCCCTTATAAGTCAATGGAGATCTGAACTTCTGTGCTGTAAAATGGCAGTAAAAAGGTATTAGTAAGGGCTACAAGGCTGCAAGAGGAAGAAAAATGGAGACGATTGCCCTGCAAACAAATGTGGATAAGGAATTCATTTTTTAAGAAAATAAAGTGGGGTTTTCCTTATTTTTGATAAGCAGCACAGGTAAAGCAGACAATTGTGGGCTGCAGCCCTCTGCTGTCTGTTTTACCTTGGGTGAATATCAAAAACAGAAGTATATTTTAAATGATTTATTTAAATTATTAAAAAAATGGCATGGGGTCCCATCTATTTTTCATAACCAGCTAAGGTGAAGCAGACAGCTGATTACTGATAGCCCATGATTATTATTTGCCCTTCCCAGCCTAAAAATAGCAGCCCACAACCATCCCAGAAAAGGAGCACTCATTAGATTCTAATTCCAATTCTAAGGCTTTGTCCAGCTCTTTTCCAATTCCCTGGTGCAGTGGCAATCAGGGTAATACTTTTGGGGATGATTCAAGCTGTGAATTGACAACTGGCATCAAGCCCTGGGGTTAGCAATGGATAGGCATGTATCCCACCCCCATTACTAACCCGGCAAGTGTAGAGATAAAAAAAAACACATACTGGAAAAAAGTAGTTTGTTTGAATGAAGACTTCCCTACACTCCATCATTCACCAATTTATTAACCCCTTAACGACCGCGGGCCGTAAAATTACGTCCTAAAGGACATAATCTTACTGCCCGCGGTCCTCCGGCGGCAGCATGCCGCGATCGGCACACATCTCAGCTGATTTTCACAGCTGAGATGTGTGCCTGCTAGGCACGAGCAGAATCGTTATCTGCTCGTGCCGATTAACCCCTTATAATGGCGCTGTCAATACATGACAGCGCCATTATAAGCGCAATCGCGGTAAAGTTTTACTTACCGCCGAAACCGGAAGTCACGTGACGCGATCACGTGACTCCCGATAGTTGTCATGGTAGTACAGGGTCATGTGATGACTCCTGTACTACACATGAATTGGTTTCACTTTCGCTGTGCCCGGGGCACAGCAAAAGAGAAAGACAGCGTATCTGCTGTTTACAGCCTTCCAGCTGTGATCAGCAGATACTGCAGAGCGATCGGAATGCTGATCGCAATAGCCCCCTAGGGGGACTAGTAAAATAAAAAAAAAAAGTAAAAAAATAAGTTTTAAAAAATTAAAAAAAAACAAAAAAACCTAAAAGTTCAAATCACCCCCCATTCGCCCCATTAAAAATTAAAGGGTTAAAAAAATAAAAAATATACACACATTTGGTATCGCCGCGTTCAGAAACGCCCGATCTATCAAAATATAAAATCAATTAATCTGATCAGTAAACGGCGTAGCGGCAAAAAAATTCCAAACGCCAAAACGACGTTTTTTTGTCGCCACAACTTTTGCGCAAAATGCAATAAGAGGCGATCAAAACGTAGCATCTGCGCAAAAATGGTACCGTTAAAAACGTCAGCTCGAGACGCAAAAAATAAGCCGTCATTGCGCCTAAGATCCCGAAAAATGAGAACGCTACGGGTCACGGAATATGGCGTAAAACGTGCGCCACTTTTTTCGGACAAACTTCCGATTTTTTTTTAACCCCTTATATAAAAGTTAAACCTATACATGTTTGGTGTCTACGAACTCGCACTGACCTGAGGCATCACACCCACACATCAGTTTTACCATATAGTGAACACAGTGAATAAAATATCTCAAAAACCATAGTGCTATCGCACTTTTTTTGCAATTTTTCAGCATTTGGAATTTTTTTGCCATTTTCTAGTACACAATATGGTAAAACTGATGGTTTCATTTAAAAGTACAGCTCGTTCCGCAAAAAATGAGCCCTCACATGACCATATTGACTGAAAAATAAAAAAGTTACGTCTCTCAGAAAAAGAATGGCGAAAAAAAAAAACGGAAAGCGAAAAATCGGCCGGTCGTGAAAGGGTTAATTTAAAAAATCCTTGAAGTTCCAATGTAATCCAATAAATCCAAATAAATCCAATCCAAATAAAGACTCCTCCACACTTTCTTATTCACCAATTTATTAATTCAAAAGAAATCTGGGAAGTTCTGAAGTAAACCAATTAAGTAATGTCATACAATGCCCACGGATTCCTAAAGAACTTCGTTCTGAAAACTTTCTCAGAAAGGGCCTTAATAGATCATTCCTGGTTAGCGACAGACCCACAATTTCTCACGCTCAAAGTTCGTGTTTAAGTTCAAGCCCTGGACACCCGTTGTCCAGTACGAACCCTGAACTTTTCAGTTTGGATTCACTCATCCCTAGAATTGAGGCCTAGCTGGCACAGTTCACTAGCTAATAGTAAATTGTAGACATTAAAAGATCCAGGTGGGGACCATAACCATAGACCAGACTCTTCCAAGAGACCTATCAATCACCTCCAGAAATGCTGAAAAGAGCCGGCCAGGAGCTACACCAGACTAGCCTCATCTCCAGCTATGGTCCTAGTACCCATGGAGCATTTAAGAGAAAGATATATCTGGCTGCAATAATGCAGTCAGGCTGCGGGAATCTTCTGACATGTTCCCTTTAATGATGATTAGGGACTCATTTGAATTTGTTAGATTCGCTCATCTCTACTCTACTTTCATCATCTCCTTATAGTTCTATAAAAAACAACCTATTTTCAAAATTTTGTCTGGTACAACAGCTTTCTACATCAGACTTAGCTGATTGTAATTCTGACAGTTTCTTCCAATATTGATCAGTAGGAAACTCTATGGGTGTTCGGTCACACACGGGTGGCCAAATTATAGGACATTGTTCCAGGATTTATTTAAATGTACATTTGGATTCGGGAAGGAATTTCCCCTCTAATATATGGTAATCAGCATCTCTGTTATGGTTGCTGTGGCACGGGAGACTATGTTCGGATTTCTTGCTACTGCACATGCGCGAGCACTGGAGACTATGTTCGGATTTCTTGCTACTGCACATGCGCGAGCACTGGAGACTATGTTCGGATTTCTTGCTACTGCACATGTGCAAGCGCTAGAGACTAAGTCCTATCTTGGAGCCATTGCACATGTGCGGGTGACATCATCGCTGACACGAGGTCACATGTCTCTGACACCTTCTATGCCGATTGGTCGCAGGTCATGTGCTTGTGACGCTTTGCTTGTTGATAGGCCAGCGTGACGTCATTGCTGTCATTCTGGTAGCGGATTGGCTCTGGTGTCCTCCATCTTGGATGAGGCACAGAGTCTATATAAGACCCTGACGCACACCGCCCGGCGCTCAGTCCTCTTGGTTCCTGCATAGGAGTAGACGCTCTGTGCATGTCCCTTGCGGCACCTATTCTATCTAGGTGAGCGTTATCGGTAGGGTAACGCTCTTGTACCTTGCAGCTTATGCTGTGGTCCGTATCCTCGCACCTTAGTGGAGCGGACATAGGCAGGTGCTTGCTGCACATGGTCTGACTGGGCCTTGTGGTTCTACTCTGAGGTGAGCGCTATCGATAGGGTAGCGCTCCTGTACCTTTCAGCCGTACTGTTGTCCGTGTCCTCGCACCTTAGTGGAGCGGACATAGGTAGGTTAGGTGGTCGTTGCCTTCTAGGGTAACGCTCCACTACGCTGCCTCCTGCAGCAGTCCGTATCCTCGCACACTAGGGGAGCGGTCATAGGCAGGAGTTTCAAGCTAGCAGCCTTGCTGCTGTCCGTATCCTTGCACCACAAGTGGAGCGGACATAGGTAGGTGCCATATTGCACACACTACACCTAGTCTCGGTGACTGTTAACTGAGACAGGTGCTTTCACGCTCACAGACTGTGAGACTTCTATGCACTTTTATGTTATATTCCTCACTCTTTTGCATTTCCACTCCTATGTTATTCTAATAAGGTAGTCGCTGTGACTTAAACAGTATACGCCGCTATTGGTCTTCGTGACACTGTGACGCAACAGTGTCAGTACCGCTTTGGTGGTACAGGTTTCCCCTATCCTCTGCCATACTCTGCAGCAGAGCTCTGCACGGTGGACCCTGACTGTCGGATAGCCTTCCATTCCCTTATTATCCGACAGCCCCCGTAACAATCTCCATCTGCCTAAGAGCATAGTATGGTGTAGTATAGAGAACATTCGCAGAGTTTGCAGTCAGGATGATAGCTTTGTAGTGCACCATATAGCATTCATGTTATTTCAAATTTTGGCCAATGTAAAAGTCCTTGGTCATGGTAATGTGGGGAAGTGTGCAGAATAATGGGAGACAGCGCTGTCCTTCATGATTGGAAATGACATCCTACCATGGTGAACCACCATACATCAAGAGTGATGATCAGCTTTCTACTAGACAGTAGAATGGTGTCCCAAGTCGGGTAGACTATGACTTTTATATGTTCTAATAAGGAATGAAAATAGGTTGATAAAGTAGGAAATCCCATATATAGGGAATCTGTCACAAAGGAAAATGGTTCAGAGCTACTATTGATTGTGGATATCTCAAATACACAAATTCTAACATTGTTATTATTATCTCTGAACTCACTTTCATTCCTCTGCAAATAACTAGCAAGGTAATGTATCCGCAGACTTATAAACACAAAGAAATAGCCCTATGGACTCTGATCAGGGGCATTTTCTGACTTATTTCATGGAAGGAAACGTTAGTTTCTAGACTTACATAGGAAAGTTAGACATCATGCATGCCTGCACCAGTTGAAGTATAGTAAGAACCTGCACAGGTACAACATTCTCCAAAAAATGGTATTGTGACGCCCTGGACTAGCCAGGTAGTCACAGATAGACCCCCGCATAACACCAGTCCCCTAACAAGGTGACACCAGCCAACCATTAAAAACCTGGTCACCTCCCTCAGGGCTTGATGGGCACACCAGGAGGTGTGCCCAGGCGGTTGGACACGCCCACCGAGGAGTTCACATGTCCTGAGGCAGGAAAACACAGTAGTTAGTGAAGTTGAGGAGAGGAGTGAAGTCTGGAGTTCAAGTCTGAAGGCAGACCTGTGTGTCAGGTCTGCAACTCACTGACAGGTGCTGGGGTAGGAGCCCTGGTGCCTTTGGCCAGGAGGCATACGGAGGCCTCTGTCTGCAGGAGCTGGGAAGACGGATCGGTGGAACCGAGGTGGACCGGGACAGGGTAGTGGCCCGCCGGTACCAACCCGGGGAACCGACCCGGAAACCGGAGCACAAAGGGAATACTCAGACTCTGAAGCTAGGTCCAGAAACCACTGGGGACTAGCAAATTAACTGATTGAGGCTAGGACTTTAGGTCCTTTCCCACCCAAAGTCCCGAAAGAAGACAACAGCCCAATGAGGGGGATAGAAAGCCACCACCATGGCGGCAGAGAGATCCCAAGGGCCAGCATCTGTGGGCAAAGGGCTCCTCCGACAACCACAAGCCACCAACCGGGTGGGGGACCAGACTGCAGCCAGCTGCGGGCACCGACCACCAACACCTTGGTTTACAAGAGACTTGTGTGTTTACTAATCGTGAGTACATCAGTGCCCTCCGGCCGCCCATCTCCCTGCACCAGCCCAAGCCCACCGGGTCCTGGGGCCACCACCCCTACCCATGTAGGGGTTAACAACTTGCTGCGCAATATCTCCCCTGGGTGCCACATCACTGCAGCGGTGGTGTCCACCTTCACCATATCCCGTGGGTGGCGTCACAAACTTGACATGGCTCCAGCTGTACACCTACGTCCACACACCGCCAGACCCCCTATTTATCGGAGTGACCGCAGGACCCCCGGGTCCGGAGATGCTCGAGCCACCCACCGGAAGGACCGGAATCCAGCGGCTCGGTAGCTGCCGAGCACGGGGGCAGCACAGTATCACGCCATCGGGGTTCCCTGCCCGGGAGCACCGAGGTCACCCTCCGCTCATCTCCCCAGTCCCTCAGCCCCCAAGTCTCCTCCACATCGGCATCCCTGCGGTCCCCCGCACTGAAGCGCCAACGACCTGCTCTGGTCTCCTTCTTGGTGCTTTCTGTTCTTGCGTCTGGATCCCGAGGCCCACTCATACATGCACACTAATGTGTGGTTACACACTCTCCTCTTTTCTTAAAGGGCCAGCACCACCCGACCTGGATGTTACTCCTATGACCCTTTGCAGTTGCTGGGTATTTAAGGCATCCTCAACCATTGGGAAGTTCCTGTTCAACGTGTCCCAGCAGCCTAGTCTCTCGTGCTAGTTGTCAGGTCCCCCATGCTACCCCGCATTCCATATTTGTTGTACTTTCCACCAGCCTGTTACCTCCTGGACCACTCAGTCCCAGACCACACCTGACTCTGCTACATCTGTCCCGGTTCCAGGTTTACATCTTGTGACGCCAGCTGCTGAGGTATTGAGATCCCCCGGGGGTGCCCTTCGGGCGGACACTTACCAACTTGTGTACCTGCTGCCACCGAAGAGAGCTAGGAGGAGAAGCCGAAGAGAGCTATGTGGAGTACCAGACAGGGAGCTTGGCCAGTAGGATAGGTGAGCGGATAGGTGACTAATAAATATTTTTTAAATTTCATCCTATATTTTTATGCTCTGAAAGGTGGAGAAATAATAAATTTGATGAACATTAAACTTGTTGGTCACATTTGAAGGAACTGCTGATGTGTCGCCCTGGGCAAGCCAGGGGACACAGGTCATCACACCACCACACCCTACATCCCAGTTAGGAACACCAAAGCTAACCAAAAATCCTTGTTGCCTTCCTCCAGAGGCTGATGATTCACACCAGGGAGTGGGCCAGGCGGTTGGCTCCGCCCACCGAGGAGGTCACAGCTCTGGAGGCGGGAGAAACCAGGCAGAGTAGCCCAGGCAGGGCTCAAGAGTAGTCAAGTCAGGGAGTTAAGGAAGTGAAAGTAGAAGGAAGTAAAGTGGTAAAGGAGGAAAGCAAGAGTGGTGACAGGAAAGAAAGAGAGTGAAAAGCCTGAAGTTGGTCCAGCTGTATGCAGGACCGGGTCAGCAAGGTCAGCAACGACGGTGACTGTCCAGAGGGGTGACTGTTCGGGAGTTCCTGGAAGGACCGCGGACGGGTAGTGACCCGGCGGTCTGGAGCAGCGTGCAAAGGACAGTCAGCACCAGGGCAGGGGCCTCTCGGACCCCGGCAAGGCTAGGAGTCGCCATAATTTGCCGAATCCGTCAGTGAAGGGGACGTCGATCCCCCAACAACCAAGTCCCGATTGAAGGCAACAGTCCAACCATTAAGGAGGAACACCGCCACCGCCAAGGCACCAGTTCCTCAGGGCCAGCGTCTGCGGGCAAAGTAGAGCTCCTCCGGTCCAGCTTGAAGCCGGGGAGCGGGTTACCGGTGGGGACCCATCGCTACCAACTTAGAAACATCAGGTGCAGGTCAGAGGGACATCACCGTTACCTACTGGGAGAGCAAGTGCAGCCGTCCGTGGGAACCGTCTTTCCAGCCGTGTGGTTTACCGTAAAACTGTGTCAACGTCTCAGGCTGAGTGAGTACCACAGTGCCGCAAGGCACAGCGCTGCCCCCGCGTCCCTGCGCCCACCAGGCCCTGCATCTCCCATCTCATCACCGGGCCCCGGGATCACCAACCCCTACCCACGGAGGGGCAACGCAACACCTGGCTGCTCCGCATCACCATCCCCGGGATCCCCATATTGAGCAGCGGTGGTGAAATCACCACAACCGTGGGTGGCGTCACGGACAATAAACTATCCCCACACCCAACAACCCCCCTTTCACTCACGGGCGAGGAGCGCCGCTCGAGAACCCCCGGGATCCGGCCCACAGCTCGAGCCACCACTGAGCAGCAGCCGCCGGACCCGAGCAGAAGGGGTGAGCGTAGTGTGCTGACACCCTCCTCCCCGCCCGCGACACTGACTTTGAACTTCGGCAGATTCGCTCATTACTAATGGGTTTGCATTGACTCTAAAAAAAATGGTAATGTTCTTAGAACTATTTATTTGGAAATCGACCTTACGCTATTTGTATGCCATTTACCTACTGAATTTTAAATTGAAAAACGTAATGAAACAAAAGTGAAAAAAACCCAGATCATACTGTGTCTAAAACCATTCTGTATAACCAAGCAGCTCCTCATGGATTTATGCTGCGCAGTTGGCCTAAACCTCATCAGGCACATTTTGTGCAAGGATACTGGGTAACTCATTACATGACCGTATTGATAATGAGATCTCTTGTCTGGAAATTGGTCTTATTTAGTAAAGGCACTTGCAACTTAATATTGTTCCATCCTGAATGATTTTCTTGTTTGCATTACCTGTAGGTGCCTATCAGTCTATACACTAGTAAGTAGAACTACATCAAAATGTTCCTTTTTCATGCATAACATTTGAAGAGCTCAGTGTCTGGCCATCATCATGGGGTATCAATGGTAATTATCCAAAATAGGAATTCCTTTTTATTGTTACTAAATCTTTTTTTCTACATTTTATCTATGTCAAAGACCATAAAAACAAGCTTATTGTGGGAAGAGGACCATAAAAGGGACTCTGTCAGCAGCATTCTGCAATGTAACCTGAAGACAAAGGGCTGCAATAGCGTGTGCGCTCTGCACTGCACCTAAAAGGTGCGCTTCAGAGCGCAGCTGAAAAGCTCCGTTCTGAAGCGCATGGTGCCGGCAGAGAACGTGCGCTCTGCATGTAGCTCCTGCCATAGATAGAGCAGGGGCTGCCGGCAAAGCGCACGGAAGAAGTGACATGTCACTTCTTAGAACACGCGCTTCGGGCAGCAGCTGAAGCGCTGCGCTCTAAGACGCCACGTGCGCACGGCCCCTGCACAATCTCCATAAATTGTGCAGGGGATGCAGGACGCATGTGTGTCGCCTGGGGACCAGGGGTACTCAGATCCGGGCCACGGGGTCACTTCTGTGGGTATCACGGTGGCGTGACCCGGTCTGTGATCCCAGGCTCCACAGTAAAAAGGGGATTAGGTAAGGGAGATTGTCTGTGACGCCACCCACGGTTGTGGTGATTTTGGTGACACCACCGCTGCTCTGGACGGGGATCCCGGGAGCGGTGACAGGGAGCAGCTTTGATGTTTGTTCTCCCCTCCGTGGGTAGGGGTTGGTTGTCCCGGGGCCCGGTGATGGGGTAGGGATGGATGGCAGGCGGGTTATGGGGCCTGGAGAGGTGCAGGGTCGCAGGGGCAGCGCTGTGCCGCACGGCACGGTGGTACTCACTCAGCCCAATGATACACACAGAGTCTCTGCTGAAACAAACGACTGGATGGACAGGTCCCACAGGCGGCTGCGGTGTTTTTCCCCTGACCCCAGGTTGGTAATTTAAGTCCTTTCCTGCACCCTCTGTACGCTCCTCCTACGCTCCGGTTTCCAGCTGGCTCCCCGATTCAGTACCGGTGGGCCACCGCCCAGCCCCGGCTACCTGCGGTTCCACCAACTGTCTGCCCGGCTCCCTGCAGACGACCACTACCGTCTGCCTGACTCTCTGTTGGTTCCAATGGGTTCCCACCGGTAACCCGCTCCCCGGCTTGGATATGGGCCGGAGGAGCCCCTCTTTGCCCGCAGGCGCTGGCCCTGAGAAACTGGTGCCTTGGCGGTGGCGGTGTCTCTCTCATACGGTTGGACTTTTGCCTTCAATCGGGACTTAGTTGTTTGGAAACCCGGAGGTCCCCTTCACTGACGGATTTGGCAAATTACGGCGACTCCAAGCCTTGCCGGGATCCGAAAGGCCCCTGCCAATGGTGCTGGCCTCTCTTTGTGTACCGGTCCGGTACCGCCGGTCCACCACCCATCCACGGTGCTTTCGGCAACTTCGATCAGCCACTCCTGCAGACGGTAACCGCCGTCTGCTAACCTTGCTGTTTCTGTCCGGGGCACACACCCGGACGCAGTCTCACAGTTGCTCTACTACCACTTCACTTTTCTAGCTCCACTCTCCTCTTCTCCTCAAACTGATCTCTCTGCTTTTCCCGCCTCCAGGACTGTGTACTCCTCGGTGGGCGGGACCAACCGCCTGGCCCACCCCCTGGTGTGAACACCAGCCCCTGGAGGAAGGCAACAAGGGTTTCTGGTCTAGCTTTGGTGTACCTAACCGGGGTGTAGGGTGTGGTGATGTAATTACCTGTGACCCCTGGCTTGTCCAGGGCGTCACATTCCCCCTTAGCAAAATGCAGACCGTCCGCGGGCTGCCCGTCCAACACCGGTTTTATTTTTCTTTAAACTGTAAAAATAGAAAAAGATAACAGTGACAGACAATACATTTATAATGACTTCTTCCCACATCGGGAGGTACTCTTACTTAAATGGTTTCAACGGTTTCAAACGGTTACGGCTTCCGCTCTCTCCCACCCAAGCAACCTGGCCCTGATGCTGCCCCTAAGCAAACAGGCAGCACCCCTTGACCCCAGTCCAGCACAAGTTGCCCGAGCGGGTTCTGTCCTTTTCAGGGGACCCACGTCCATGGGGAACCCCTGAAACCCCCAGAGGAATGCCACTGGTTCCGGTGGTGGCTGGGCCCCAGCCTGCTCCACTGCGGGCTCTTCCTCCAATCTGCCTCTCCGGAGGCGGCAACGGTGGAAAGCTGTAACAACAACAATTATTTATATTCCACTAATGTTTGTGGTTGCCCTGCAAGTTCTCAGGCTTGTTCATAGAAGTTCCTATGCAAAACTTTTTAAAACGGTCCCCACGGGGACAACGGTGCCGGCAACGACCGGTTTCAAATCAAGGTTGCAAATCAGGTGACTTTCACGTTTTCATTTCTCATTATCTTTCATAACTTTCAAACTTTTAAACTTTCAAAACTTTTCAAAACAGACACAGTGCTGGTCCCAACGGGGACTGGGACAACGGTGCTCCGCTGCCCTTACTCCGATTCCTCGGTAGCGGCTGGGGGAGAGGGTGCGGCTGACACCCGGGGTTCTTGGCTGCCCCTCAGCTTGGCGTCCAGCGCAAACCACCCCCTCTCCCCACAGTGCCGGGTGTACTGCACCAGGTCGCCCGGCATTAGGTTACGGCCCGGATGCTCCTCTGGCAGGTGAGCATTAACATCCCGCCGGGCTATAAAAACTTTGGCCTCCAGGCCCGGTTCATAAATGAATCCATAGCCCCGGCGGACATCAAACCGCCTCACCTGCCCCTCATACAGCGGGCCCCGGACACGGAAGGTTGCCTGGCGGAGACTTTCCTTCTCCCGGATCGTACGGGCCACCAACTCCGCCTTCTTCCTTTCCCTCTCTTCAATTTCTAGGCCCAACGGTACCGGCTCCCTGTCCCAATACGGGGCTGCTGCGAGCTCCGGTGCACGGGTCGGGCCCCCGCGAGACCTTCTGGACACTGCCCACTGCTGCTGATCTGGGCAGAAGGTCCCGCGGGTGACGTGGCCTTGGACGCCGCCTTGCAGCGGCAACCCGGCGCTACCTCGTCCGAGGCGTGGGGGATGGGTACAGGGGCTTTCCGCGGCTGGTCCTTCTCGACGGAGCGGTCCAGCGGCTCCGGCTCGGGGACTTTCTCGAGGGACGCCTCCGGTTCGGGCTTTGGGGCTTTCCACGGCAGCAGCACCTTCGGTCGGCTGCGGGCTCCGGCTACAGGTCGGCCCGCCGGGGCGGGCATGCGGGGTATCGCTACCGGTGGTGGTGGCAGCGGGCCTAGTGGCAGGGTCACGGCTTCCGGGACGGGTGGCGAGGGAGGCAGCAGGGCGAGAGGGTTTAGACCGGGTCCCGCAGCCGCGATAACCGGCCCTTTAAGGGCATCTGGGCGTGGGTCACTCACCCTCCCTTCCGCAGCTTCCTCCTCGCGTCTCCGCACGGTCACTATGACCTCCGCCATGTCGGTCTCCCACTCCTCTAAGAGGAGCTGCATCTTGACCTGCAGCCTCTGGTAGAGCTGCGCGGTCCGGATTTCCACCCACGCCACTGTTCCAGGCGCGGGGGCCACGGTGCTTCGGGACGGCATAAACATCTTGTTGGCGGCCTCTCCCAGGAACAAGATGGACGCAGGGTCCTGGCGTCCCTGCTTTTATAGCCGCGCTCACATGCAGCCATCCGCCATTTCGTCCCCCTTAGCCTCTTTCCGGCTCCTCCTTTATCGGGGCGGGGTCTTGGCCTTCGCGCTTCCACTACTCGAGAAAACGCTCGAGTGGGAACTTTCCGCGCCAAAGATGGCGGCTTCTGAAATTTTTTGGCCGGACATCTACGGCGATAACAAGGCGCACCTCTACCCAACGGCAGAGTGGTAAGATCCTGTTCGTGATGCCAAGTTGTCGCGGGCGGGGAGGAGGATGGCAACGCTACGCTCACCCACTGCTCAGGTCCGGCTGCTGCTACTCTGTGGTGGCTCGAGCGGTGGGCCGGATCCGGGGTCTCGAGCGGCGCTCCTCGCCCGTGAGTGAAAGGAGGGTTGTTTTGGTGGTGGGGATTTGATTATTGTCCGTGACGCCACCCACGGTTGTGGTGATTTTGGTGACACCAACACTGCTCTGGACGGGGATCCCGGGAGCGGTGACAGGGAGCAGCTTTGATGTTAGTTCTCCCCTCCGTGGGTAGGGGGTTGGTTGTCCCGGGGCCCGGTGATGGGGTAGGGATGGATGGCAGGCGGGTTACGGGGCCTGGAGAGGTGCAGGGTCGCAGGGGCAGCGCTGTGCCACACGGCACGGTGGTACTCACTCAGCCCAATGATACACACAGAGTCTCTGCTGAAACAAACGGCTGGATGGACGGGTCCCACAGGCGGCTGCGGTGTTTTTCCCCTGACCCCAGGTTGGTAATGTAAGTCCTTTCCTGCACCCTCTGTACGCTCCTCCTACGCTCCGGTTTCCAGCTGGCTCCCCGATTCAGTACCGGTGGGCCACCGCCCAGCCCCGGCTACCTGTGGTTCCACCAACTGTCTGCCCGGCTCCCTGCAGACGGCCACTACCATCTGCCTGACTCTCTGTTGGTTCCAATGGATTCCCACCGGTAACCCGCTCCCCGACTTGGATATGGGCCGGAGGAGCCCCTCTTTGCCTGCAGGCGCTGGCCCTGAGAAACTGGTGCCTTGGCGGTGGCGGTGTCTCTCTCATATGGTTGGACTTTTGCCTTCAATCGGGACTTAGTTGTTTGGAAACCCGGAGGTCCCCTTCACTAACGGATTTGGCAAATTACGGCGACTCCAAGCCTTGCCGGGATCCGAAAGGCCCCTGCCAATGGTGCTGGCCTCTCTTTGTGTACCGGTCCGGTACCGCCGGGCCACCACCCGTCCACGGTCCTTTCGGCAACTCCGATCAGCCACTCCTGCAGACGGTCACCGCCGTCTGCTAACCTTGCTGTTTCTGTCCGGGGCACACACCCGGACGCAGTCTCACAGTTGCTCTACTACCACTTCACTTTTCTAGCTCCACTCTCCTCTTCTCCTCAAACTGATCTCTCTGCTTTTCCCGCCTCCAGGACTGTGTACTCCTCGGTGGGCGGGACCAACCGCCTGGCCCACCCCCTGGTGTGAACACCAGCCCCTGGAGGAAGGCAACAAGGGTTTCTGGTCTAGCTTTGGTGTACCTAACCGGGGTGTAGGGTGTGGTGATGTAATTACCTGTGACCCCTGGCTTGTCCAGGGCGTCACACATGCACTTACGCTGCGCTACAAAGCGCAGCGTAACTGCATGAATTACGCACACGTGCGCACATAGCCTTAAAATGTAGAATTCAGCCCTGCTTCTGTTATCTCACAGTCTTATTTGTTTACCTGCAATGTTAGCTTAAACCTCTTATCTTTATCATTAGAGGGTCTCAGCAGTTGTGAGCTCTAGTCTGACTCCACTCTCTTCTGTGATTAACAGCTTCTGTCTATGAAAATGTGCACTGAAAGCCTGGTGTGGGTGGAGTCAGCTCTCATAGCACTACTACATCCAAAATCTCAAATCTTTCACTGTGTGTTACGTCACCCCCAGAGTCCACTCCAGCGACTTCTACTCCGATCGCCAGGCAACGCCGTGTTCCTACCGTGGATGGTGCTGGTGATGGGAGAGGAGTCGAAGCCAACGGCTTCGGTGGGCGAAGGCTCCGCTCATCCACTGGGCTGGGTTTCCTTGGGATCTGCAGTCACACTGGCTGACTATAGGTGGCGTGTGTCATCCAGCTGAATTTACCATCGTTCAGCTACAGCCAATGGGAAGATACCACACCCTTTTTAATTCCCCTCCTGTCTGCTGACCTCTGCCAGAGATAGTTCTGATATTCTGGCTCCTGTTCTGCCCTGTTCTGTTTTTTGATTCTGGTGTTCTGACTTCTGCTTGTTTCCTGACTACCCTCCTGCCTGCTGTTTATGTACCTCGCTGCCCGATCCGGATTTGACCTCTGCTACGTTTTCTGATTACGTCCTTGCCTACCGATTCTGTCCATGTTCTGCAATTCCTGGTTTGACCCTGCCTGACGACTACTCTCTCGGACTGCAGCCTTCCACAGGTAGTGATCTCCAGGGCCCTGTATAATTCCAAATCCCTGTATAGGGGTTAAAGGGTTTCAGGGTGCTAGGAGTCCTGCTTGGACCTAACTATTCGTACTCGCTATAGCCAATACAAGTACTGTCTAATACTCACGTATTTGTTTCGAAAAGTGTGTGCAATGCAAGTCAATGGGGAAAAACCAAAGTAACGAGTAACCCGAATTCAGCTCTATTCGTGCGAATTCGGGTTACTCGTTACTAGAGTTGAGCGCGGTTCGCGGTTCGCGGTTCTCCAGTTCTAAGCTCGAGTGATTTTGGGGGCTGTTCGAGATCGAACTAGAACTCGAGCTTTTTGCAAAAGCTCGATAGTTCTAGATACGTTCGAGAACGGTTCTAGCAGCAAAAAGCAGGGCTTTTTACAGCTACAGTGTGCAGGAGCCATCGCTGGCAGCCTGCCACAAGCTGGTAACCAAGATAAACATCGGGTATCCAAGCAAAGCGCTTTGGTTAGTAACCCGATGTTTATCTTAGTTACGTGCAGGAAGCCCACACTTCCCCGCTCAGCTCACTCCGCCCCCTCCTGCCCGCGGCATGTACACATATACACACACACACACACACAAACACACACACACACATGGTCGCGCTCGGCTTACCTGCGGTGATGAAGTCCCACCATCCCGACCTCAGCGCTGTCACTGTCCTCCATGGCCGCCGCTTGTCACATCACCTCTCGCTTCCGACCCGAGACTGACTAGCGGTGACGTCACGGACCTCTCGCGATATTTGGCTGTGAAGGCGGCGGTCATTGAACTCAGTGACAGGGGCTGTCAGTGTGCTGGAGATCAGCGCAGGTATTGTACCTCACTGACAGCAGCACTTGTCATCCCCTGCAGTGACCTGGGCTGACCCATTGATGTTAGCTCAGGTCACTGCACTGCTCTCCCAGCCAATGGGGAACATCCTGCTCTTCATTGACTGGGACAGTGTGGATCATCATGGCAACCCCTTGGATTACAGCAGACCTGGATTTGTTTTTCATTCTAATAAATTGGTTAAAGAGGGAATGTTTTGGGGAGTGTTTTTTCAAATAAAAATGTGGTTGTCGTCTATTTTTTTTATTACTGACTGGGTTGGTGATGTCGGGTATCTGATAGACGCCTGACCTCACCAACCCCAGGGCTTGATGCCAGGTGACATTACACATCTGGTATTAACCCCATATATTACCCCGTTTGCCAC